>NC_045428.1:426404008-426715788 GCF_902635505.1 Sarcophilus harrisii
ACAATTTAATAAAATCCCTACTAGGGACAATAAGGAAACCATTAAGTGAGATTAGAAATGCATTCAAAAACAGTCTAGTAAATTTCTGATTAATAAAGTTTTATAACTATTCAGTAATGCACTGTTTAAGAAAGGTGCCTGCCAACCTATCTTGATCTGTTTATAGATCTCAAAGTTGTATTTGACAGTTCTACTAATCAAATTTTGCTACAGTTACCACTTTGAAACAATTCGTTTATGTGCCATCCTGTCTCCAAGTATATGTGTTTCTGTCTCTACCTCTCTGTCTCTGTTTCTCTGTCTCTCCTTTAACCCCTCCTCCTTTGCTTGACATGACTTTCCCATCACTCCTATTGTTTAATTGGTGATTTAAATTAACAATACTTATCCACGTAGGGGATATAATCATCAGAACCTTTCCACCAGCATGATCTCTAGAGCTTATTACAGTAATTGGAACATAATTCATATTTAATAAATACTTGTGAATAAATGAATGGATGGATGTTCTAAGAAAAATGCAAAGTAATTGCCCTTATAGAAAGTTTAAGGATTTATGTGAATCCATCTCACAAACAAATATAACACTGATTCCAATAGTCCAAATTTACTTTGGTTTCTTTAGATGATTTCACAAATGATAGAGTTAAGATTTCTTTGTCCTTATCCCTTGAAGTCTTACAGAAATACATTGTGGAGACTTGAACTCAAATAATGTGGTCCTACAAAGGCACCAGCACCTAACAACAAACACCCAGCAACATCACCTTAAATTTTAAAAGTTCTTGGCACTTACACATGTTATGTGCATTTCACAACAATGCTGTCAGGTACATTATGAATTTGTTGTTGACCCTCTTCATTTTACAAATAAGGAGATTTACCTTCAAGAAATTTAAGTAACTTACCCAATTCAATACATCTATTAAATGATTGAACCTAGGCTTGAATCTAAGTTTTCTGTTCTCATAATACATTAGTAATACTAGTGTGATAATTATCACCGGGTATTTTGTATTAACAGTGATCCATGTCAAAATATGGTTTCCTTACTGTTGTGTCTGGACTAGCTCTTTGGAGGATCTCAATACCAACCTTAGTCCTTGGTCTTAGAAGAGGAGTGAAGAGATGAGACTCATGTGGATAGTCAAACATGGAGTCCATTCATTCCAAATTATCTCAGCCTTATAGACCCTCATATCCTTATATAACCAAAGCAACACTGCACATGTGTTTAGTATATAATGTGCAGTCAGAATCACATAAACAACTTGCCATTGTATGCAGTTTGCCACCTGGTTTCATTATGACAACACAGGTTGTCACCACCCCCTGACTTCTTAGGAAGGCTGAGAGCCCTTAGAGGAGATGGGGAGCTGAACCAGACATTGTTAGCATTCTCTTTGGGCTGAAGAGTCTTATACCTCACCCAGAGTTCTCTCACTATCTGTGGCCCTCTACATCTCACCCTTTCTTTTGTTTTAATTGAAGCAGGTATACATTGGTGGTTAAATTCATCAGCATGGGAAAAATCACACAAGCAAGTAACATAACAAACAAGATAAATAAAGAAGATACTATAAACAACTTCCATGAATTCCAGAAGGAAGGTGTAGAAAATAACTATCAATTCACAACTACACATATACCTCCTTCAACAGCTAAAAGATAATTCAAAGCCAATCTATTGTTCATCACTTCATGTGTCAGGAAATCCAATAATTCCTGCAGGTTTTGAAGTATCAGTCTCATTAACAATTATTTTTGATATTCATGAATCAATTGTCATACACATAGATCTAACTGCCATGCTCTTTCAGTGGCAGATGTAGTCAGAGATGGAACCACCCAATGTTTCTTGGGTCTTCTCCTTCATTTTGAGGGTCTTCTCTTTTTCTGTCTCTCTCTGATGGACAAGGTGAATATGACTCATTGGCACCCATCTGATTCCTTTTCCATCTCTAGAGTTACAAGCAAATCCTTTCCCCCAAGTTGTTAACCGATCTAGTCCCTTCCATTCACCACTTTCTGGATTTCTACAATCATCTGGTAATTATGTAAAGATAGTGGAGCTCCTTGCAACTTATAAAACCTGTCTGCTGGATACAATGCATCTTTATCAAAACTTAAGAAGTTAATTATATAAAGAGCTAAATTTAGAAGCTCTCTAGGGTTATCTGTGGCTCCCGCTTTCCTACTATTGCCTGCCCCTGAGGATTAAAAGGTATGCCAATGGTGTGTAAAATCTGATAATGTACACAAAAGTGTGCAAAATGCTAAGAAGTATATGAAGGTCCATTATCTGTTTTTATTGTTTGTGGAATACCTATAATTGCAAAAGCTTGTATAAGAAATTTAGTCATCACTCGTGCTGTCTCTTTACTGCTGGTACTGCAAAAACTGGTCCACTACAGCATGGATAAAAGACAGATGACCCAAAGATTTATATGGATCACATTCATCTGCCAAATTTCATTGGGTCTCAAACCATGAGGGTTCTGCCCTGGAGGGAGCATAGGAGGGTGGAAAGGAAGGCAAGCTGTACATGCTTTTACTATGCTCCTAGCTTTCTCTCTTGTTATTCCATATTGTAAACATAAAGTTTGAGCAGCCTGATGATATTTAGAATGAGATTCCTGAGCTTCCTGAAATAAAGGAGTATTGGCTAACATAGTTAGAAGGCTATCTGTCTTTAAATTTCCATTTAAAAAGGATCTGAAAGTTCCATATGAGAGTGTATATGCAAGATATAATACTTACCTGGATGTTTTCTCACTTACTCCTGAAGTTCCTTAAAAAGCTGATATATGTTAGAGCCTACAAATTTTATTTAGGCTGTGGCAATTCTCTGTACCACACCCACTGAATAAGCCAAATCAAATATTATATTTCCATCTCCTGGATACCAAGTAAGAGCTAGAATGATTGCATACAATTCATTCTGCTGAGGGGACTGAAAGGAAGTTCTGACTACTTTTTTATAGCTAAATCAGGAGAATATACAGCATAAATGTTATGTTTGGAGCATCTGTAAAGATAGTTGGTCCTTTAAGAGGAACCTTAGAAACCTTTTCTTCAGAAATTCATGGCCAATTATGTAATAGTTGGGTTATCTTTAACAGGGACCTGTTATGGGCCAGAACTCTGAACTTGAAACAAAGGATGTTTACAAGGTACAAGGTACTAAGTGGAATTTAAGAGACAATGGTTAAATCTAGTTTAGCATTGATTTAATCCTACAACAAATAATGGTTTCCTAGTGATATAATGATTGGTTTGTACTCAGTGTGCAGCATATAAGCTAGAAGCCACAGCTGGGAAGATTGAGAGAGAATTCGGAGAGAAAGCAAAGGACTGTCAGCAGGAGCTTAAGCTCTCAGAACCAAGGGGAGAAATTCAATTCAATCTTTGATCTTCCTGATGGCTGACCAGGACTCAGGCACTTTACCACTAAGACCAAGGGCAGACTGAAAAGCTCTCCAGAAAGCTGCCCAGCCCCACAAAGGAGATAATAAAGGATCTAGACTATAAGAAAGCTAACTGGGCCCCAGGAAAGGAGAAAAGAATTGGAAAGAGACAATAAAGGATTTGGACTTTAATTCCTGGCTGCACTTGTAGTGATTACTGAACTGAACAGAAGGCTGCTCCCAGAGACCCCAAGGAAACTGAAACAGAGAACATTACATCTTAGAGAGAACATTACAGGGACCTATGTGTAAGATTTGGAGCTGTGGCCAATAAAATTTGCCACTCTGGGATAGTTTCATAGCATACATTAATTTGTGCATTGGTATAGAAGGTATATATCTTGTCAGGTCTTAATACAGATAATTGTATCACTTGCTTCATAGCTTTTAATAAAATTCTAGCCATAAGCACTGGATAAGGAATAAATCTTTGGTCTGGTTTTGCTTGGAGGGTCACCTACTTAATCACACTGTCTCCTTGATGAAGGACTGATGTAGGTGCCTCTTTTGTAGCAAAAACTGATTATTTCCAAGTGTTTTTCAGTGACTCTTTCAACCACATTGGATAAAGCCAGTTCAACCTCTGTCAGAGCCTCTTGAACTTCTTTTGTAAGCTGGCATGGTGAGTCTAAAGCACTGTCTCCTCTTTAAAAAATGTCATACAATGGTTGCAATTGATAAGCAATTAATCCTAACACTGGATGCATCCACTGAATGTCTCATCAATTTCTAAAAGTCATTTAAGGTGTTCAACTTCTCTGTTCTTAAAGAAAGTCTTTGTATTGTAAGCACCTTGGGATATACTTCATATCCTAAAGAAATCCTAAAAACTAGCGTGCCTTTGAATTTTTTCTGGGGCTATATTTAATTAGTAGTTTCTTAGTGTTTCTATGGTCTTTTGTAGACATGCTTATAACATTTGCTCCTCAGGTGCACACCTCAAGGTATCATCCAAGTAATGTTAATAACTTTTGGAAATGTTTTCTTACTGGAATAAGAGCAGTGGCCACATACATTTGACACATAGTAGGGCTGTTTTTCAGTCCCTGTGGCAAAACTGTCCATTCATATCTTTTATAAGGCTCAGCTAAATTAATACTGGGCAATAAAAAGGCAAATCTTTTCATATCCTCCTTATCCAGAGGGATTGAGTAGAAACAATCCTTAATGTCTGTAAACCCCAAAAGGCATTCCCTGGATAAGTGAGTAGGAGATGGAAGTCCAGGCTGAAGAGTTCCCATAGTTTCCATCTGTTCATTTACTTTTCTCAAATCAGTCAACATCCTTCATGTTCCAGATTTCTTTTTTTTTTTTTTACAGCAAATACTGGGGAATCCCAGGGACTTAGAAAAAGTTGTAAGTGTCCTTGGTCAAGTTGCTCCTGTACTATATCTAACAAGACCTGATTTGTTTTACTTGCTAAAGGCCACTGTTCTACCACACTGATGTATCAGTTTTCCATTGAATGGGAACAGGTGAGAGTGTTGCCAGGTCTTCAACAACATCCCTGCCTAAAAAGCCAAAGTACTTAATTGTAATCCTAACTGTTATAAGATGTCTCTTCTCCATAGATTAATGGGGATTTTTTTTTCTACAAAAGTTTTTACTAGTAAAATCTCCTGTTTTATTTTCAAATGTTCATCTCAAAGGGGTAGCATTTTAGCTGCTATTGATTCTCTTATGACAGACATATGGGTGTTTGCCATAATCTTTGGTCAGTGACTGGGCCAACTGGCACTTCTAAATGTGCACCTGTGTCTACCAATCCTTTCAATGGTATGCCATTTACATAGATAATGAGCATAGGTCAGTCAGCTGTAACGGCTGCAGTCCAGAAAATTCCTGAATTCTGTTGTTGGGAGTCAAAATCTGGATAAATATCACTATTGCATACCAAGAGTGTGTATCAGGAGGCCTGATGCTACTATTTCTCCTGGGTGATAGATCACACATTGTTTACCTATAATAGTGACTGGGATGTTAGCTACACATTCCCTAATTTCCCAAATCAGTGTATAGATGGACACCATTTTGTATGTACTCTCAGGAGGTGAAATGGTCAAGCCAACTTTGTGTGGATGCAAGGGATCCATAGGCTGGAGAGGAACAGATTTCACCTCTGCAGGGTTATCTCAGTAGTCCCAGCTGCATACAATTCTATTCTCCCCAATTTGTAATCCCTTTCTCCCATCAGGTTGCTTCTTGGCTGATTGATCATGTCTAAGTACTGAACTTCTAAAGACTCTCTGCCGTGTAACAGCAACTAGCATCATGCCCCAAGTGTTTTTTCACCTGGAGCCCTGGAGCCAAGCCCCACTTCCCTTTTCCCTGAGCTGCTTTACATTCTGACCCCCAATGGAAGCCCTTGTTGCATTTTTGACATGGGGATTTTGGGTCTTGTTCTTTCATCCTGTTCTTTCACTTTAACTTTTTGCCAACATTGAGCTTTCAGATGCCCTACTTTACCACATTGAAAGCATTGACCAGTCTCTCTGGTCCCTTACCAAAAGGTACCCTGTTTGGATCTTGGAAAGTCTGCATCATATCCTGGGTATAAAAGGTATTTGTGCCCACTGTGGCACAGTGTCTTATGATCTCCTCTAAAGGAGCATCCTTGTGTAGTCCCAGTATAATTCTTCTATAATCCTCATTAGCATTTTCTCTAGCAAGTTGTTTTATCATTATTCCTGTTGCATTTTCACCAATAGTTTGTATGACAGCTGTCTGCAGACATCCCATGAAATCAGCAAATGCTTCATTTGGATCCTGGGCTATTTTCTTGAAGGCTTCCCCTCTCTCTTGTCTTCCTCTCAACTTTGACTCCCATCTCTTCTATGCTTTGATAGCAGCAGAAACAATTTGCTTGTATGCTGTCAAAGGGTAATTAATCTGCACTAAAGTGTCTGCATAATGACCTATACCTGTTAGTTGGTCACAGGTGATTAGTGTATTAACTACAGGTTGCCTATTTCATTGGGAATTCACTATACTCAGAAAGGGACAACTAGTTTTGTCCAGGTTCTAAACATATCCTTGCTATAAATTTCCAATCATTAGGGGTCAAAATTTAATAAGCCAAATTCTCTAACAGCATCTTTACATAAGATGATGTAGACCCATAAAGAGTACAAGTCTTGTTCATTTCTTTGATGACTTCCAGATTAAAAGGAGTGTATCTTCTCCTGATTTGACCAGAAGAGTCAAGCTCTTCAATCACAGGGTATGCTTCTATTCTCAATCCAATTGTATCCTGTCCTTCCTCTTTAGCTTTAACTAGTGCCTTTTGTAATCTTGTCATAGGGGGTGGACAAAGCTGCTGAATGGGTGGTGCTGATGGTGTCATTACCCCTTCCCCTCCTTCTTGAGAGAGGAGGGTCAGGAGTTGGGGTATACCCTAAGGGTGCATGGAGCTGTGAAGCTGAGAAGCTTGGCCCCTTAAACTTCCCAGCAAAGTATTGAACTCCTTTCCTGCCCAAATTGCCATGCCCTCTGGCGTTGACAGTACCATCCCCCTGCTTTTCCTCCTCACACTTCCTTGTCTGGCTGCCCAAGTTAAAATCTTTCCTTGTTTTAAAACTTGTGGGATTCCTTAAAGCCAAATGTATTATATTGTACATAAGGAATGTTTCCTCAGGAATTGAATCTGGACCCATATCTTTGTAATATTCAATTAGTTTCTCTCCCATTATTTTCCACATCACTGGCTCTAATCTTTCTTCCTTAGAGAGCCAAGAACATGTATACTCTAATATATTTAAAGAACTCAGTGATCTGCTTCTGAGTTACCAGCTTCTTTATTAACCTAAGTTTTCTTCATACTTCTCTCTGGAGGGAGGCACTTTTGTTAGCAATTGTCCTGTTTCAGCTAAAAAACAAATGTGACTAGTTCAGCCCTTACTGAATCTTCCCACTTGTCTGTTTTTATACTCATCCTATTCTTAAGGTCACAGGACTCCTCCATTGAACTCTCTGATCCGGTCAGTGGAGCTGCTGTGTACCTTACTGTCTAGGGCCCCATGTTTAGGCGCCAAATTTTATGTCTGGACCAGCTCTCTGGAGGATCTTGGTCCCAGCCCAAGTCCTTGATCTTAGAAGAGGAGTGAAGAGGTGGGACTCACATGGAAGGTCAAAACATGGAGTCTGTTTATTCCCAATTCTTTCAGCCATATAGCCCCTCATTCCCTTATATAACCAAGGCAATACTGTGCATGTGCTAACTCTACTTTAATTACAACACAGGTTGTCACACCCCCTGACTTCTCAGGAAGGCTAAGAGCCCTTAAGGGAGATGGGGAGCCAAACCAGACATTGTCAGCAGGTTCCCTCTGGACCAAAGGGTCTTATACCTTACCCAGAGTTTCCCTATTATCTGTGGCCCTCTACACCTTACCACAACATAAGCAAGCTCCAATGGAGCAAGAATAATTTTTTGTAATCTAAACTTGTGGTACTCTTGTTGTCTAACTGTATTCTGCATTAACAAGCACTTCATAAATGTTTCACATACTTTTGTTTCTTAATTCAAGTTTGTTCTTCTTTCCAGTGCTGTATATCCACAGAAAAATTAGATGAAATTTTAATTATTCTAAGTGAAATTTTAATTGATAAATGCTGGAAATTGACTATTGATCAATTATCATTTATTAAACGCCTATCACCTGCCAGACACTGCTAAATACATAAGATACAAACAGAAGATGAATCTCTTCCCTCAAAGAGTTTATATTCTTTGGGGGAAATGGCATGTATATACCAAATAAATACATGGTGGTTTCCTAAAGAGGAAACCTTAACAGTTTATGGGATGAAAAAGAGCTTCATGTTGGAGTGGTTGTTTGACCTGATTTTTGAAAGACTCTAAGGCTTCTACAAGGCAGGGGTAAGGAAAGAATTTATTCTATGTACAGGGTACCCCCTATATAAAATAACAGAGATGGGAGATAAATTGTAGTCTATGAGGAATAGCAAGATCAGTATAATTGGACCACAGAATTTATGTAGGGACTAACATATGAGAACTGAGGAAAGGATGCTCAACATCACAGACACTGGAAAGTATGAAAGAGACTGGGTAAAATTGCTAAGAGAATGCAGGAACTTAATCTTCCAGGCTGTTCTCTATCCTTTGTGTGCAGAGTAGCAACTGCTGTTGTTATTGTTGTTGCTGCTGCTGCTGCTGAGGCTGCTATACTTTCCCATGAGAACAAACAGGTCTGATGAATTGAATGCATTAAGCAGCATTCTTGTCTACTACATGAACTCCATGGCTAGTGAATAGTATTCCATTTGGATAAAAACATTGAGATCAAATCTATTCAACTAGAAGCATCATATCATAAAAGAATAAAATTTCAGAGGTTTTAGGAACTTTACCCACTATCTCAGCCAACTGACACAAATAGGCATTTGCCTAAATTATACACATAATTTTTTAAAAATCACGGACTTTTTCTCATCCTTTCCCCTTCTCCCAGTTACCAGACTATGTGAACACAGAAGGAAAACCCTTGGATCATTGCCATCCCTTTACTTTTCTCTCTCGGGTAGACTTACCACCCAGTTTTCAATAACAGGGGTATACCAGCATCCTACTACACTGTGATGATATGTTTTTTTGGTGGGGTTGTGTTGTGTTTTTGGCTTTTCTCATTTGAAAAAAATATATATCTCTGCTAATCTCTCACTTTTTTCAAGTTAGTTCTGCGCCCTGAGTCTAACTTGATAGGTTTTAAATTGTAAGTAGAGATTTTCTCCAGATATGTTTTGATTTGTGAGCAATCTGAGATGATTTGCTGTCACTGTGAGCCTTGGATTCAGATCAAGTTGTCCTTAAACTGGACAGAATCGGTTTCAATTAGACTAGGGTGCTTTTCTTTCTAAAGGTGAATGTCACCATCACCAAGACCCAAGAGATTATAATCGTAGACTGCAGGTTGGCCTTTTGCTCCACTATGAAGTTGAAAATTGCTCTTTGGCATTATCTCCCCTTTCTTATTCTGTAACCTTCCTCCCATTCTGCTGACCTCCTCCCCCTAGTGTATACTCTTTCTCTGGATACCTGAAAGCTTGCTTTCTTAAATACATGAATTGCCACTCAATGTCTGTGTGGCCTTGGTAAGACAGTTAATCTCTCTGGACTCATTTTTCTCATTTATAAAATGAGAACAACACTAGATGACCTCTAAGTTCCCTTTCAATTCTGCATCTATGATTCTATGATTACCTATGATTCTATAATATTGCTCCCTTCAAAATTTATCTATTTGTGTTTTAAATTTGGGGGAATTTGCTAGGTATTAATGATTTTACAAAAATATTAGGCTTAATTTTTGTCTCTCTGAAGTGTGTTAGCATTTAAGAAGAGATTCCAGGAAATACAATGCCTTAACCAGCAGTAGCAGCTGCCCAAATGTTAGGATTTTGAATAGAATGGTAACACACTTTTAAAGAAAAACAAAGGCATATGATGTGTATAACTTTTTCAGTTTTAATATTTAGAATACAGATTAAAATACACATTCCTTGAATACCAGAACCACTTTTTTAGAAGTAATCTAAAGAGCACTATCTAATTTGTCTTCTTAATATCGGATCAGCTGTTATGAATTTTAATTTGCTGATAAGACAACTGAGGCATGGAAAGCGTACTTGAGTAGCACATGGTAATTTTTTGCCACTGAATAAAAAGCCAGGTGGAGAAATCAGCAATCATAATCTAGTATTAATTTTGAACGCTAAAATTCTTTTCTCTTCTTTATCTTCTTTTTTTCTCTTCTCTTTTCTCTTTTCTTCTCTTCCTTCTCTTCACACTTATCTCTCTCCTTTCTTTCTCTTACCTTTTCTTTTCATCTCTTCCTTTCTCATCTTTCCTCTTTTTCTGTATCCCTCCTCCTTCTTTCTTTCTCAAAACTAGATAGCAGACTCATTTTCCTCAAAAGATGCTCTTGTTTTCATCTTTGGTTCCACTGTATTTATGCATGCTGTAAGGTATCAAATTTGATTTCTGGTCATATCCTGAGTAGTGTGCTGTATATATAACATAAACTTGCCTTTTGTATTCAGGCTATTTTCTTGGCCTGTGACTTTTAAGATAATGACTCAAACACAAGGGGCTCATTTGCATAATATATTTCCCTTAATGAAAAGGGAGGTGGAAATCTTCCCATTTGGCATGAGTTAATTAACCATCTTTTATACCAGCTTCTATAGTGGCCTTAGAACTCTCCTATATTCTCTATTTAAAAAAAAAAAAAAAAAAAAAAAAAAAAAAAACGTTTGTTGGACTTTATTCTATCTCTAAAGGTAGAAAAATAGCAAATTGTTGTTAAGGAAAACTTGCAAGAAGGAACAAAAGAATCTCTTCTTCTAAGAATGTATTTCCCAAAACAAACAAGCACAAAAAAGTAGAGAGGTCTAACATCAGCACTGGGTTTGAAGAAAGGATAAGACTAAGAAGTCTCTAATATAATGAGAATAGTTCTACAGAATTTGGTGTCTACGGATCTACCTTATCCTGAGTCAAGCATAATCTTTACATTATACTAATGTCTACATAAATTCATTTCAGGTCATCAATTGCCTTATTCATTCAACTAATAGGAAATCCAAATGAAGTATTTAGAGCCAGAGTACTGTGATATACTGCTAATGTGACTTTGGTCAAGTTTTTGAATCTTGCTAGGTTTCAGTTCCCTTATCTATAGATTGAAGGCATTGGATCAGAGGGCTTCTAAAAGTCTCTTTCAGTTCTGAAACTATAATCCCTTGATTTATGAATTGACTGTCACATACCTTATGCACTATTCTAGTCTTTGCCCATATTCACAGTCACATCAAACACAGAACACAAGATTACTTCCTTTCATTCTATTGTAGTTCCTCCCACATTCTTTCTACTTTCTTAACCAAAGAAAATCATCCAAGGTAAATCACTGGTGAAGAAGACCGGATGTAAAGTTGATGCAAATATCCAATCTTCTGTTATGATAATTGGAAAACAATGGCCAAATCTGTCTGAAGCAATCAAGATTATATTCCTTCCCCCATCAGAGAGACTGTATGTATTAGTGAATACTGCTGAACCCAGAGGAAGGAGGCCTAAATTTAAATCTTATCTGTGTGATTATGTGTGGATTATGACCAAGTCATTCTCTGTATCCTAATTTATAAAATAAAAATAATAAAATCATTAGTATTTGACTAACAAAGTTATTCATTAACTAAATATTAAGCATTTATTAAATACTTTTTGTGTGTCAGGCACTATGCTAAATAAACACTTTATTATCTCATTTGATCCTCAAAATAACCCTGAAAGATAAGCAATATTATTATCCCAATTTTAAAGATCAGGAAAATGAGGAAAACATTAAGTGACTTGCCCAAGCCACACAGATCTGAACTCAGGATTTTCAAATTCTAGACCCAACATTGTGCCACACTGCCACTGAGCCACTGTGCTGGACATTCAAAGAAAGACTAAAAGGCTAAAAGAAAACAACTTATCATCAACTGGGGATAGAGGGAAGAGTGAAAAAAGAACAGAGAAAAGTAAGCACAAAATCTGTGCAAAGAGGCAGAATTTTGCAGTGGCCTAAAAGCTGGCTGAAAGATAGAAGGAAAAAGATTCAAGTTTTGCTCTCACACATGCTGTGTGACCCAGGAAAAATCACTTAACCTCTCAGTGATCTGGGCCATGCTCTAAGATGATAGGTTTTAGTGAAGGTGCTAACTGTCATTGACAGAGCATGTTTTCCCACCTGGGGATTCTTTAAACCAATATATTGACAAGTCCTGTGCCTAGAAATGGCATAATTTTGGAGTAGATTGGGGAGGACGTACAGCTCTAATAGCATGGATATTTTGTTGTGAGGAGAAAATGACACAATCTCCATAAAATGGGTGCTGGATAAATTTGAAATGCCATTAAAATGTCAATTATTGTTTGCAACGTTCAAGGGAGTTCACTAGCCAGCTATACTCAAGAGAGAGCAGAATTATCAACCTACTGGCCTCAAAGGCAAAGGAAAAAGTTTGTGTTCACTAATATTTGGGGCAGGAGACACAACACAAGACAAAATTGGATTGAGGTCATTGAAGTCCACTTCTCTTTAATATTCTTTTTCTCCCCTTGCCTTGTGTTCAGGAAAGATATTAACTGAAAAAATATATATGGAAGATTGAAAAAGTCTTTAAAAAACCCCACAAAGGAATGAATCCCTTTTAGAAGTAATCTAAGTAAGATTTTAAACCAAAGAGGGAGATATTTGGAGTCTAGAAAGCCTGCCTGAATAACCTTCCCATTACAATAAATAAGCTTCTAAAATACCACAACTTTTACCAAAGTTTTTCAAAGAATTTTTCAACTAATCTCTTTTGAGCAAAAGCAAACATTTTCCCCAGATCCATCTTGTGTTTTCTAAAGCTACCTTAAATTTAAAAAATTAATATTCCCTGTGATTCTATGTGCTATTTCAATAATTTATAAATAATACAAAAAAGGTACAAATGTCTATAGAGTGTGCTTTGGTGGAGCAAAAACTTGTCTGGGAGCCAGGAGACCTTGACCATGATGTCTGTTCCTAACCCTGGCTGTGTGACCTTGGGCAAGTTATTGAAACTTTCTAGTTGTTGTGAAGGAAAATGTTTTATAAATCTTAAAATGCTCCATAAATATGAGCTCTGTATTAGAAGACCAACAATGACCATTTGCATAAAGTAGCCTCAGAAAACAGTCTCTTTCCTCCATTAACCCAGAAGGATAATACTAAAGAAAAAAAAAAAAAGAATGAAATTTGTTTTGAGATCAGACTCTACTTCGGAGAAAGATTTGAACAAAGATTTTTGTAAAAAAGAAAGAATTATAGCCTATCTTTTCTCTATCTAAGTCTTTCTATGACATGTAGAACTAAGTCTTGGCTTACATTAGTAATTTTTTTAAAAATCCTCATAAAACCAAATCAAATACATAACTTAAACAACAAGTGTCTACACCAAAAACACAAGTTGATTTTATCTGGTGAGTCAGTGATTTGGGCTATGTCTTTACAATCAAGAAAATGAATTTAAAAAAACTGATCTTGTATTCAGATTTCCTCCATGGAGAATTTAATTATGTGAAATTCACCATTCAGCAATCCCCATGTGAGGAACACTGCATGTACTGTTGGTCTTGATTAATGTGTTGTTTTTTTTCATTGAATTCTTTTTTCTTCTTCAATCTGAAACTCCCTATAATAATAAGGAGGAGGGAAGGGAAAAAATATGTTGTAAAGTGAAGATGATATAAAAAAAAAACTTAAGATAGCATTGAAAACTTTAATAAAATAAAAATTAAAATGTAATCAGCATTTGGACAAACCTGGAGTGAGAATTAGCCTCAAAAGCATGAAGAAAGGAAAACAACTCATTTATAAGATGTGTACAGACAAAGAAACACAATGCAACTCATGGGAGTTAGTAACATGAGGAAACTTTTCCAAAGTTTTTTTAAAAGACAATATAGATTTCATTTGAACAAAAGCAAATATATTTTCCCACATTTACCCTATATTTTCTAGAGTTATCTTAAGTTTAAAAACATATTGTTCTGATGCTATGCACTATTTCAATAATTCATAAATAATACAAGAAAAGGTTGCAAATGTTGAAGAAAGGAAAACAAACCGTTTCTTATATTACCTTTATTCTGTTTAGTATGTTCTTCTTTATAAAGGCAACTTTCCCCATTCTCTGGCCACCTTCATATGTAGAGAAGGAAATGAAATCTGCTTATTTTAAGAAAATAGAAAGACTTCAGAGACATTTAAAAGGCACAGGAATGAAAAAAGGGCTTTAAATTTTAGGAGGGTGGGGGAAACTGGAACATAGCACATTCTTTCCTAGGCAATTGTTTAGTCTGCATTACCAAATCAAGCTAGTGTATAATTTTATCATGCAGGTAGATCACTGCTGGACTTGGATACAGAGAATGTGGGCATATTGTGGTGCTCAGAAGAAGTTTCAGATTACTCAGACTCCAGGTCTGACATTCATCCCCAAAATCAGTATTTCAAAACTCTGGCAGTATTAGATGCAGAAGGAACTAGAAGTGTATACCTCTGACAGACTCTAATGAATAGACACTGATAGGCTAAAACTTCAGAGAGCAATAACTGATTATGAAAAGTAGATAAGAGTTCAATTGGGAGAGTTTATTTTCCATTTAAACAGCAGGACTTCTAATAACAGTCGGTCAGAGTTGGGCTTTTCCACATTTGAGGTCTGTCTTAAACTGCAGTTCATAAACAACCCAGACGTTACAAGTTAAAATTGACGGTTCCATAGCATTTGGAAAGGAGAGGAGTGATTGCACAAACAGATTACAAGGTCCAGCCAAATTCCAAAGAATTCAAATTTCTGCAGCATCTGGGATAGCTTATAAAGTGTAGAAAATGAGAACAAAAATTGACAAAAGTAAAATAATATACACTGAGTTCAAAGATAATACAAACAAGCCTGTACAGACCATGACATTTTCCTTATACAGAGGCCCTTGAAAGGGAATAGTTAGGGCCATTCTGCACAGCTTGTGAATGTCTAGACATTTTGAAGAAATGATTAAGGAACAATAAAGTGTTTATCAAAATTGACTCCATTTGCTAGGTTACATGAACTGTGTTAGAACTATAATGCTTCTACTTTTAAGTAGCTCATGAGAATGCCCTTCCTCCTTTTGGAATACTATCATTGTATTACTTTACATTTTAGGGCAAGGGTTAAAAATAGGATTTGGATTTGTTAAGTGGAGACAAGAACAGGGAAGTAATCCACTTTGTCTTCTCCCTTGTGCAGAGGCTTCAGTCTCTGGTAGACCATTGCCATTATTAAAGTTATATTTATTATTTAACATCTAAGTTATTGAAAAGATAAACATTTAATGCAAAAGCATATCTTCGACTGTCACTGAGAGAGCCTTTCAGATCCTTCAATGCCTATCCTTTCTTTTAATGTGAGCAGCACAAATGACATTTTCCCAAAGGTTTTGGGACAACTAGATGGCACAGTGGCCAGAGTGTCAGGCCTGGAGTCAGCAAGACTCATTTTCTTGAGTTCAAATCTGACTTCAGACACTTACAGCACCCACTTAATAGTTTGCCTCAGTTTCTTTATCTGTAAAATGAGTTGAAGGAAACAGCAAACCACTCCATTATCTTTACCAAGAAAACCCCAAATGGGATCACAAAGAGATGGACACAAATGAAATAACCGAACAACAATAGTAACAATAATTCATGTCCCTACTAGATTAAGAGCTTTCAAAAGAAGAAACTATGTCCTTTTTCCTTTGCATCCCTAGAGTTCAACATTCTGCTTTGTGCAAAATAGGCATTAATAAATCAATTGAATAGATAATAAATTGAATTGAACTGAATAGATAAATTAAATCAAATCCTTTGGCAGTAGGATCAGACAGAAGTTGTCATATCTATATGATGGGAAGGATTTGAGGTGATTGAGGTGGGCATTTAGGAGCGTTGGTATTATTGCTACAGTCTTTGGCGCAATATGAATGGAAACTCCTGGTATTCTGAATTCAAGTTTCACATTCTGTAGTTGGTCACTCTGGTTCTTATGCTTGGTAAAGGAGGGATGTATTTATCTCTAACTTCCTTACTACTATCTATACTTTTTTACCTCATCTTTCAATGGAACTACTCACTTCCCTTCTTCCCCTCACCCCACCTCCATTCTGATGCTATCTTTGTACTGCTTTTCTCTGCCAAATAGAAGAAAATGTTCTATAATGAGGAAGGGGCCCCGTGGGAAATTGGATCAGAGTCCAGTCAGTTCTTCTTTCCAAACCATGTCTTAGTGCCTGATGAATAGGTAACTAAAGTATTGTATTCTGCTGCCTGATCATATTGACTTGGAATCACGCCATAAGTTTTCCCTTATGGAGAAATTTATGGAATATTCACCCATGTAAAACTGGAGAGACTGTGGTATGGTGGAAAGCATAATAAATATGGACTCAAAGGACCTGGATTGCTGTTCTGTTATGTACCTCTGTGAACTTGGACAAATCTTTTAATTTCTTTAGACTTACCTTCTTCAGCTGTGAAATAAGAGGTTTGGTATAGATGACCATAAGGTTCCTCCCTGCCAGCCCCAGATCTATGATTTTGTGATCTAAACACAGTTGCTCATTCTTTAAAGCTGGTTGGACACATGTCACTGAATTGGTTTGACTCTGCCTCCTCCAGGTGGGGCTAAATTCCACAGTAAATCTGATTTCTGTGGGCCAAATGACTATTTGGATAAGGTTGCATCCACCTGTAAATCGCACATGTAATGTCCAAACCATCAGTCTCAGAAATGCTAACTCTTTAGAAGAGAAGTCATATCCAGAAATTCAAAAATCCACTTCTTTCTTTCTTTTTTTTTTTTTTTTTTACTGCTTCCTTAATTTCCTGTCAGTCAGTACCAGAGTAGCAACAACATATGAGCTTTCATCAGTTGGCTTGCCCACCTTTCATCCCTCCCTCCCTCCCTCTCTCCCTTCCTTCCTTCCTTCCTTCCTTCCTTCCTTCCTTCCTTCCTTCCTTCCTTCCTTCCTTCCTTCCTTCTTTCCTTCCTTCTTTCCTTCCTTCCTTCTTTCTTTCCTTCCTTCCTTCCTTCCTTCTTTTTTTCCTTCCTTCTTTCCTTTCTTCCTTTCATTTTTTTTCTTTCAATTAAAAGCTCTTAACATTGATCAGGGATATTCAGTTCTTCAAAAGAGACCACCAGAAGAGAACACTTAACAATAATGCTTTTTGATTTTTCATATGAATTCCTTTTAGGTATTTTTCTTTCCTCCTTCTAAGTCATTTTGACATCTAGTTTTTGCTAGATAGAGTTTGGCAAGCCTTTACAAAACTAAGAGCATGACGTTCAGAATGGAATAGTCACAATTCTGGAACTTTGTTTTAAATTTACAAAATATGGAAACTACTCCTCACTGAGTTGCTTAAACATATAGAAGAGGAAACTGAATTCTTTACTCAGACTATTTAGATATTATACTATGCTGTTGTCATTGTTGTTAAACATTTAAAAACATAGATTCATGTATTAACAATTAATAATAGTAGTAGTGATAATGAGCACTATTTATAGTTAAAATAATTTTTAATATTTAGTATTCTTTCAAATTATGTTTTTGGGGTCAATGGGAAAGACCTGAAAGAAAACAAGTTTAATTAGAGTGCCTTGAATTAGTCTTGAAAAAAACTTCACAACACTGTTATCAGCTTCAAAATAAAATGAAAGATACTGGATTCAAGGGACATGTCATGAATCTATCTATGAGGTTGTTTAGAGTTCTTTTGAGTACTGTGAGCGCGCGCACACACACACACACACACACACACACACACACCAGACCACAGATAGTTTGAAGGCTCTTGAACTCATTTATTTTTCCACCACAAATAACAAACCATTTAGATCTCCAGTGACTCCTTAAAACTTCCCAAACTCAATTGTCACTTGGCAGATTTCCACAGAATAAAGACTTGCCCAGTGACAGACAAACCACATTGGTAAAACATTGTTTTATCTGGGACATATCACAATCAGCTACATAAAAGTACCTAATGAGAGGGTACATATGTGTTCTACCACAGTGTGTTATTTTTATTATTATTAACCAGTATATGAAGGAAGACAGCCAGATGAAAAATTTGGTTCCCTTTGGAAAAATGTAGTTTTCTAGAGTTTCTCAAGAGAATCCAATTGTAAAGGCATATCAGAACTGTGTACTAAGTGACACAGGAAAAGTGTCTTTTGCTTTCACATGGACTAGAGAGCAAACATTGCTTCTAGGCCACACAGGCTAAGGAATGCATTATATATTTTTGCATATTTGTATACCAGCAGATGAATCATATCCTCTAGCTACAGGCTGTGACTTTGAGGCCATAAGGATCCCAAATTCTAGAAGTGTTTGACTAATTCCATGGTGTGGTAGACCAATGGCAGACCAGATATAAAATGATTCCTATAATTCCTAGTTTCTCAAAGAGAAAGGAGTGCTCACATTTCTGGGCTTTTCTCTCCAAAGTACTAAAAATATGAATTTTATTTGTTCTATACTAAAATTTAACTTCTCTTATACCTATAAATTTGGGAATTCCAAGGTAGCTATGTTACAAAGCCCAAGTTATAGGATAGAAAATAGAGAAAATAGTTTATTAGCCTGCTTTTAAATATAAGCTCAGCCAACTTCATGTTGTGTCATGGGAGCCACATGACAGTGGCTGCTGGAGATCCAAGCCAGACCTGCAGAATAGATCTCTTCTTGTGAGAGGATGATACAAGGAGACTGAGAGGCAGCTGCTCTTCTCTGACCTCTCTGAGAGGCCATTGCATTTTCTGACCTCTCTCCTCTTCCCTCTGCTTCCAATTTATTTCATTCCCAGTCTGCAACTCCTGTGTCAGCAAAGGCTGCTCTGGAACTCATTCAGATGCTATGATCCACAGCTGTGGAGGCTCTCAGAGAATTGATGTGCTCCTTAACACATCCAGGGAAAAAAATTATTCAAATACAAAGATAGGATGTATTTTAACTCTGGTACCCAATTAGAATCAGCATTCAATTAATGTTTAATATACAACTATTATATGGAAGATCCTTAGTTAGACCTTGCATTTACAAAATTTCAGGAAGGGAGGAAAGAAGTCACACTCCCTCCTTTCAGAAGTTCATAGTTTAATGAGATAGCAGTAGGGTGTTAAAGAATTAGTTTTTTTTTCTGTTTCTGATAAGGTCTCATTTCTAAAACATAAATAACTATGTCAAATTTATAAGAATACAAGTCATTCCTTAATTGATAAATAGTCAAAGGATATGAACAGACAATTTTCAGATGACAAAATTAAAGCTATCTATAGTTATATGAAAATAATTCTCTTGCTATTGATTAGATAAATGGAAATTAAAACAACACTGAAGTACCATCTCATACCTCTCAAATTGGCTAAGATAACAGGAAATGGTAATGATAAATGTTGGAGGGGATGAGACTCTAATGCATTGTTGGTGGAATTCTGAAATAATCCAACCATTCTGCTATAAAACTGTGCATACCCTTTGACATAGCAGTGCCTTTAGTGGATCTGTTATCCCAAGGAAATCTTAAAGGAGTGAAAGGACCCACATGCACAAAAATGTTTGTAACAGGTTTTTGTGGTAGCAAAGGATTAGAAAATAAGTAGATTCCTGTCAATTGGGGAATGGCTGAAACAAGTTGTGGTATATGAAGATAATGGAATATTATTGTTTTATAAAAATTATGAACAAATTGATTTTAGAAAGGCCTGGAAAGATTTATATAAACTGATGCTGAGTGATAAAAGCAGAATCAGAAATACATTGTACACAATAATAGCAAGAATGTGTGATAATCAACTCTGAAAGATTTGGCTCTTCTCAGGGGTTCAGCGTTCCAAAGCAATCCCAATAGACTTTGGACAGAAAATGTCACCTGCATCTAGAAAAAAGAACTAAGGAGACTGAATCAACACATGCTATATTCACTTCTTTTTTCTGTTTTTTTAAAAATTTCTCCTATAGTTTTTTTTTCCTGTTTGCTCTGATTTTTCTCTCCCAACATGATTCATAAAGTAATATATATTAAAAATAAATTTACTAGGAACATTTTTTAAAAAAAGAATTAGATGAACAAGTTAATATAATTATTTAACTACATAGATGAAGTCAATTTAGCATAAGACATCTGAGAATGGAGTTGTTGTTTCCATGTAAGGAAGAAAGAGACGGACTTCATTAAGTATAGATGTGGAGATAGCCCATTTCAGATGAAGATTGAGCACATATACACTAATGTAGGAAAAGCCAGGATGAGACTGAATAGCATGACAGGAACATGGAGTAAATGAAGAAGAGTATGAAGAAAATCTCATCTCATACTTCTACATTGAATTCTCCTCTCTAGCTAAATCAATTTACTTATGCATAGAACACATACAAAAGGCTGTAAACTATTGACTATTTTCTCTTTTTAGACATTTACTTTTGTCTGGGTTTTTTGTGACACTGTCCTGTCTTGGATCTACTCATAATTATTTGATTATACCTCGTTTTTACCATAATCCATATGGAATTGCCTAACAGTGGGCATCCCGAAGCATCTATCTTGAGCTCTCTTCTTTTCCTTTTATATGCTGCCCCTCATGATTAGTTTATTATCTCTTTGCAATTATTCTTCATCTCTTTGGAAATGATCGCTAGATTTATAATTGAGCTTTAATCACTGCTGAATTTGGTTTTCTGTCACCAAATGTCTATTGGTCATTTCAAAAGGGAGGTCTGAAAAGTATCACAAACTCAATGTGTCCTAAACAAAATTTATTATCTTTCCCCAGAAAACCTACTCCTCTTTTCAACTTTCTTATTTCTGTCAAGGGCACCATCATCCTATCAGACTTACAACCTTGAAATTATCCTGAAACTCCTTTTTAACACATATATCCAATCACTTGCTGAGACTAATTGATGAAACTTTCCCAACATCTATCTGTGCACTTCTTTATACTCCCATAATCACCACCTCAAGTCTTTCCCTTGTCCAATCTCTCCTTCACAAGGATGCCCAAGTGATTGTCTCAAAGTCCAACCCTGTCACTATCATGCTTAAAAACAACCATCACAACCACCACAAAACCCTTCACTGGCTCCCTATTACTACTAGGTTAGGAAAGTCTTCTACGTCATACATTAGTATGACCTCTATTCTATGATCCCACCAAGTCACCTTTACTATTCTTCACATGTGGCATTCCCCCTCCCATTCCCATACCTTTACTCAGCCCATCTGTCAAGATGGTTTTTGTTGCACATTTTATAGTTTCTTGGAATCACAGGTGAGAGTTGGGTTATCAGTAAGCTCCAAACACATGGATGAATTAGGGGAATGTCTGCCCCAAGCATGTGAAGACTTCTTCCAGCAGAATAAGTTGATTAAAAACATTTTCTTCCAATGGCCATGAAGGTAGCTGAAGTAGGCACTGGAGAGAACTTAGAGATTAGTCAGACATCAAAGATAGCAAGGTCATCCACTGCCTCCTGGGCCATTGCCAATCATCTTGACTTTTGTCCTGCCATTGGACTTTGATGATTGGAATAAAGAATGAGGCTGATTACTTTATCCAACTATGCCTTACAAATCCATTTCAAAAGTGAGTCAAAACATCACCCAGTAGTGTCATTATTCCCCTTAAAATAAAGGATGAACATCTTTGCTCAGGCTGTTCTCACAAGTAGAATATATTCCAGCCTCACAACTGCTTCTTAGAATTCTTGAGGTTAGTTTTGTTTTTGGTTTTTTTTTTTTGGTTTGGGTTTTTTTTTTGAAGCTTAACTCAATCACTACCTTCTACATGAATTCTTTCTTACTTTCTACTGCTATTGGCCCTCCAAATTTACTTGTGTTTATTTTTTGGATATTTTGTATTTACTTATATATGTACATACAGTCTATCCTAATAGAATATAAGAGTAGGGAATTTTTATTTGACTTTTATATACACTGAGACTGGCACATAATAAGCATTTGATGAATTCTTGTTGACTGCTATATTTATTGATTGATAGCAAGTTGTGTTCTAGAGAACTGAAGTATTTATCTTCATGATCAAGTCTTCAAAATTTTTCAACCAGATATAGAAAATAAGAAAGATGTTGATTTTTTTTTCCAGACTTGACATTTCAATATCATTGCACTAAGTGAAGATCTATTGACCGGAAAGAGTTAATGAAGTTTTATTATAGAAATCATACTGTTAGGTTTCACAAAATCGATCAATTCCTTTGTTACCTCCAATTTGTGAGAAAAAAATCTGGGAAATAGAAAAGTTGGGTGACTTCCCCAAAGTCACAGAGCAAGGGAGCTAAATATAGCCATGCAACTATAGGGTGCCCCAAATGCTTTTAGAGAGAAAATACAAAAGCTTTCTTTTTTAGACCAAAAATAACTACTTCAGTTAAAGAGAAAAGGATAATTACTACTTCCTTAGACAGCATAAGAAAGTAGCATCATCTCAGCCCAGAAAGTAGCACAAAATGACCACCCACACATCCCCATGCATTTACATCTGTTGCAACAGCTCCACCCTCTCTCATTCTGGTTTCCAATTGACCAAAGATAAAAGAGTCAAGAAAAAATTCCCATCAAAGAAGTTTGAAGCATGATTTTATAAAAAAAAGAGGTCCTCTCCTTTTTGAGAGTAAAGATAAATTCAAGAGATGAAGGAGATTACCAACAGATCATGATTTTTTTTTATTCGTAGATTGATAGAGCTGGAGAGCACCTTACAAATGATTTACTCTAATCACTTTATTTTACAGTTGTAAAAACTAAAGCCCAGACCAAATGATTTCTGAAGGCTGTACAGCTTGTTAGAGTCAGAAATGGAACTTAAATCTGTCTCTACATGCCTAGAATAATGTTCTTTCTACTATGATGCCATAAAAGCCAAAGAAAAAAATAAAAATATGATGGCAACCCCAGCTCTCCAAATTACTTTGCAAGTTCCCCTCAATGGTAAATCTCTTCCCCCTTTGGCAACATAGAAAGGCAGAACTGAAATATTAATAATCCAAGGATTAGAATAAGGATTGTAGTAATTTGTTGGCAGCTGCCTCTCTGATAGCACTTCAGAGAAACTGATGCAAAATACCCATCCCCAAATCCCTCACTGCTTTGATACTACACTTAAATTTCTTCCATTTAGCTTCTTTTTCAAAGAATTAGGCATCATAGTTCCATTAAAGTTCTGTTTAAAATGCAAATAACCCTAACATGGGGATAAATCCATTCTCTGTCATCACAGAATCTTAGATATAGAAGAGCCTTACCTACTTGAATCCATTTACAAAGGAAATCCATCTATGGCATTAAATGGTTTGGACTTTTTCCCTTGATGACTTCTGATAAAAGAAAATCCCCTACTGCCTAAAACAGCATATCCTACTTTGACATAGCTTTAATTATTAGGATGTCTTTCTTTACATCAACCCTAATCTGCTTCTTTGTGACTTACAACTATTTTTTCTCAATCTGCCCTCTGAAATTAAACAGAACAAATGTCTCCTATACAATCCATGCTTTTAAATACTTAAAAACAACTATCATGTCCTGCCTGAGACCTCAATCCATCCCTCTTCCCATTTTCTTTAAAGGATCCTCATATGTCCTAATATCAAGCCCCATCATCATCCTTATTGTCCTCCTCTGGACACTCTCCAGCTTGTTAAACTTTTCTTAAATGTGCCTAGAACTGGACTAGCTGTACTGTAGTTTTGGGAGAGGGGAGCAGATAGGAATGTTTGTCAGATTAGATAACTATCACTTTGGAAGGAAAAGAGCAGGATTCTGAGGGAATGAGATATAGAACAGATAATTTTTAATGAATGATAGAAGGTGGTAGAGTAATTTCAGAGCAGAGATTAGTTTTGGAATAAAGCCCTGGAAAAGTAAGGACAGTATGAGAATATAGGATACATGAGAAGGGGTTGCAAAAAAGGAAAAGTGCACATAAAAGAAAAGTTGAAAGGTTCTAGATAGATTTTGCTAAGAGATTCTTGTGGGACTTACTCAGGAGATATTTTCATGTGATATTTCATGAGAAACTAATTCCTGATTCATGTGTTCTAAGGCCATACCTGGGAATGCTATTATTTAATTCATTCAATTGATAAGTATTTATTAAGCACCTATTATGTGCCAGACACAGTGCTAAATACTGGAGTAAAAAAAGGAGATAAAATACAATCCTTTGCCCTTAAGAACTGGCAATTTAGTAGAAGAGCTCACAATCTATAAAAGGAGGAAGCATCACATAGTGAAAAGAATAGGCTAGAGGAAGTGAGGAGAAGTGGGGAAAAATTCCATTTCTGCCAGCTATATAATTTTGGATAAGTAACTTTATAAATATGAGCCATTTCCATACCTATATAATGAGACAATCGAATTTGGTGTTTTCTTTTTCTTTCAATTCCCAAGATCTTAAAAAATTATAATTCGTCCAAGAAAGAACTTCATTAGATTACTGTTTTAATAAATATAGAAAGATTAAGACTTTTCTGCAGATTCTAAATAACTGAATGAAGATGCTATGTTTGCTCATTTTAGTGGTCTTTTAGTTTTTTGGCTTTGATATTCTTTATCAGCCCATCATATTGCTTGCATACCTGCTCTTTCTCCCCCATGCAATACTAAACCACAACTCTTGATGCCCCTAGGAGTCCTACCATTATGGTGCCCTTCTTCGTGTCTTGTTCTCATTCTTGTACCCGGAAAAAAATCAGTTTTGAAGGGCAGGGGAGAAGACTTCATCCAGATAAGAGAAGTGCTTATATTTTCCATCTTAGAGAGATGGATACATAGGCATCTCATTAAACAATTAATCAATCAACAAGCATTTAGTGCTTATTATGTTCCAGGAAAGATAATAAACTTTGTGATAACAAAGAAAAACAAAAACTAGTGTCTGTCCTAAAGAAATTTATCTTCTAATGGAATGAAGATTAATTGGAAAGTTTATATGTAGTTCAATTAATGCCTACAGATTATGTTTGGTTGGGGAATTAAATAATTGTCTGGATTTAATATACCTTCTTTTGGAGAGTGGGACAAGTTGATCAATAATTGTAAATCCTTCATTTCCAGTCCCCCACCAATGTCTGACCTTGCACAATTGAATTCACTCTGAACAAGGATTCTTAGTTTCTGTTCTTTAGTTTTAGGGCCTAAATTTAGGGTAACATGTCTGGGATTTTTCTAACTTTTCTAAGAAAGTTATCCTTCGCAAAAATTAGTTTTTTTCTTTCTCTTTACTGTTTGTTGATTTCATTCACAAATAATGTTGCATTAGGCTTGTCTGCTAATTGGTCAGGAAAAAAGGGGTGAAAATATTTTTGTGAGACCTATTCAGGAGATATTTCATGAGATGTTTTCATGTATTTCATGAGAAAATTAGTTTCTGATTCATTTAGAATGCAAATTTCTTGAGGACAGGTACTGTTTTTTTTTCTTTGTTATCATAGAGTTTATCATATTTCCTGGAATATAATGGTCATATAGGACCATTGGGAATCATTAATGCTGTTTTAAAAATTAACCTCATACATGCACACCTATACATATATGGCTGCTTTTTCTGTTGACTAAGAGACTTTCTACACTGTATTTCCTTGGAAACACATGCTCAGTAATCCTTAAGCCAAGAAAGCAAATTAATTCAGTGGGAGTTATAAGAGATTTTCAAGAATCATAGCTCAATACAGAATAGGTCTCCTCTGGTTGGGGTCATTGTGTTTGGAAAATAGAAACATTTGCTTTGGGTGATAAATAAAAGAGACATCAAATCTAACGATCCATGAATGTTCCCAGTCAGCACTGAAAGACAGCAAGACCTTTTCTTTTCCTTTCCTAAGGCATAGTTAACTATAATCACCAATTGGGCAGTTCAAATCAAGAAACCAACCATGCACCGACACACTCCATTAGCTCAGCAGAACCAGATTGTTTTCAGCTGGAATGAAAATCCAAAATGTGATGTAAGTAGATAAGTGGAAATTGATCGGTCTAGACACTTTAAATAGACAGTGACCTTGGGCAAGTCTCTTAAAGTTGTCCAGGTCTTAATTTTCTTATCTGTAAAATGAGAGAATTGGGTCAGATGATTCTCAAGGCAAGTTCTGACATGGTATGATTCTATACTACTGAATGGGGGTAAAACTTGATGAGAATCTCACAGGATCTTCCATTAGCTTCTGTGGGGTAGAAGCAAATTCAATAATCTAACCTAATCTCTCTTTACCCAACCAGTTAGTTAGTTGTTTTTTGTTCTCAAAGACAGCAAAATGATATCACTATGTTAGAGCCAAATTACAGGGTGTCCATTCTACCATGGATGATCAGACCAATATGAACTCAGAATGCTCTTAAAGTCACATACACATTTGGGGTGGGATTCTCTAAATTTGAACATCTCAAATTTCTTTTGAACTACTACAATTCTACTTTTCCCATAGAATATAGTGCCTTATTTGAATATTTAATTTAATAATGTGAGTATAGGGGGCAGCTAGGTGATACAGTGGTTAGAGTACCATCCCTGAAGTCAGGAGAACCTGAGTTTAAATCTGGTCTCAGACACTTAACACTTCCTAGCTGTGTGATCCTGGGCAAGTCACTTAACCCCAATTGGCTCAGCAGAAAAAAAAATAACAATAATGTGGAACATCATGGTCCTTTGGCAGCATTTCCTATGTCATACAATCAATTCTAACCCATTCTTGAGAGTGACTTTGAGGATGTCCTAGTATTACTTCTTCTAACCACCAGGTAAGTGTTCACCTTATGGGATTTCTCCATCAAATAGTCTTTAGGGCAAGTATACATTTGGCATTTAAATAATGCGACCAACCCATTGGAGTTGTGCTATCTATAGAAGAGTCTAAATATTTGACATTTTAGTTTGACAAAGAACTTCGGTATCTAGTACTTTATCCTGCCAGGTGATGTTCAGAATTTTCCTAAGACAATTCAAATGCAAGGAATCCAGTTTCTTGCCAAGGCACTAGTATACTACCCATTTTTCACAGACAGGCAACAATGAAGTCAGAACAATGGCTCTGTAGACCTTCAGTTTGGTAATCAGTCAAACATCTCTTCCCTCCCATGCTTTCCTTCAGAGCCTCCCAAACGCTGAACAAACTCTGAAAATACAAAGGTCAACCTTATGATCAATGTGAACATCCATAAAAATATACTGCCAAATTAAGTGAGTTTATCCACAAGGTACAAGTCCACAAGTGAGTTTATCCACAAGTACAACAAGGTACTAAGTCAGTGGAATTGATAGAGACAATAGTTATCTAATTTAGCATGGTTCAGCATAATTGATCTCTACAAGGAGATATTATGGGCCAGAACTTGAAACAAGGTACTAAGTGGAATAGAGGAGACAGTGGTTAAATCTAGTTTAGCATTGATCTAATCCTACAACAAATAATGGTTTGTACTCAGTGTGGAGCATATATAAGCTAGAAGCTCTCAGGGCCAGAATAGACAAGTGCACTGGAAGCTCTTGGAGACTGAGACAGATTCATTCCATCTTCCACCTTTGTGGTGACTCGAGGCTCAAGCACAAACCCTTGGAAGTTGGAGAGATTCAGAGGGCAGAGAAGGAGGCAGGAGCTCAAGCTCTCGGAACCAAGGAGAGAGATAGGACTCTAAGAAAGATAACTGGGCCCCAGAAAAGGAGACAAGACTTTGAAGGAGATAATAAATGATTTGGACTTTAACCCCTGGCTGTACTTGTGGTGATCTGAACTGAAACGAAGGCTGCTCCCAGAGACCCCAAGAGACCTCAACAGAGAACATTACGTTTTAGAGAGAATATTACAGCCTAGGATTCCTATAATCAATCAGTAAAAATGCTGATTCTTGCTACCTTTGATTAGCAAATTTAGAGCCCGGACTAAACCTTGTTTAATACTACTTTTAAAAAAACATTTCTGAGACTTAAGGAAAATAAATAAGTGATCCTGCTGCATACAAATCTAAATCAGTTTGAAGTAATGCTACATCATGAAATGCCACTCTCATGATGAGTTTTATATTTCTTTATGTATGATTATAAGAATCATCTCATTGTCTAATGGAGAAACTCTTTGGATTCTCTTTTTTGCAATGTGTGATTACAAAGAAATTTTTTCCTAGTTTGTGGCTGCAATCTTATTCTGGATGCATTGTTTGTATTTTGTAAAAATTAAAAAAAAATAGTGACCAACCTCTGAGTATGGGGGAGGAAAAAAAGAGAAATTTACATGATAAATTGTTGTTTTAAAAGGAATAGCAAGTTGTACATAGTAGACTTGCTTTTTTGTGTGCAAGCATTTTTATTATACTGTTACAGAAATGCTTGTTTATTCAATAAACTAAAAATGAAATAAATTTTAAAAATTCATATGTGGTCATATTTACCTATTTTGACTTTTATAATCACTTGTAAGTTAGTTTGTTAAGCATGTGTACCCTCTCCCCAGTTGTGAAGAAGATAATATTTTCCTTTTTTTTTTAAATGATGTTTAAATTACCTGAGGGGCTCACCTTTCAAGATACTTCTCAGAGGAGAATATGTCCAAAAAAAGATACAATTAACATCCAAAAAAAGATATTGAGAAAACATCAATAACCACTAATAATATCTACTTTTTATATTATAAAAACTGGATAGTAATGATCTGCATACACATTGATGGCATGCTAGATGAAGATATGAAATGGGAACAATCATACATTGATTGAAAGGGAAGGGAAGGAAATGTTCTAACAGTCTATATAGAAAAGATTAAAAGGAAGAAAAATATTTTGTATCCAGATGATGATATGCAGTTAGATGATTGAATCCAATGAATTAGCACATTAGCTGCCCAGGTTTAAATCCTTTCAATCCTTTCCTTACATACCCAGTCAGTTAAGAAATATTACAATTTCTTTCTCTCCAACATCTTTCATAACTCATTCTTTCTCTTTAGTCACACAGATTCCACATTCTACCAGTCATTAGCCTCTCTGCCTCAAGTAGCTTCCTATTATAATCAATGGGCCATACAATAGCCAAAGCAATTTTCCTTTAGTGCAGGTCTGACCATGTCTCTCTCCTGCTCAAAAAAATTGTGTCTCTTTATTGCCTTTATTGCCTATTGCCAAACTCCACAGTTTGGTCTTTGAAATTCTTCACAAGTTGACGTCCCTCTATCTTTACAATTTTTTTATATAGTTCTCAATATTTTACTCTCTGTAGTTTTGTCAAACTGGCCTTCTTGTTGTCCTTTACACCAAATACCATATTTACTATATACCAGACATTATGCCAAATTCTTGTGGTACAAAGGAAGACAAAAACATAGTCCATATGTACAAGGGGCTAACATTGCAATAAGTGAGATAACTTGCAAACAACTAGATTCAGTGGAACTGGAAGGAAAGGACTGGGTGGGAGAATGTATAGGGAAGTCTCCTTGAAGAAGGAAAGATTTAAACCAAGCCTTGAAAGAAGCCAGAGAGGTTCAGAGTCAGATATGAGGAAGAGCAAACCCACAGTTCAACATTTTGCTTATCCAGCTTAACCAAATGCTACCTCTTCTATAATTGTCCACAATTTTATTTTTCAGAGAATTACCACTCACATTCCATGAGGATTTATTTACTTAGTACTAAGATAACATTTGTTTATACTAGCAAAGACTGCATCAGCACATTCTTACTTGGAACTTTGGGCTGTGAAAATGATCAGAAGGGGAAACTGCAGATCAAATAGTGCCTTCTTTCAGTAAAAAAAAAAAACAAAAACAAAAACAAAAAAAACCTTACCTAGCTGTTATGAATACAATGAACTACACCATAACTAAAATGTGGCTAGTCTGCCTATGTGTGGTAACTTCAATGTTTCTAGGAAATAACACTAAAACAAATGAAAATGTCTTCCATTTGACTCATACATATTTGAAATTTTACCATTAGAGATGCATTTGTAGACTGAAGAATGCGCTTCCCCAATAAAATACAAATACTATAGAAAAAAATGACAAAACATAGTAGAATTTAAGGTTTGCAGAGTATATTATATATATTTTTGAGCCCACTAACTATCCTGTAAAGCAGAAATGGTAAATAATATTCCCATTTTGCAGAAAGTAAAACTAAAAGACAGCAATGATAAGTAAATTGCCTAACCATATACAATTAATGAATGACAAAGCCCACATTTTAACATAGATCTTCTGAATTCAAGCTCGTAGTTAAGAATTTCAAGGTAAATAATGAAAAAAAAAAGTAGAAACCCTAGCAATATATCTCAAAACATACTATGAAATAGTACAGTAATGTTTATACCATCAAAACTGGTACTGGTTTAAAAATGCAGCATTTTGATGAATAGATCTTTTTTAAAGGTATTGAGGCTAATTGACTAAATGACACTCAACTGAGAATTTGGGGGATGTAGTGATGGGAACTTGAGCCAATGGTATTAAAAAATCACCTCACCTCCTTAGAGTCACCTCTAGAACTGAGGTGAAAATTTATTGCATTCTGGGAACTTGACTCATCATAGCCAAAGTAAAATATGAATTAATAATCCTTTGATATAACAGGGGTTTCAAAAAGAAATCCCATATTTAGACTAATCTCTAAATTTGATTCTGTTTCTAAATATGTGATTCTATGATAGCATAAAGACTGAGGAAAGTCTGAGAATGATATATTACAGTGGGGGTAAGGAGAAATGAAAGGGGTGGGAAGGCATAGAAAGGATGCTTTAAGAAATTAATAGAATTTAGAATGAATAACTAGTATCTGTGGGGAGGCTGTGAAATATCAAAGAGAAATATCAAAATTTTGGATTGGATTGGTCCTATCAAAGTAATTATTTGTAATTGTTTAAAACAACTTAATGAAAATAGACCATGCTTACTGTGCTAGATTCTATTTAATGGTCCAATAAAATTATATGTAGAGTCGAATTGGGTCGAAGTTATCATTTAATCTTCACCTGTCTGTTGAGTACAGAGTATGAGAAAATATGCAACATTAAATGATTTTTATCTTTCTGTAATGCCCTAAATAATTCCTAAGGATATAATAAAAAGGAAGCACAGAGTTCTATCACTATCCATAGAGGAAAGACTAAATAATTCCTCCATCTACAATCAAAATTATTTTATTGGAGAGAATCAGCATTTTAAAACTGCCCACACAATTTCCAACTGGTGATGTTGTTGTTTTTTTAATCAGGATAACAAGGTAGTAGTTCTGAATCTGACAAAATTCAAGAGAAAATTGAACAATTAGGTTAACAGAAGTGAAATATTTTTTCTAGTATTGTTATTGGAAAATAAATCTTTGCTTTTATAGAATTAAAAAAGAGGTTTCTGTTCTTCTAATCTACCTTACCTAATATATTAATGAAAGGAGGAAAAAGACTGTCTTCTTCCAATAAATACTTGGGAAAGTGGCAGTCTCATGCATGAGGTCCTCATATGAATGAAAATAAAATGAGTTTACTTCCCCAAAAGCCCAGTAAAGAGAAACTGTATTAAGTCAAGTTTTATGCATGTTATTATTATTATTATGAAGTGAATGCAATTTCAATAGCCAACCACAAGCCTTTCCACTATAAAATGAAAAAATGAAGGTCTCTCTCTCTCTTTCCCCTCTTCCCCCACTCTGTTTCTCCTCTCTCTCTCTCTCTCTCTCTCTCTCTCTCTCTCTCTCTCTCTCTCTGTCTCTCTCTCTGTGTGTGTGTGTGTGTGTGTTTGTGTGTCTTTCTGTCCAATGACTAGGCCACAGCACAATCTGACCATTTGGCAATGTAGCAACTTTTGCAAATCACTCCATCATCCATCTGGACACAGACAATAATCCAAATGGTGGTGATGAATCACAGCATATGGACCACTGTCTGATTTGCTCATTGTTTCTTTCCTGGAAGGATGCATCACTTCTTAAACACCCATAGGTTACTTGTTTTTAATGTGAAAAGGATTATTGTATTGTATATGATTTATGAAAACCATGTTTTCCTTTTACATTAAGAAAATAATTATTTTATTTTCTTGTAACTTCATGATTCCATTCTAAAATTTCAATAGAAAAAAACACATCTTTTGCAAGTAATTACAATGAGTTTTGTATCCTTTCCCTCCAATCTAAAATAACAGCCTCTTCCAAGATAATTTTTAAGGTAACTATCATGAGTACATGAACCAGATAGAAAACACTCAAGAAATAGATCACTGAATTTAGAAGATGATATATAATCCTTAGAATGATATGTAATCTGGAGAACAGAGTCTCAGAACATAGGTTTTTCATGGGTGGGGAAGACAGGCAGTGAGGAACAAGAAAAAGTTAGAGCAAAGAATTCTATATGCTTGGCACTTTTTATGTTTCCTTCACTTACTATCCATCTGAGATATCTAGAACATATCTATCAATAAATCTCACTGGAATATATATATATATATATATATATTGTCTATTGTATTTTGCTTTTCACCTGTTATTAATGTGGAGTTTTTCTTTACTAATTAACTATCCACTTAGAGAACATTTATGCTAAGTGCTAGGGAATGAATAGGAAAATCTGATTCATCTCTTCAACCTTTGGAAAGAACTCCTTGGATCTAGGAAAAGCTCTATAATGTATTTATCATATAACTTTACATATAGTTATGTATTTCTGTCATCTCTCTATTAAAATATAAGTTAAATGATTCCCACAACTATATCTTGGCTACACTTTGTATCCTTTCTCACACTTAGGTTATTTTGCCAATCACTATAGAAAATAAATGTTAAATTAGAATGCTGAGTGAATTTTACAAAAATTAGGTCTTTTAATGTTCTTGACTACCTTGTGAGTTAGGTAGGTACCTTTTTATTTCCCCTGGTTTATATATTGAATAGTAGTAAGAGGTACATAGGAGGAATGAAACTGAAAGAGGTCAAATGACTTTTACATGGTTACCTGGCTAGATAATAGCAGATCTAGGTCTCAAAACCTGTTTCTTAGTCTCTGCTATACTGTTGTCTCTGTCCACCAGATACTGCAAATCAGAGTTTTAAATTTTTAACTAAAAATACTATCAACTTGGTACTCATTCTTATCATATAGGAAAGAACTTTTACACTGACAGTAAGGGTATTAGCTAAACAAGCTGTAGGACATGACTATAATAGATTATTTCTGTGTTGTAAGAAATGATGAATACAGAGCAGCATAGTAATACTGAATTGATGCATAGTAAATAAAATCAGGAAAACAATGCACACAACGACTAAAACAATACACCACTACAATTAAGGCAAATAACCACAAAACAATGAGAAATGAATGTTATGAAAATATAAAGCCCAAGTTTAGCCCCAAAGAAAACCTATGAGAAGGCATCTCTCCCTCTATTGCAAATATCAACACATATGATACATTGTATATGATGTAAGATTGTATCCATGCATTGATCAGTTATCATGGGATGTTTTTATTCTCTACTTTTTCTTTTCTTTTTAAAAAATTCTTTGTTATAAGGGATACTTTCTGAGAAGTGGAAGGGAAAAATACAAAGGGAAATCTAAAAGATATAAAAACAAAGCATCAATAAAACATTCTAAAAAATAAGCATAATGAGGATTGGGAATGTGAAGTCTCAGGCAGGGGAATAAATGATGAACAATATATGTGGAAAATAGACAGAAGGTCCAGATAAGGAACATGGAGAATATATAAACCAAATAACTCACAGCTGGGGAGGGGAGGATGTTGTGTGGAACGGATGCAACTGTTCCCAAAGAGACGTGAATAACAAATCTGTATGTCACTGCAAGTCAGCTCATGTGACATCTCTAAGACATATATTACAGCTTATGAATCCCTTCTTTAAAAAGTAGAAGGATTTCTATTTTCTTTCTAAGGCTCATGATCACAGGTAGCAAAATTCAGAGTGTTTTTCCCCAGCATCCTTTGTTTTTTAAGTTTCTTTCTCCTTATGTGAAAATGATGCTAAAATCCATTGATAACCAATATTTATTCAATGAAAGGTCCAAATTTCTTTTTCAATATCTAAATGCATGGAATTAAAATTCTGAGTAGCTGTTCTCTATGTTTAAGTTTTGTTATTCATATAAATAAAAGAAACTTTAAATAAAAAGCTAAATGTTTTTTGCAGTCTGCAGATGGGTTCCAAGTTCACAATGAAGTAGTTGACTGAATTGTAACTCATAGCAGTTTATGAGCTTCCAAGTTGATTGGGTTAGCCCACTATGACTGATGTGTCATTTTTCTCTAGTGATCCTTAAAATAAATTAACCAAATTGGAATCATTATTTTGGAAAACCAGATAAGAGGAATATGAACCAGATTATTCTTTGGCAGGAAGAGTTCTATATGTAAGAGAGCATAAAGGTCATCAAGCCATGAGGAAATTGAGGTCTAGTTAGGGGGAGTGATTTTTGTTTCTTTTCATAGTGTCTTAATGCAAGGTTATTTCATTATAAGTGTTGAGCTATAATAACATTATAAATAGCTGAGCTAAGTCAATGCATATCCCCTTATCTCTGATTATTCTTAATTGGTGGCCTGGAGTCACAGAATAATTTTAAAATAGGTCTTTCTGTATTCCTAGCACTTAATATTCTGTCTGGCACATAGTAGGTGCTTAAAAATGTTTCTTGATTGATTAATGACATGTCATTTGACAAAGTTGACTCAGGACAATATACAAGTAAATGAGGAGGCTACACATTTCAAGCAAATTCAATCCTATTTGGCCATGCAGGTGCTTATATCTCTGCATTCCTGGCTTGAATCATATCATTTTTCTCTCTAATGTCCCTTTTTCCTTATTGAATTCAGTAATTCAATCCAAAAAAAAAACATTCCCATGCTTTAATTTGTAGTAGTCTTGTGTACTTTCCATATTATGAATGCAAATATACTATCCTATAATTTCTGGGTGAGGGAAAGGTGGAGAGGGCCTGCTGAAAGGGACAGGGTCTCCTAGGTGACAGCAGGAGTGAGTCTGAGAACTTGAATTGTCACTGTAAACTCTGTATATGCCTTTCATATGTGTGTGGGGAGGGGGTGACTGGCTCATTCTGTGATTTCATCGGGTTTTCAGTGATTAGGGTCAGCTGTTTCTGGCTTCACAAAGCCTTTCCTTTTCTTTTATTAGCCATACTTTCACTATTCCCTATACTTTCCACTTAGGAAAAGAAAAAAGACCCAGTGATCAGTTCATAGAATCATAAGTCTGAAGTGAAATTTCAAACTCATCTAATTCCACACACAAGACCCACGAAGGTTGATTCACTTTCCCAAAGTTACACAGCCAACAAATGGAGGAGTTGGGACTTAATCCAAGTGAATACTCTTTCCACAGCACCATGAAATGTGTATAAATGAATGTGATGGCTCTGCTCAGAGCTCTAAGATGACTGGCTATTCTGTTCAGAGGCCAAGCACAATTTCCCACAGGAGATAGATAAATTTCCCAGGTGAGAAGGGATAGGCAAGGAATACAGAAAAATGTTTTTCTACCTAAAACAATTTTTCAAAATGAGGAAAAGGACAAAAGAAATTAAGGAAAGGGGCAGACCAGCTTTATACCCAGGACTATTAAGTTAATCACACAGCTTCCTTTCTAAGCCTTACCCAAGATACCATGATTTCAAATCGTCTCTCCTATCTCACCTCATACAAAATAATTTCAATTTTTTCAGTGTCCAGGCCTCAGCTATCAAGAAAAATGTGACCTGATATGAATTTTATACTAAGATATAAATTTAAGTAACAGCCACAAAATATTTTCATCTTCTTAGGAAAATTTGTTTTAAAAAATTAAGAGAAAATACAAAGGAATTCATTTATAGTAGTGATAGTTTAGAGCAGTGGTCCTCAAACTTTTGTTCTCAATATCTTTATCCTATTAAAAATGATTGAGGATCTGTCCAAAGAGTTTTTGTTTATATGGGTTATAGTTATAGTTATAGATATTGATCACATTAAAAATAAAAACAATTATGAATTTGTAGACTCTCTGAAAGGATTTCAGAGATTCCGAGATGATCTGGACCAGACTTTGAGAACCACTGGTTTAGAAATTTAGAGAAAAGAAGGAAGCACTGAGAGAATTATTCTTGGCCTTTGAATTTTTCTTGATGGCCATTAAACTATTCCAGATAGACAAACACAGTCCCTGGTGATTAATTAATGTTGATATATTAAATGAAATTTAATCACCAACTTGTACCTTGTCTTATTATCTCTTTCCCTGATCCTGACCCAAAGGCTTCAGGAGAACTGGACCAGAACTCTGATGCACAACAGAATAAGATCAAAGTTCCACTTCCTGTTTCTATTTTGTTGTTGCTGCTTCAAGATTCTGACACCTTGGGTGCATTTTAGGGAAGAGCAATCTTGCTCCTGCTCAGCAAGATTATAGGAATATTTTCATATATAGAATGCTCCTAACTTTTTACATCCCAGTTTGAATCTAGTATAATAGCAATTCTGTGTGTGTGTGTGTGTGTGTGTGTGTGTATGTGTGTTTATCATGGTCTCTGGCATTTACTAATCTATCAAAGAGAAATGTGTTTTAACCACAAAAGGATGAAATTGAAGATATAATTACTTTATCTTAAATATAAATTCTAGCATACTATCTGATCTAGTAACCATCTTTATCAGTATAAGTATTTTCTCACTGAAGATCCAGAAAACAATGAGAAAATCTCATTAGGAAAAACATAACAACATTAAGAAAAAGGAAAAAAATTCCTTCATCAGAAATCAAACTGGTTTCAGAAAAATTAGAAAAAATATCATAATCAAGAACTTGAAAAATTCAGATATGCTTAGAAAAATGAAGAATCATTTTGAGAAGACCAGAGATGAAACATATTTCCTTCCATAGACAAACAGCGGTCTACAGTTATAGAATGATTCACTCATGTTAAAAAATTGTTGATATATTGGTTTATTTTGATTAATTCATTTTCATTATTATAAAAGGGACTTTATTGGCATGGAGAACATTGGGAAATGATGGTGATATAAAAAGTTAAATAAAATATTTTATTTTTTTAATTTAAAGGTTTAAATAGCTTGACTTGAAATGATGAAATATAAAAAGCAGAACTGGACTGAAGCAAGAAAAACAAAATGAAAATTGAGCAAAAGTCCTATTAATCCAAAGGAGAAGCCTACTGATCTTTAAAAATAGACTATTCAGAATTGTCTGAACACTTTATTTAATGTTAGGATTACATATTTAGATGTAATATTATTTTTAAAATTTCATTATAAAATTGAATAAAAAATAAAAATACCACTAAAATGGTGGCAGAGTGGGAGGGGAAGATGGGATAGGAGGAGTAAGAGTTTTGGGAGCTCCAAGAGCAATTGCTATTCTAACCTTCCCTTACCTTTTCCTGATTACACATTCCAGGAATTTGTGCACAGTTAATGAAGCCATATATCTTTTTTTTTTTTTTGAGAGAAAAAGAAAAATAGAAAGGTTTAGAGGGAGAGAGAGAAAGGGGGAATATTAAGCACCTATCATGTACCCAGCATTGTGCTAAGTACTGAAGATACCCCTGATGTATGGTTAGTAAGCCTCTTCCTTTTAGAGAAATGTTGTACCACATTCAGCCAGGTCTTACATACTCCAGGGAAATTCTTTAACTCCTCAGGGCCACCTGCTAGTCTGTCCATTGTTCACTGGATATTCTGTGGCTGCAAACCTCTCCATTTCAAGGGAAGACAGCAATTACTTTAGCCTATGGCTATGAACCACTTTTCTTCAGCCAGACTCAGTCAGACTACAAAAGAAAGCAGATGTCCAGTCTATTTTCTTATCAGCTATTTGAACAACTCTTTTCTCTATTGTATCTTTTGATTCTTTCAATTAAATTCTGATCAGATTTATTTATTTATGTTCATTCTTTCTTTTCATCATACTCCCTCTTGTAGGGCAAGTATCTCCATAGCTCTATTTCTTGAAATGGAAAAAAAAAAACTAAACAAAACCTTGGTGAAGAATTCCTTTTAATCTTTTCACGTCATGCTCCTCTGTTCTGTGCATATCATAAGAATGAGACTGATTGGACAAAATTGAAAAAGGTCATGATTTTTGGCCCACTTAGATTTATTAAAAATTATATTCTGATTTTAGAAAGGCCTGGAAAGATTTGCATGAACTAATGGTGAGTGAAACAAGCAGAACCAGGAGAACATTGTACATCACAATAGCAAGATTATGTGATGATCACGTATGACAAATTGGTTCTTCTCAGTAGTTCAGTGATCCAAGGGAATCCCAATAAACTTTGGATGGTAAACGCCATCCACATCCAGAGAGAGAACTATGGATACTGACTGTAAATCAACACATGCCATGTTCACCTTTTTTTTCTTTTTTTTCAGTATTTTTTCCTCCAGTGGTTTTACCCTTTTGTTCTGGTTTTCTCTCCCAATATGATTTATAAGGAAATATGTAAAGAAAAAAATGAATGTACATGTATAACCTAAAAAATTTGGCTAGGGTCAAAATAAAATGAAATATCAGTTCTCACTGTGATGTATGAGAAAGCGGATGTGGCTCTAAAGAAAAACCAATTGGGAAGAATAGGTATTTCAGATCAAGTATATAAAGACAATGTTTATACTGGAGGGACCTTTAATGTGTGATCAAGCTCTAAGCATTCCACAGAGCCTGCTTCAATCATCTTCATGGCTGTTGGAACATATTTTTCTCATCTACTCTATTCTGTGGGGGGAAATCTTCACATGCTTGGAGTAAATAACCTTCTAATTCATCAACAAGTTTGAAGCCAATCAGTTACCCTCCACCTGGTTTGGGGAAGATACCAAAAAATTGGGGGGGGGAAGGGAATCATAACCTATATTACAAAGAAAAATAAATCAGCAAGACATTGAAAATCATTGGTCAATAAGCCTAATTTCTCATAACTCCAGAACCTTTATGAGAACAATCTATACATAAACTTACTTGAAATATAAGAATGTGATAGGCAGGCTTTTGCAGATAAGATTTTAAAGCCAACATCTTTATCATCATACATTTGACTAGAAAATGGAAAGAATACAAAATCCTATTGTGCTCTTTAATGTTAGCTATTATTAAAAAAACATTTAATTCAGGAAAAGTTTGTTCTTCTCCAGTAAGGCATCTCTCGTGTATATGTTAAGAATATAAGTGGTTCTACTGGGCTTATATCCCAAAGAGATCATAAAGAAGGGAAAGGGACCTGTATGTGCACGAATGTTTGTGGCAGCCCTCTTTGAAGTGGCTAGAAACTGGAAAATGACTGGATGCCCATCAGTTGGAGAATGGCTGAATAAATTGTGGTATATGAATATTATGGAATATTACAAGGAATATTACAATATTCCATAATATTCCATATAATAATATGGAATAATATTCCAATATGGATTGAATATTCCATAATATTCCATATAATATTCTGTAATATTCCATAATATTCAATTACATGGAATATTACAAGCAAGGCCAAGAGATCATTATATACTTCAACAACAATACTATATGATGACCAATTCTGATGGACTTGACCATCCTCAGCAATGTGATCAATCAAATCATTTCCAATGGAGCAGTAATGAACTGAACCAGCTACACCCAGCAAAAGAATTCTGGGAGATGACCAAGATCCATTCCCAATCCCCATATTTTTGCCCACCTGCATTTTTGATTTCCTTCACAAGCTAATTGTACAATATTTTAGAGTCTGATTCTTTTTGTACAGCAAAATAACGGTTTGGTCATGTATACTTATTGTATATCTAATTTATATTTTAATATATTTAACATCTACTGGTCATCCTGCCATCTGGGGGAGGGGGTGGGGAAAAGAGGGGGAAAATTGGAACAAGAAGTTTGGCAATTGTCAATGCTATAAAGTTACCCATACATATAACCTGTAAATAAAAGGCTATTAAATAATTAAATAAATAAAAAGAATACAAGTGGTTCATTGAAAGAACATAAATCATATAAAATGAAGTGCAAAAGGAGATATGTTTATCAACTATGCCTGTCATTGTCATTGTAGATTATCAGTACATATCACAAATGGGAGAGGGATTTCCTAGAGATGGTAAGGTCCTTCAGATGTTGCTAATTGCAGATGATATTATGTTGATTACATCAGAAGGTCCTAAATCAGATGTACAACTGCTTAAAATTCAGCCAAACAACTCATAAAAAACCTAGATGGATATAGAATGCCAATAGTCCAAATAATTTAAATGCCCATTCTCTATGTTTTTCTGTTTCTCTTATGTTATGGGCACCCTAGAGATCTGGTCTTTCTGTACATAAATCTTGGAAAGATATAATAGTCAGACTAATAAACTTTGGCTATGAATTAAATGGGATAAAGAGATTGGTTATGTTGTATTTGGGAAATTGTATAGAAATTTAAATCAATCCAAACTTCTCTTTGAAACAAAATTCATCTTTTTTGTGATGTTATGAATATAAACCATGGAATACAAAAATCTCTGAGGTATAGTTCACCCAAAGGGCTAATGAAAGACAGGCATAAATAGACCATAGTTTATCACCAATAACAACCTGTGAACAAGAAGCAGAGTAAAATATTTCATTAAAAGACATAAGAACAATAACAAAAAATATTATGTGCTGGCCATATAGCAAGAATGAGAGAGAGAGATCCATAGCTACATACTATACAGGGTCCTCAAGTAATATTAAACACTGTTCTGAACAAAGTCCTTGATAAATTGGATGTAACTTTTATGGGAAATTGTTGATAAAGCATAGGAAAAAAGGTCATTGAAAATAAGAAAGTCCATATGGTTCTTACTACTAACCTAGTTGTCTTCCTTTAAGATCCAATTAAAATTCTATCTCTAATGAGACTTTTTTCTCCCAACATCTCTTAATCCCAGTATGTTCCTTCTCTTAGTTAATTTATATATATATAGTTTGCTTTGTATATATGTTTGCATGTTGTCTACTCCACAATTTAGAAATTCTTTAAGGGTAGAGACTATCTTTTTCCTCTTTTGTATCCCTTGGATTTAATACTGTTACTGTTTCTGGCATATAGCAGATACCTAACCATGCTTATGGAATTGAATTCAATATGGTTATGACCTACACTGTTCAAAAGAGGGACCCATACTTTTGAATTCACAGATGCATTGAAGCAATGATGTCAAATTTAAATAGAATAATGCCACTAAACCATACTTAAGGTTGCATATTACATTAGAAGATTAGGTATTAACATCATATTTTATTGCTTTTTATTTGTTTTAATAAATATTTTCCAATTATATTTTAATCTTGTTTGAAACTCACTTGGGAGTCATGTCTTTAAATGTTTGTATTTGAAGGATTGAAATATACTTGAACTATTGAAATGCATAAAAATAACAGATATAGATGAATCATGGAAGACTTTGAATAATAATTCTTTCCCATAAATCTTTATGAAGAGTATAAAATACTACTTTCCTCCTAACAACATTATAAAATAGCACAATTATTATTCTACAGATGGGGAAATTGAGACTCACAAAGATAAAGTAACATGACTATGCTAAACCTATTAATAAATATAGGATCTGGTAGAGAATGCCAAATCCATACTCTTTTCCCCTATCTCTCACTACCCTCTTCTGTGTGTTTTGAATTTAAACTATAAGGAATAGAGAGCCAGTATAGGTCCTGATATAAAGAGTGATAATGAAAGAATAAAGGTCTATACAACACCAATTGGAAAAAAGTAAGTATAAAATTGGTTTTCTTGTGCTTGATGTACTAGAATTATTATTTTCTGAGCTAAGTGAATTACATGTGGAAAACATCTTCCTGTGTTAGTGCCCTTATCTACAAATAAAAGACAATATCTTGTCTACTCTTACAGGGTATTGTGTGAATTAATATGTAGCATATGCCTTGAGAAACTTAATTGAGAAATGTTGCATGAGTGTAAAAGATTACCTGTGTTATTTTTGACTCTAACCATATCTGAATGACTTATTTAATCCTTGATTAAAGTATGTTTTTCATTTGTATCAATTCTTTCATCTGTAGATCTAAAAGTACACAATAAACACTCCTTAAGCCTCCCCACAATCTTTTAAGGGATCACTACTAAAAAATGAGTGAATTTTGATAGTTAAGAGAGTTGGAGGACTTGTTATTTCTAGTCTTGCAACCAGGGAAATACTAATGATTATTTGAGATTAATTTAGTAGAAAATATGTTTTGAAATGAAGATTAAGAAATCATTAGAAGAGTCCCCCTAAATTAGCTGAAATTTATTCAATTAAACAGTGATTAAGTACCTACTCTACATAAATCATTACGGTAGGCATTTGAGAACACAGGGACATAGTTTCTATCCTCAAGAACCATATCTTCAAATGAAAGGAAAAATTGTTTCCTTTCTACTAGCTTTTTTCACTCTAGATGTTTCACTCTCAACATCATTGCTCTCAAAAAGTTTTGCTTCTAAAGTGCTTACAGGTGAAACCAAAGAGGTCAAGCAAAATATCCTTTAAGATAAAAATCAAACAAGACTTGTTTTTGGTATTTTCATGAAAACAATGCACTTGAACAATGCTGTAGGCCCTTCCTTGTTTTGATTTATCTACATAAGCAAATAGTTTTTAATCTGATACAAATGAACTCCTTGCCCTTAAATGAAAAGTATAGGTCATGAACAAGCATGCAGTAATTTCTTCCTCTGGAAAAAAATAATTTAGATAAAATCTAAGGACTCATTCCTCACTCTGCAACATCAGATTCTTCACACTGAATAAAGTTTAGTGAAGATGAGGAGTAAAATAAACCTGATTTAAAGTACACAAATAGAATTGTCTAAGTAAACAGCTTTGGAATTTAAGAAGTTAGCTTCTGTCTTTTTCCCCATTCCCTATTTCATCACCATCCAACCCTTCCATATCAGTGTACAGGAAAATATATTCACATGAAGAATATGGTTCTCATTAGAAGATTTGAGGGAAAGGGAAAATTTGAATGGAAATAAAAAGATTGAATTATTTGTCCTTTCTACCTTGAATAATTAATCTTAGGTTGTCCATATCCTAAAAAATGTAGCATTTCTACACACTAAAGTATTTATACCAATTCTCATATTGGTAAGTTGGATCCCTAGAGGCCAACTATATGTCCTATTCCTTGGAATGATCCTCAAGGACAGTGAAAATGTTTCATTTCATATGCATTTCTTCCTTGAAAGATTATACTCAATTTTGCTAAGTAAATTATTCTTGATTGTGATTCTGACTCTTTTACCTTTCAGAATATCATACTAAGCCTTCTAATACTTTAATCTAGAAGCTACTAAATTTTGTATATCCTAATTATGGTTTCATGGTGTTTAAACTTTTGTTTTCTAGTTGATTATAATTTTTTATTAACCCAGGAGTTCTGGAATTTGGGTATAATATTCCTGGGAATTTTCATTTTAGTAGGGAGTGATGAAAATTTTTTTTCAATTTCTATTTTGCCCTCTGCTTCTAAGTCAGCATTTTCCTTGAATATGACATTCAGGCTCTTTTTTGATTGTAGCTTTTAGGTAGTCTAGTTTAAATTATCTCTCCTTGATCTGTTTTCTAGGTCAGTTGTTTTTCTGGTGAGATATTTTACATTTTCTTATATTTCCCCCCATCACTATCATTAGGCACAAACATATGTAAAATTATTCCATACATACTTCTATTTATCAATTCTTTCTCTGAATACAGATAGTATCTTTCTTCATCTGACTTAGTTGCTGAAAGTCATTATTAAAATAATATGAAGCTTACAATGTTATCTTGATTCTTGGCTCTTTGTTATTCATGCAAGTCTTTCTATGTTCTAAAATCAGTGAGTTTATCATTTCTTATAGCACAGTAGTATTCCATCATAATAATATACTAAAACTTGGTAAGTTCTTCCCCAATTGATGGACATCCATTCAATTTCTAGTTCTTTGCCACTACAAAGAAAGCTACTGTAAATATTTTAAAACACACAGATTCTTTTCCTTTCCCCCTAATCTTCTTTGGAAATAGACCTAATATTGGTATTAGCAGGTCAAAGGGTATAGGCAGTTCAAAAATTCTTTGGATGTAATTCCTAATTGCTCTGAATCAGTTCACAATTCTATCACCAATGAATTAGTGACCTAATTTTTCCACATCCTCTTCAATATTTTGCAATTTCTCTTCAATCATTTAAGCTAATTTGTTAGTGTAAAATGATATCTCAAGGTTCTTTTAATGTGCATTTTTCCAATCAATAATTATTTAGAGCATTTTTATATGAGTATAAATTGTTTTAATTTCTTCAATGGAAAACTGCCTTTTCATACCCTTTGACTATTTATCAATTGGAGAATGATTCATATTCTTATGGATTTGATAAAGTTCTTTAGATATTTGCGATATTAGACTCATATAAGAAACTCTCCATTTGAATTTTGAAATTGTTTCCTTTAAAAAATCCCTTTCTTTAGGTCTTCTTAGAAGTTTTGTTGGGTTTGTGTTAATGTATATTTTTTCCTTTGAGGTTTTGCTTGTAGATGTAGGTGTCTGCTTGTAGAAGAAGATGACTATCTTCTTCTAAGTTTGTATTTTGAACTTCCCCATATTCTTCTGCTGTTTGTTTACTTTTCCAGCTTATTTCTTGATTTTAAACTTTATGCTGTAGTTGGGCTCTGCTCACCTCCAAGGGTACTAATAGTCTGCCCTTCTGTAGCTCAATATGGAAGCTTTTTTTCCCCCAGCTCTTTAAAGGTGGTATCATCTGGGGGCAGTTCTGATCACTGTCTTGCTGGTCTGTGCTCTGGTCTTTACCTGGGTAGAACCTTGGCTCTCCTAGGACTACAACTGAGTAAGGAGTAAAGTTACCAAAAAGTGCCTGCCAAATCCTGTGCTTACTGCTAGCACAGGAACCCCCTCTTATTTGGTGTTGATTTTTCATCTGGTGTTCAGATTCTGTACAACACTTTTGCTGTTGTTCTAGCCGTGGCTGCCTCTAAACCTTACAGCCAATACTGCTTCTACCATGCCATGTTTCTGGCCAGCTCCTGCTCCAGGGTTCACATATTTCTCTTTTTGTTCTCCTAAGCTGTCCTGGGTTATAAAAATGACCCACTGTGACTTTTTCTTAGTGATCCTGATCAAAATTCATATTGACATGCTTTTTAAACAGTGGTTTAGAAGGTTGGGTTGGGAGAGCTCAGCAGAAATGTTCATTTCACTCCAGCATTTTGCTTCTGATGCTCTCAGGGGCCTGGTATCTTAATGCTATCAGTTTGAGCCTACATTTGAATTTGTTCCATCAGTACCAATCATCTAGGGTAGGTTAATGTCAGAGCTATCATTAATTAGCACCTTGGTATATTTTATACCTTTCATAAACTAAAATCAATTAACTTTTACAAAGAGATATTTACTGAGAAGATAAAGAACAGAAGAACAGAAATATTCTTTGCCTTCCAACATTAAGGTACTCTATTCTTTACCAACACAGTCCCTGAGGAAATTGAGATCAAATTTATAACACATACCTATCACCAAGTTCACTTCCAGATATAGCATAGTCAAGGAAATAGTTCCTCATTTTGTAACATGAAATCTCAGCTATTCAGTTAATATACTACTGGACTAAAATATATGTGTGCACTCCCCATTGGATTCAATTGCTAGCAAACTGTCATATAGACTGTTGAACCTGAATCTTGCAAGGTCTCACAAGGCTTTTCACCAAAGGAAAAATGACACAAACAAGAGGAATCCCCCTCTCATTCAGAGGTATCCTTAGGAAGCCATACCTTCGCCAGCAGACCTGATGTGGGAAAACATACTCAGCCTTCAAACTATTCCTTTATATTTTATGGCCAGCAGGAAGGAAAAAACTCTTATCTGTTGACATCTTTTTTATATGTTTTTATTTCCTGCTTAGCATCCAATCTAAAAGTCCCTCTTTGTCACACATTAAGCTAACAGGAAAACATCACACATACCTATACATTCTCTGAAGTAAAGATTTGGGCCACGCCATATATATGACTGGAAGCCAACTCGTTCATTCTCCACCTTGGGAATTACATCTGGCAGAGTACCTTACACATGTTCCTAAAGACTGGGCTCTCATCAGCCAATCCCTTGTTACACCTGGATTACCAAAAAATATGTCTAGAGATACATATGATTTAGTCAAGAGATTTATAAGGTTTTAATTCCCTATTGACTATCTCTATAGTTTATCTGGAAACACTAGCTCTGTTACTCCAAAGACTGCTTTAACAAGTTATGGATTAGACTAGTCTGACTTGTCATCACCTTCAATTGTGTTCCAGTTGTAAATATTACCAAACAGAAATGAAGAACCCAAAGCAATGAATCAGAATGATTCTGGTGAAACAAAAAGCCTGCTGTATTGTTGGAAGTGGGGAAGATTTGGTTTTAAATTTACTATATATTTGCACTATTTCTCCACTTTATCCTGTTCATGTAGACATAGGCAAAAGAAAGTATAAAAAGAATTATTATAGAGATAATAATAGGGGGGAAACAGTCTGGAATAACCTGATGATAAATGAGTTTTTGCTTCATAAAAATAGGATTTAGTTTTCCTCAGCCATTATCAGACCCCTGGATTTTTAATTTATAAGTCCATTTTTACAAAACATAAATGTATGTTATTATTATTCCTGCTTTATCATCATTTACCTAAACACATATCAAACCTACATTAACTAATCAATCATCATGATCAGAGAACACCCAATTTAAGCTTGTAGTAAATTTTTTTTAAAGGACATAAGATGCTATGAAAATGTTATCAAGATAGTCTATCAATTTGTGATTTTCCAATCCTAAAGCTCACTCTTATTTTCACTTCTGTGTTGCAGTATAAAAAATGCACCCAAGCTACTGAAAAGTGATTTTTTCCCTTCTTAATCACCATTCATGTTTGATACATCAATGAATTCAATAAAGATACTACCTTCAATGGCATAGATTACAACCCACACTGGTCTTTCATACTTTGAGAATATTATCATCATAGCTTTTATGCAGTAAAATTTGCAAACCACTTTATATTTCTCTCATTCTTCCTCACAAAAACTTTCCAAGGTAGGTCCAATAATCATATCTGTTATACAGATGGGGAAACTAATGTTGAGTGAGATTAAGTGAATTGCCTGTGATCACACAACTAGTAAGCATCAGAGGAAAGATTCAAACTAAGACCTTCTTGTCTTTAAGTTCATTACCTTATCCACTATACAATATAACACCATCATTCATATTATCAGTTGATTCTGCTGCACATCTTCTAACAGACATCTAGTAAATGTTCTGGGATCTTCCTTTAGGTGTGTGGATGTGATTTGGTATCAATAGCACATGTGGTCTGTCTACCAGTTATTCTAGCTTTGGTGACATTAGCTAGTCCAACTACTTTTCCAATCATATAACTATTAGAAGCCATAATTATTGGGCTTATTTTTGTGTAATCAGAGAAAATATTTGATTTAGTTGAAAAAAAAGTCACTTTAAAGGCTATCCTTGCACTTGGAGTTACCTATTCATATATCAAACACATACAAGAAACAAAAATACTTTGATGAGCCCTCTGGTGATTAATATCAAGTAGCCTTAAAAAGGAAGGGGTCAGGAGGATATGCTTGCCACGTGTTTGCTGTTGTCACATAGGACATCTAATGAGATCAAATGGATTGTCCTGGAGCTTTTTTCCTGGATATGGTAAAGTGATCCTATTTTTCCTATTTATTGTTCAACTACTCACAGGTATTAATTCAAGAACATACTAGCAGGTGAAAATATATTTTGGCCCTTCCACTCCAGAATGAAATTTCTTTCTCTAGCTCACATTAGGATTTGATACTAGGGTTTCTCATGTAATAAAGGGATTGAATCAATAAAGGCACAGTCTTCAGAACAGGCTCAGATTTGCCTTTCTTATTTGACTATATGGATTATTCACAAATACTCCCTACTTAGTTTTACTCCAACATATGAAACTTTAAAGAACCTGTTTTTGGAGATGAGTGATGGAGAAACTGGTATCATATGATGATGAAAAGCTTTCTGATTGATGTCAGAGCCAGAAAGTCTGATGATCAGGAGAGTTTAAGCCAGAACTGAAGGTGTATATAAAAGACTAAAGTAGTAACTCTCAATCTATAACTTTGGTGACTTTTGAGTGAGGAAAAGTGCACATTCTCCAACTTGAAGAGGGGAAAGGAAGCTGGTTACTTTTCTTCCACCTGGAGATAGCATGTCTCTGAATATATTTTTATTTCTATTGTATTTATTCCTTCTGATTTAGGTAAATGTGTATGCTGAAGTGTCGCTATTTAGGTTATTATGAGTTTAAGAGATAGATCGCTATTATCAGAAGTTCAACTGGTGACCAGAATCAGTAATAGTAATTTGCAATTCTAATGAAGAGCCAGGGAAACTGCTGAGCTATTGCTTGACCCAATCTGGGAGAGGATTGACAAATTTGCTGAGGCTTTAAAACCCTTCAAGGAGCTAGTCCAGCTGAAAAAGGGAGCAACTTTTTAAATTACTGTTTCCACTCTCAGAAATGTTAGGGGTTGCATATTGTCTATCTGATACCTGTTAAATTTTTACTTCTAGTTTCAGCCTGTCCTCCTCACAAAACTTATGCATAGAAACATAGATTGTCTGCTTGTTTGGAGAGAAGAGCTTTTATTTGTTAACTATTGTTCTTTATATTTCTTCTTTTTAAAAAATACACTTTTCCAAGACATAATGTTGCTGTTATTTGTCTTTTGTTCTTTAAGAGGACCATGATATCAGGAAGATGATGACGTGATTTGAAAGTGAATTGGATTTAAGTGAGGGAAGGTTGTGCAAAATCATTTTCTCGTCTGGAACTGTCTGAGTGCAGTGTCAAAATATAGATCAGGGAGACTGGAGATGGTCCCAAATGCAGTGGGTCTTTCTCACACCTTGGTTTGTTAGAAGCAAAAATGCCCATTGGGTGATTAAGATTAGGTAAAAAATGAGGCAGAGAATGATGTCTTTTACCTGATCAAATAAAAAACCAGTCTGAGAGGAGAAGACCCTCACAATTTCTGGCCAAAATAGAAACAATTGCTACTTATATTCACTCTGAATGTAATGGCAAAATAATGATCCAGTGAGGCTTAGGCTAGGACCTATTGTTGGTCAATGAATGGGAGTTAGAGTGATTTTGATTAAAGTCATGGTCCTTAAAAAAAGAAAAAGAAACTTGTCCAAAATGTCTTGTGCGGTTTCAGCAATTAAAAATTTATATTCCTGGACCCAAACAATGACTACATGGGAGCTGAGCTAAGAACTATTGCTGGCCAGTCAATCAGAGCCAGAGAGATTTGATTTTAAAGCATGGTCATTAAGAAAAGAAATGTAGCCTGTAAAGTTTAAGGTAATAGAGTTGAACTGATTGATTAATATTGGAAAACACCAGCTAACTTCTAGGGACCCAACCTTCCTATCTGAGTGAGTGAACTGGAGAGAATGAACTAGGAGTGCTATACTCATATAATGGATACGAATTCTTGTAAGCACTACTAAAATTCTACAAAAATATTTCTTAAAGCTAATCATGTAACTTCTGAGGAGAAAGAAGTTTTCCTAGAAAAACAACTAATCTAATGAAGATTAAAATAATCTGAAATTTAGGAAGATTTAATTACCCATATAGGATAATCATAGTCTTAAACCTAGAAGAGTCCTTGAAAATTATTTAATCCAAATCTTTCATTTATAGAGTAGTAAATTGGGACCAAGAGAAATTAAATAATTTACTAAGAGTCACATGGGTAGAAGAGTCAGGATTTGTACTGTAGTTCTCTTACTCCAAATCCAAAGGTCTCTGCACTATAATCTGCTGTCTCCTTTCAGCTGACTTAAATTGAATTCAAAAAACATTTTTGATTGCTTATAATTTATCAGGTGCATTGCTAACTACTACAAAAAAAGACAAAAATAAAAGTCATTGCTCTCAAAGATATTACATCTTATTATACAAAAAATATGTATACAAATAAACACTTCTTTACAGAGGAAATGAAGGATAATTTGGGGAAAAGAGAGACATCAACTATTGTAGAGTAAAACAAAGCTTTCTGTAGGAAGGTGGCTCCTGAGTTGTACTTTGAAGAAAGCTGGGGATTTTATAACATAGGCAAGGAGGCAAGGGGAAAAAATGTATGCAAAAGCATAAAGGTCAGAAATAAACTGATGTGTACAGAGCATAGTAAGCCAGTTTGAATAGTATATTGTGTGTGTTAAATGATCAACTTGAAAAGCTAAGTTAAAACCAAATTGTAAATTTTGGGCATATTAGGGCCCAATATCCCTAATAATGGGCATAATAATTTAAGTTTCTTAAGCAGGTGAATAATATGATCTGATCTGATTTTTAGGAGTTTTACGCTTTTGAAGTTGTGTGGAAGGTAAATTGGCATGAGACATGAACCACAGGAAGCAGTTAGAAAACTATTGTATTATAGTATCTAGGCTGGAGGGGTCCTCAAACTTTTTAAATAGAGGGCCAGTTCACTGTCCCTCAGACTGTTAGAGAGCCAGACTATAGTAAAAACAAAAACTTTGTTTTGTGGGCTTTTAAATAAAGAAACTTCATAGCCCTGGGTGAGGAGGATAATCGTCCTCAGCTGCCACATCTGGCCCACGGGCAGTAGTTTGAGGACCCCTGATCTAGGGAATGAGTGATGAGGTATTACATAGTGACTGTAATAGAAGAAGATATGAATTCAAGAGATGCTGTGGAAGCAGAATTAATAGAACTTGGCCATTTATTGGCTATAACAATTGAGAGTAAAAGAAGATAATTACAAGGTTGCAAATTTAGGTGACTCAAAAAAGGGGATCCTCAGAATACACAGAAATAAATATTTAGGCAATTTTTGTTGCCAGTAAATTTATATTTGTAAACAGAATGCTTACATTCTGTAAGTATATATGATTGTATTATACTTGGTTATCAGGCTTAGTGCCCAAGATTCAGAAACAGAATTATTTTGAATTGGAAGAGACTGCACCATCCAACCTCTTAATTTTGCAAATAAGATGCTTAAGTCTTAGAGAATTCCCTGTGGTCACAGAACAGGGGCAGGCCTAAAATGTAGCTCTTTCAAACCAGTGTGCTTTTCATTATACTGTCTCCCTTGAACAAAACTTCAGAGTAATGGAGCCACATTGCCTACTTTGCCCAATATTTCAATACAGTGAGCTTCAGTTTCCTAAAATATTCAATTTTGACTGGTATTTATTGCCCTCAAAGAAGTCAGCACATTCAACTCATGTGAGGAAAAATAATAACATTGTCCAAGTCTTTGAAGGGTGTGGATAGTGTTTTTGCAATTTTTGTTCATCACAAACATTTGCTGCTGCTTATTATGAAGCCTCATGTGAGTAACATGAATGAGGAAATGTTGCTTCTGGCCCTATTTGTCTTTGCATCTAAAGTCCAGGCAGAATGACCAGACATAAAGCACTGGAAAGCTAGCAAAGAAAAATGTCAGATCAAAACAATGTGATTCTTTTTACCTGCCCTCTGTTTCATATGCAAATCTGCCTCTGCAGTCTATTTGGAATTTCTTTTTGGCTGCAATCAGATGTTTGAAGGGTAGCTCATGTTGGAGCAGAGCCCACTTCTGGCTGTTTGTTGTCCCATTCAGTATGTTCTGAAAATCTGCTTTAGTTTTTTTTTTTTTTTTTCTTTTAGACGTCATATTCCATGAACCTGAGCTGGGAAATGCTGCCATGGCCAATGGAATACGTATGCATGTGTGTGTTTATGTGTATGTGACTTTTTGAGGAAAATAACCAAACATACACTTACCTGGTACTAACTCAGTAGTAGCAATAGCAAATTCTAGATAGTAAATTAAATTGCATCTTAATTTGAGGGAGAAAAAGTCTTTGAATTAGTTGCAGGTGAGGAAGCTTTGATGAGTAATTAATCTCTTCTCTGATCTTGAAGGAATGTTTGACTACTTCAGTTTCTCTGGCAAAGAAACAACCTTTTCTGCCATTGAGGCTCATACCTTCCGTTAGGTAAAATGGTTCTGTGGTTAGCTGTCTCTTAAAGAAACATGCTGAAATATGAGTAGGATGCTTTTATTAATGTAATGAAGTCAGGTGATAGGATACTTGAAACACAAGAGATTTTTATGCTATGCTATGAAAAATGGCTGTTTCTAGAATATAGAGGAATTTCATTAAATGCTTACAGTTAGAAACTAGAGAGTCAAGCCCTTTGGAAAGAAGTGGAGAAATTAAGAAATGAGGGTATAACTGTATATTCCTAAAACTTATGTACAATATAGACATATATATATATATATATATATATATATATATATCCTACCACCATCAATAGTAATAAGCAATGCAGTAAAATAAACTAAACTCTGAATCTCAAGTAAAAATCTGGGTTCTAGTCAGTTCTTCCATTGAGATACAGTACATAAGTCAATCATTTAATTTTTTCTGTTTTGTTTTCTGCAAAATGGGGGAGTTGGATTTGGGTAGTATTGTGGGGAGGAGGAAGGGAATAACAACACCACTTCTACTGGAATTTTAAGTCAGAAAACTGAGTCTAAATCCTAAATCTGGTATTAACTAGCTCTGTGACTTTGGGCATGTCATTCTGGTTCTCATCCATTAAATGAGAGGGTTGGTCCAGATATCCTCCTAGGTTTTGTCCACCTCTAAATCTATGATTTATAAACTAGATGGTTATCTCCAAGGTTTCTACAGTTGTATTATTCTATGGATTTCAGACAGCTAACAATGAGATATTTTGACACTTTGGGGATCTGTGACTTTATCAATGTCGTTTCCCTCTCTGGTTATGCAGACTGTTATCCAGACATAATTTATCATCCTGGATTACACTTACCATGTTCTCCCATAAATCTTCCAACCAATATCCTGGGAGAGGCTTTTTCTAGGTCTCTTAACATGGTACAGATACAGCACCAGGGCTGTCTAGCCAGCCCTCATTCTCACTACATCATCTTTTCTGCTCATACATCTTTGATGACGCCCTTTATTTCATTTCTCCTTTTCAGTTATCTCCTGATAGTCCTAGTAATGTATTCATATTCACCATTTGGTTCTTCAATTCCTTTTTAGGTAACCTAAAACTTGAAGTCTTCAGACATAGTGATCTTCTGTAACTTGAAATTAAAATAATATGTGTATGTGTGTAATAGGTCTAGATCAAAAAAGGATAAAGAGGCTGATCACTTAATATTGGGCACCTGGTGATAAATTATCCTGAGTCTTGTATCATTATAAATATCTATATCTAGACAGGTTATAATGTACATTAGTTATGAGAGTGTCAATATCAATGAAATAAAAGACTTTTTGAAAAAAAAAATGAACAGGTCTGTCTTTCAGGGAGTCAGTCAGCCTGTCAATACAATATGTACTGTGTATCAGGTACTATGCTAAACACTGAGACTACAAAGAAAGATAAAAGGTACTCCTTCTCAAAAAACTAGTAGCCTATTGGGGAAGACAATATTTTAAAATGTAGAAAACAAGCTATACACATCATAAATTGGAAATAATCAAGAGGGAAGGCACTAGAATTGAGAAGGATAGAAAAAGGCTTCCTCAATAAGATGGAATTTTGGCTGGGACTTGAAGGAAGTTAAGGAAACCTCAGGGCAGAAATGAGGAAGAAAAGTATTCCAGTCATGGGGAGTAGTCAGTGGAAAAATCTAGAGTCAAAATCTGGACTGCCTTAATCACAGAAGAGGAAGAAAGCTATCACTGTATCACTGGAGGGAGAGGCTTGTAGGTCTTGGGGGGAGGGACAGGAAGGGAAAGAGAAAAGATAAAAGGCTTTGAATACCGATTGAGATTTTACATTTAATCCTGGAGGTGAGAGAAAGTCACCAGTTTATTGAGTAGGAATAATGGGTGTGAAATGGTCACTTTAGGAAGATCATGTTGTCAGCTGAGTGGAGGATGAACCAGAATCAGGAAAAAATTGTCAAGGAGATCAGCAAGGCTATTTCAATAATCCCGGCATTTGGTTATGAGGGCCTGCACTAGAGTGCAGGGGCAGAGGAGAGAAGGAGGTGTGTGTGAGAGAAAATGTGAAGATAAAATCTGTGGGTCTTGGCAACAAATTGGATGGAAGTGATGAGAGGGTAAAAAATCTAGGATGGCAAGAATATTTTGTAGGTACACGACTGGAGGATGGTGATATGATCAATAGTTATAGGGAAGTTAATAAAAGATGACATTTGTGAAGAAAGATAATTAGTTTAAGTTTCATAATTTTGGCTTTAAGATGTCTACAATACACCCAGTTTGAGATTTCCAGTAACAATTTAGAAACATGAGACTGGATCTCATCAGATTGATTAGATGAGTAGAATTAAGAATCATAAGAATAGAGATAAAAATTCAATCTATGGAAATTGTCAACAAGTAATATAGTTCAGAGGGAGAATGGAAGAGAAGCAAGAACAGAGCCTTTGGGGAAACCCACACTGTGAATAAACAGCAAAAGAAACTGAAAAGGAGCTCTGACACTGATATATTGGAGGACAAGCAGCAGAGAATAGTGTCATGAAAATCTAGAGAGAAAGGAGTATCAAGGAGAAGGTGATTAACAATGTCAGAGGCTGCCTAGAGGTCAAGAAGGATGACCTGAGAAAAAGATTTTAAATTTGACAGTTAAGAGAGAAAAGCTTCAAATAAGGAAAAAACACCTTTCAGTTTCCCAAAGATACTCCAATCTGTTCTCCTCTTACTAAACTTAATATCCAGTTTATCATCCACAAACAATTTCTGCCCAAAATCAATGGACCAAAATTTGTAGGCTGTTCATGCAACTGAGTGTCATAGTCTGAAAAACAGGAATTCTTCAACCTCTTGGAATGCTCCTGTGTGAATATTTAGATCAAATTCCTTTGAGTAATTGCATTTCTCATTTGAGAAATTCTGCAATGTCCCTGAAGTTGAGGTAATACAATGTCACCCATAAACAAGAAACATCTGGGGGACTTCACTTTCCATAGTGAATTTCTCTCCATTTGCATCTGGACTGCTTCCTAAGAAGAATGATCCTTGTTTTATGCCTCTCTGGCATTAATTATTGGGGAGGGGAGTATTGAATAAAGTTATCTTTATTGTGATAACTTTCAAGGAATCTACTATTATTTTGACATACACTTGAGATTACTTTTTGAATATGAAAATTTAAGGTGATGTTTTGCTTTGTTAAGTCAAATGTTTGTTTGTTTATAGTCCCCAATGAATAAGCAGAATGGGGCTAATTTTATATTCTCTATACTTCAGAATAATATTAGCAAAATTCTACCTATTCCTTTCCTCATGTTTTTAGCAGATACTTTCTATGTCTGTGAAGATTATTCTCATAAAATATTTTTTATAGCGATAAGGAAGTAACCATATGTATTTGTAGTTGTTAATATTTTTCAATTGGCTTTTTTACTTTGATAATAAGATCCAAGATTCTTTTTTAAACATTTAGTATCCTCTTCCCTTCTTTGAGATAACTGAAAAATTATCCCTCAATGCCTTTCTTTGATAATAACTGAATAAATATTTCTTTGTTGCTTACTTACAGAGATCTCCATCCCCCTTCCTATTCTTTCTGCCTTTTTTTCCAGGCTCTGGGGAAGAGGTATTTCTTTTTGCCAAGATCATATCTTCCTCTGCCCTTGATCTTACCTGTCTCCTTATAAAGCTTGATACTTTGATCATTCCCTCTCTTTCTCTTACCTTTGTATTCTCCTTACCCATTGACTTTTTCCTTGTTGTCTATAAAAATGCCTAAATCTTTCATCTTTAAAAAATATTTTCATTTAACTCTGTTATTCCTTCAAGCTATCATCCTATCTCATCTCCCCTTCTAGGACAAACTCTTACAAAGGACTGTCCATTCTCGTTGTTTCAATTTTTTCACCTCTGAACCTTCAGTTTATTTTCTGACCTATCTACACAGCTGAAAATGTTCTTTCCAAGATTGCCTATGTACTATTATCTATGAAATCTAATATCTTTTTAAATCTGATTCCCTTTGACTTCCTTACAATGTTTGATCACACACTCCTCTTGGATACATCCTCCTCCCTGGTGACTCCTCTTTCCTGGTCCTACTATTTGCCCTGAAGTTTCTACTAAGTTTCCTTTATTGCATATAATTCTCCATATCCATCCCCATTTGTGAGTGTATCCCAGAACTCTATTCTAGAATCTTTTCTCTATCTTTTTTCCCATAATTTTCCTTTGGTGATCTTCCATATCTATTTTTTTACTCTCATCTCTCTCCATATCATAAATCCTAAATAATAAATTATTGGCTATGCAAACACACCTAAAGGCACCATGATCATCTCAAACTCTAGCAACATATGCCAAATCAAATTCATTATCTTTCTTACAAAATTCATCCTTTTCCTGAATTCCATGTTTCTCTCAAGAACATTCTTGTAGTTACCTAGGGTCACAACATCAGGTATGTCCTTGACACTTTTTCTCACCTCATGTCTAATCTATTGCAAAGCTTAATTATCTCTTCACAATATCTTATTTTGTCCTCGATTTCCCCCCATTTACTTAAGTAAATCCAGGGCCTTATTACTTCTCACTTGAACTATTGCAATAACCATATAAAAATTATTTTTGTTGTTGTGAAGTTTAATTGTTTCTATATGCAGATATTTCACCATACAAAAAAGAATGTGAAAGACACTTGTATAAGAAACACTGACTTTGTTACTACTGGGCTTATATCCCAAAGAGATTATAAAGAAGGGAAAGGGACCTGTATGTGCACGAATGTCTGTGGCAACCCTTTTTGTAGTGGCTAGAAACTGGAAACTGAATGGATGTCCATCAGTTGGAGAATGGCTGAATAAATTGTGCTATATGAATATTATGGAATATTACTGTTCTGTAAGAAATGACCAACAGGATGATTTCAGAAAGGCCTGGAGAGACTTACATGAACTGATGCTGAGTGAAATGAGCAGGACCAGGAGACCATTATATACTTCAACAACAATACTATATGATGACCAGTTCTGATGGACCTGGCCATCCTCAGCAACGAGATCAACCAAATCATTTCCAAAGGAGCAGTAATGAACTGAACTAGCTATGCCCAGAGAAAGAACTTTGGGAGATGACTAAAAACCATTACATTGAATTCCCAATCCCTATATTTATGCCCACCTGCATTTTTGATTTCCTTCACAAGCTAATTGTACAATATTTCAGAGTCCGATTCTTTTTATACAGCAAAATAATGTTTCGGTCATGTATACTTATTGTGTATCTAATTTATATTTTAATGCATTTAACATCTACTGGTCATCCTGCCATCTAGGGGAGGGGGTGGGGGGGGGTAAGAGGTGAAAAATTGGAATAAGAGGTTTGGCAATTGTTAACGCTGTAAAGTTATCCATGCATATAACCTGTAAATAAAAGGTTATTAAATAAAAAAAAAAGAAAGAAACACTGACTTTCTGTTAGGTAGACTACATATGCATATGTAATTATATATAGATACACAAATATATATGGTGTATATATGTAAATATGTTTATTAAGGAGCTACACATAAGTAATAAAAGAGCCTATTATTTTCTCCTTTGCATTTAAAACTGTTATTTATAGTTTTTAATCTATCATTCTTTAACACAGTCACTTCAGTTTGAAGTTGAAACCCTCCCTTGTAACAAATATGCATAATTCAGGATAACCAATGCAGACATTGGCTGGATCTGAGAATGCCCACTCCTATTCAAGCATCTCTAGTCCACTGTCTTTGTTTCATTATTGGCCTTATTCTCTCACTAATCCATCTCCACAAAGTTGCCAAATTAACATTCTTAAACCATAAGTCACTTCTCTGTTCAAGAAGCTTCAGTGTCTCCCTGTTCTCGGTTGGATAAAATACAAACTCCTTTGTCTTTAAAGTTTTTCACCATCTTGCATAAACTGACCTTTTTCAAGTTGATTTCAAATCACTTGGGCTACACACTATACATTTCAGTTAAACTGTCTTATGCTGTTTTGTTCCCACACAACATCCCCGATGTTGCCTCCCTGCCTTTTGTCAAATTTTTATGTCTCCAAAGAGGTCCCATTTGAATGGGAGAGATAAGAGGAAGAAGGGGAGGGGGAGGAGGAGGAAGAGAAAAGAGAAGGAGGGGAGGAGGAGGAGGAGGGAGCAGAAGGGGGAGAGGGGAAGGAGGAGGAGAAAGGAGGAGGAGGAAGAGAAAGGAAGAGGAGGAGGAGAAAGGAAGAGAAAAGAGGAGGAGGAAAAAGAGGAGGAGGGAGAGGAAAAGGAGGAGGAGGAAAAGTAAAGGAGAAGAAGAAAGGAGGAGGAGGAGGAGGAAAAGAAGTGAAAGTAAATGAGAAGAAGAAAGGAGGAGGAGGAGGAAAAGAAGTGAAAGGAAATGAGGAGAAGAAAGGAGAAGAAGGAAGAGAAAGAGGAGGAGGAGGAAGAACAGTATATATGTATATAACTATCATAAAGAATGACTCTCTGGAAGGTGTGGAAGGGATTATAATAATAGATGTATATGATATAAAAAAAAACCATCAACTACTAGATTGTTGATATTTCTTTTTAAAATTTTAATAGCTTTTTATTTACAAGTTATATGCATAGGTAATTTTACAGCATTGACAATTGCCAAACCTTTTGTTCCAATTTTCCCCCTCTTTCCCCCCCACCCCCTCCCCTAGATAGCAGGATGACCAATACATGTTAAATATATTAAAGTATAAATTAGATATTTCTTCTTTCACACCAGATCATACTGATCAGATGGCATGTATAGCAAACGTAGTACTAGTTCCTGAAAAAAAGCCAAAGGTTATAGCAACACATATATTCAGACACTAAATGTATTACTCAAGTTTTGTTAATTAATTTGGAATATTATCATTCAGCCATTTCAGTCCTGTCCAATTCTTTATTATATCATTTGGAGTTTTCTTGGCAAAATTTCTGATGTGATTTGCCTTATTTAGCTCATTTTAAAGATGAGGAAACTGAGGTAAACAGGATTAAGGGATTTGCCCAGGATCACATAGCTAGGAAGTTTCTGAGACTAGACTCAAACTCAGAACAATGATCTTCTTGACTCTAGGATTGGCATTCTATCCAATCTTTCCCAAATTTAAAATACAGTATGATTGAAAGAACTTTCTGAAGACATGGAAGCTTATAGTACTTGCACGTGTTTCCTGCTATCCAATGGAATGAAACTGATATCTTTGGAATCCACTCTAACTGCACATCAATATGATATCATACGCAACAAAAAGTTATATGTGACTCTCTCAGTATATATCTATTCAATATCACATATACAAATAATAAATTCTACCCCCCCATATCATTCAAACCAACTCTTTAGAGTCTTGTTAAGCTTTTAATCAAATCATTTCATTTATTAAGAAAAATCCAGGAGCATGTTGAAATAATCTTATTCTGTTATTTCAAATTTATGAATAAGGATGGTATCCAAGAAATATTTAATAATGTTTTTAAACTGGGGAAACAAAATGGTTCTAAGTTTCACTTGAGAAAAATATTTTCCTCTCTACTACAAGTGTTTTCTCAGGGACTTATGTTAACATCTGGCCCCAGCCTTCCAAACATTCTTTTTATCTGGTGACCAAAAGGGAAGTTTCCTCAGAGGGGTGTCTTGTTTATGATGACCAATTGTTCATTCCTCCCAACTGCCACTGTTTTCTTCTGTGCCAGCTAGATGTCTCACAGGCTTCTGATACAAATGAGGTAACTCTACAGTCTAGGAATAACTGAAAAATTGAACTATTTCAAAAGAAGATGTGTACAGAGGGAAAGGAATGTGTTTAAATGCACAGAAACATAAGATGTTTTAAAGGCATCGTATTTTTTTTTAGTAAATAAACATTTAAAAAAATAAACATAACATTTAAAAAATAACATATGGGAAAAGAGAATGGGAGATATAGTCCAGGTAAACACAAGTTAAATAAGCCCACAGTGTCACATTATAGAGTGAGTGTGCTGGTAAAAGCAACTTCCTCATGACCTCCAGCATCCTTCCTTCTCCGTGATTAAATATTACTAAAAACTATAATCTTTCAATCTAATGCTAGGGGCACTGAGAAGATCTAGCTAATACCCTTTTTAAAGTTTCCTGGAGGCTGGGTTAAGTTTAGGGAGGGTCAATTCTGCCAATTTAAGGAGTCAGAATACTTTAGGGCAGGTGTGAAGGTCCTTATAGATATAGTATCATCCAGAGCCATTTTGAGCTACCTTTGGGCAAAACTCATAAGAAAGAAAATCACAGAGAAAGGGACTCAATTCCTAGAATTTGAACTCTCAGGAGTTTTCTAGGGGCAGGGGTAGAGGGAAGAGGGTATTTTTATCCCTATTTGCAGGTTGGAAAACCAAGTCAGAGAAAGGTTAAGCAAATTTATCTATAGTTATACAGCAAATAACTTTCTTAAACAGTATTTGAATCCAGAACTTCTTGACTCTAAGTCAATCATACTGCATTAGGCCTAAGTCACAATAAAGAAAAGGCAGTAAGTGGTGAAGAAAGACTCTTCCACACCCCACTGGGTGTGTTTCTAGCCTCTTCCTGGAATTGCAGGAAAGAATTAGACTCTCCCTATATTTTCCTGTTAGAACAGGAAGAAAAACATGTCCTGTAAATACCAAAATCAGGCTATCAAAGGGAGCTAGGAAAAGTATACCCAATCTATACCATGAACAACAGAAGTTAGTGGTTCATAAGCTCTTGCAGTGTGAAGGCTAATCAGTGGTATATTAACAAAAAATGCTGAACAAAGGAAATGAAACACACACACACAGAGATTGATGCTTTGCATCCACAGATTTTTCTTAGACTTTTATCACCTAATCTTTATTATTGCCATTTGCAAAATTTATTGAGCCCTTAATGTGTGCAAGAAGCATATAAGACTAAAGTCAGTTTTCTTTGGGGGAAGGGATACAAACAGAATTCTGACTTGGGAGTTCTGAAGTCTCTCCTTGAATAAGCCTTAGACCCATTCTGAGACCTTAGGGAAATCAATGAACTTCCCCTATGCTTCACTTACTCTATGGAACAGAAAGAGCACAATTTAAAGTCAGCCCTTGGCAAACTGTTGAAGTGGGCATGTATTCTTTTCAGAAGAAAAAGAGCCTGAGCTTCTTTTCAGGACCCTCCAGGCCTTTCATGTTCCTCTCCCTACTAGAGTGCCTAGGGCCCTCAGACAGACACCTGCCTACTCAGTTCTACCCCGGTATGGCTCCACTTGCCAAGATTTTCCCTAGTCCTATTCTCTCAAGTGGTGTCTCATGATATAAATCCTTCCCTCCTCTTCTCTCCATTTTTCTCCTATCCTTCCCCATTCCCACAGTCTTTGTTGTTGTACTAAGTTGACAATCTGACCAGTTGCTTTTTATCAAGATTTGAATGGTTAAATGAGTTACCCTTCCCATACACAAAGATTCCCAGAATCACAAAATGTAGAGATTAAAAGAATTCCTGACATCATTTAGCACCATTCCCTCATATTAAAAATGAGGAAATAGAGATTCAAAGATTTCAAAAAGCTCACCAAATGTCACAGAGCTAATAGGTAGCAGAACTTGCCCTGAACAGTTCTTCTGACTCAAGTTCAGCATTCCTTTTGCCACATACTTATATATAGTCATGTATATGTTTGATTGAGAAGCATAAAGAAAGTATGATCTTCCCTCACCCCACTCTTGCTTCTATTACCATTGATTCTGTCATTATGGTCTTAATTAAAATTCAAATATATTCTGAGAGAGACAAGACATTCAGTTATTATCTGATATTCAATTCCTCCCCACCCTACTTGTCACTGTTGTGGGAAATCCCAGGAGGGTGACTTTCTCTACCAAAATATATTAGGAAATCTCCTATAAGTTATAAGTCTAAAGAGGTACTGCCTTAAACACTGAGATCCTAAGTTGCTTGACCATGATTATACAACTAGTGTACAGTAGAACTTGAACCCAGATCTTTCTGATTCTAAAATCCTCTACCCACCAGGCTTATTGCCTCCCATTATTCCCGTACCTCAATATAATTGATCAAATAGGTAAGTTCTACCAAGGAAGAAAGGGGGAAATAAGATAAAGAAAATATTAAGAATTTTAAGAAGTATGAAACAGAAGGAAAATATAAAAGAACCTAGCCTATTGTCTGGGACACAGTAGACACGTAATAAATAATTAAATAAGGAAGATTAAAAGAAAGTGACTTTACATTTAGCTACTTCATAATTCTGTTACTTTCAGTAAATATCTATATCATTTTAATAAGACCCTCCAGAGTGTATTTTTTTAAAAGAAAAGAAAAAATGACTATTGGAATTCAAGGTATCTATGGCAAATTAATGGGGAATTTTTTTTAACACAGATGTATTTTAGTTTCTTTCAAGTTACCCTACATAAGTAACTGCCTAATGTCTGCTACCTTACTACTCCAGCAATAGGAAACTTGAGTCAAAGCTCAAAGTGATAATAATAGGACATAAAGAAGAGTTTTTTTCCCAAGATCTTCTCTGGTTGCTTGGCCACCAAGGAAGATCTGTAAAAGCAGTCAAGAGTTCATAGCATCAACCCTACTATACAACAGTTGTGCTTGGGAATGTGTGGGCAGGACAAGGAATAGGCAGAATAGTCCTGTAACCAAACCTCTTTGTGGAGATGTCTGTGGGTGGGGAGATTATGTGCATCTCCTTGTTCTACATTGAGTTTCCCCTTCTTACTACCTCCTATCATTGGTTTATATATATCCATATGTGTCAAGGGAATATTTTAGAAATTACCCTAGCTAGGAAATGAGTTAAAGGAAATTTCCATGTGTATACATGAAATTAATATAAATATTTAGTAACAAGAGATAAGTTATCATATAATTGCTATTCAAAAGATGGCCTGAATATGAAATAGGAAAGTGAAATAGGAATATGAAATAAGAATGTGAAATGATGACTCCCAAAGATTCAATTGTCTATCTAGGTCCAATTGTACTTCTCATATTATTTGAAATTATATTGTTTAGGCTCTTCATATTTACCTTGGCATATTTAATACACAATTGACTCAGTAAATGTGAACACTCTCCCCCACCCATGGACCCCACCCCTGCCTTATGAGGATATGCCAATTTTGAATATTTCCAGACATTTCTGAATGAGAGAACAATTCAATTCCTCACAGGATTTATGTATAAAATTTTCCCATTACCCATCACACTGGCTAAAAATGTGAAAGCAGTGCTGTATTTTTCAGACATTTCATACCCAGAATTGAAAGATAATTTGCCAAGAATTTTCCATTTGTAACATTTTTAAAAATCTCTGTATTTGAAGGTAAATGTATCCCACATGTTTTTGATTCATTTTCACTTTATTCATCAAAAATACTTTAGAAAGTATTTTTTATCATCAATAAACTTAATGATTTGTGAAAGCATTTTCTTAGAAGAAACTACCTTAGACCAAAAACAACACTCAATATTGTTTATAATATGTCTCTGTGTCTCTGTGTGTTGTTGTTTATCTGTTTTTCCGGTTTTTCAAACTTTTCATGATCCTTTTTGGGGTTTTATTTGGCAAAGATGTCATTTCTTTCTTCAGCTCATTTTATATATGAGGAAAATAACACAAACTAGGGTATGTGACTTATCCAGGTTTTATATATATATAGTAAGTGTCTGAGGCCAAATTTGAACTCAGGTATTCTTCACTCAAAGTACATACTCTATCCACTCTATCATCTAGTATGAGAGTGTATGTTGTACATAGATATAGATATGGACATATACATACATATATTTATATAAATACATTTTATATATATATATACATTATCTCCTTGTACACTTTAAACATTTCTATCTTAAAATTTTGAGCATTTATATACATATATATGAATAATGGAAATTATGTATAATTTTTTTGAACTATGTAAAAGAGAAGATTCTTTGCCTCAATTGCTACCTTGCCTTAATCCCTGAGTGAGTGTAGCCTCAGTGAAACTGAGATCTATTGAAAACCTTAGCTTAAAAAATCCAAGGTCTCCCACTGTATCCAGGGCTATCTCCAATCGTCCTAATCTACATCTGGCCACTGGACCCAGTTGGTTCTTGAGGGGAAAGTAAGACAGGTGACCTTGTCCAGCCCTCCTTCCCTCAAATCCTTTCATATCATAGCATTACCTCCTTGATGTCATGTCCTCTTCCAGAATGAAGGACAAACAACAATATTTTTCTCATAATAAAATGTATAGGAGTTATATACATTGCAAGTTACAGGATGGAGTATACTTCATATTTTGGTAGCATTCTTTATTTTCTCAGTAGTTTAAACTAAATTGTGCAAATCATGTAATATAATTTTCCTAAATTTTCCTTTGAATTACATTCATGGACTTTTTTATTCTATTCTACTTAACACTTTAATTACTAAAACATATAAATTCACAAAGGCTTGCCTTCTCTTTTTTCTGAGTGGCTTGAGACAAGTCATTGAATTCTCTGACTTTCTTCTATAACATTATGATAACAGTAAAAATAGAATTGGTCTTGGTATCAGGAGAATTAAGTCTGAATCCAGCCTTTGATACTTACTAGCTATGTGACTAGGAATAGATCACTGCACTTCTCTGAGGTTTATTTTCTTCATCTATGTAGTTTTTCTTTTGTTTTCAAAGAGGATTAATGATTTCACAAGGTGATGTCTTAACTCATTCATGAATTGAAGTGAGACAGAGTTGCACAAAATTGTCACTCTCATTTTGTTTTCTGGTCATCAAAGTCCAGTGCCAAGACAGAAGGCTAGACAAATGGTGATGGTCCAGGATACAGTGAGTGATGCTGTATTTTTGTTGTCTTACTAAGCTCTGAGCACTACATAGTGCCTGCTTCAACCACTTTCATGGAACAAATTGTTTCTACCTTCCCATTCCACTGAGGAATATCTTCTCATGCTTGGGCTAAACATCACCTTAACTCATCGACAAATCTCACAACTATTGGTTATCTTCAACCTGAAGAAAGTTTCCTGGGAGGGGACCACTGTGCATGCTACAGCTCCTTGGAACTACAGGTTGATTAAATCAGGTGGTTACCAAAGGTGGATAAGCAGCCCTGAAAAGTGCTCAGCAAACTCTCATACCAGAAATGCTAGTCCTTCTTGAATATTCTATATACCCTATAAAATTGAGATAATGAAATCTCCTATTTGAAGAGGATTATTGTGGAGATGAAATAATATAAAGTATGAATTAATAGCAATCCCAAAATCTTAAAGACTATATATTTTTTGTTTTCCACCAATAGGAGCAAAAGTAGGGATTGTGGTGGTCTTAGTAGGAGTGATGGTACGAATGATAGGAATAGGAGAAGAAAAAGGAGAAGGAAGGAAAAGAGAGGAAGGAGAAGGAAGAAAAGGAATAGGAAAAGGAAGAGGAGGAAGATGAAAAGGTGGAAAAAAAAATAAAAGGAAGAAGAAGAGAGTGAAAAGAGGAGAAGAGTTGGAGGAAGAAAAGAATAAGAAGTAAAAGAGGGAAAAAAGTAGAAAATAAAAGAGAAGAGTAGGAAGAGCATGAGTAATGGTGGTAGAGACATAAAGAGCTCGAAAATTCTCTGTGTTCCTGAGCTTCAGTTTCTGTAAAATGAGAATATTAACACTTTTACTTTTTCATGGCTTTTGGGAGGAGAGAATAATATAGTAAAAGTCTCACTGTTATAGATGTCTGAGCTATCCTTGTTACCAATATTCCTGGGGAAGAGTAGGAACTGAATTAAACCTGCAGAAAGTTGGTATCTGGCTCCTTATGCTGAACCATTCACATATATAGTGTCACTACCCTGAACCTTGGTAGATATCTTTCTCTGGAAATCTCGAAAGATCTTCATTAGATATACTTAGAGATCCTAGAAAGTCATCCAAAAACCTACTGGAAACAATTTACAATTTTATCAAAGTTGAAGGATATAAAATAAGCCCACTCAAATCCTCAACATTTCTATATATTGCTGACAAAGTCTATCAGTAAGAGATAGAGAAATTCCATTTAAAATTATTGTAGACAAAATAAAATACTTGAGGTTCTATCTGCCAAGACAAGCCCAAGAACTATATGAACACAATTACAAAACACATTTCACAAATAAAATTAGAGGTAAATAATTGGGAAAATATCAATTGTTCATGGCTAGGCTGAGCTAACATAATAAAAATGATAATTCTGCCCCCAAAAAATCTTCACCTGAGAGCATAAGAGAGAATTGAATATACCCACCAGGATATACCTTATCGGTCAGATGACTTCCCCCTGTCATTCCCTTTGCTTTGTAGCTCTTAGGGAGCTATAGGAGAGCAGACCTCAAGCTGCAGGCCCACCATTAAATGTGGGGGCAGAAGGAGGGAACAAAAAAAGCGCTTTCTCCTCTCTAATATGGGAAGTCTCCCTAAGCATTGGAGCAAAGTCAAGTTTACAGAGGACTTTTGAACAAGTTATAGTAACTTGACTTATGTGCCTTAAACTTTAGAAGGTATCCTGCATATAGGACCTGGAGAATAATAAATCTATAGCTAAAAGGGACCAGTATCCTATCTGTTTTTACAAATGAGGAAGCAGAGCTCCAAAAAAGTTAAGTGAGTAGCTTAGAGTCACACATTTAACAAATAGAAGAACTAAGATTCTAGTTCAGTTCCCATGGTCCTAGTTCAGCATTCTTTCCACTGTCCCATGATGCTTCAGATTATTGTGACCTCATTTCAGTTCAATCTAATGGATTTATATATGCAAATGTGATGAACTGGAGGAAGTGGGAAAGATGCCAGTATATTTACATTTTCCTTTTGTATCTCATGCCTCCCAGGAGTGAGGAAAGTACCTTGGAAGTTTTAAAACCCTTAGAAACCTGAACATTCATTATTATCATTTTAGTTCTTTGATCCAAAAAAAGCAATTCCATAGTGGGATAAAAAGTTGGTGGAGTTCATGCATGGCAGTCAGCCTATGTCTGTGGCTTGTTCATACTCTTGTAGCTTTATTTGCACTGCCAAAGGACAGAATATGAAACTCTCCAGAGTCCTTTAGTGGTCATCTACTTATCCCAGTCAATATTCTAGAGTGGTGAATTGTTAAGGGAAAAAAAAATCCTAACCCTCAAACAAACTTTCTTTTCATAAAGACTCTTCTAGAGTCAGCCTTTGAGAAATGGGAATTCATATTCTATTCAACAGAGTGGCAAAAATATCTTCATAATAACAGTTAGGGGTGTGTTGCAGCCAGCTCTCAAGCTAGAAATGAAAATTTCAGTATGAACATTGCATCTTGGAAATCAGCAAATGCTACAAGTCATGTCTTGAGCTATTAATTGTCTAAATTTTAACAAATATTGAGAAAAGATAATGCAGATGAAACTCAAATGCATGTGTATTGCATTTTCTGAGACACACCACTGATTGCAATTGTTTGGCTTCCAAACACAAGGACACAGATTTCTTTGGGCAACTCTTAGAATTTTCAGTTTGTTCTCCTTATAAATTTCTCTTCAACTATTGATTTATTCCTAATCTATGAACCACTACAGCCAACATGTCATGGTACAAAATCACGACCTATAAATTACCTGATTTACCGAATGTACAAGTTACCAAAAATCTCCTACCTACTTCTAGTTTTTAGAAGCTTTGCTATTACTTTCCTGCCAGGAGAGACTTTGGGAAATAATTTGGACTTGTTGAAAATATGTGGATTTAGAAGTGGGAAAAGAAAAGAAGTTTAAGAAGCAGGTATAGCTGAGGGGAGCCAACCTGAGGTGGGAGGAGAGATAGATTTACACTAGGGTGGATCTGCTAAAAGGTTTCCCACCATCCCCCCCCCCCAATCAATGTGAAATATTGTACTTCATATTACCTAGAATTTCTTACTTCAATTTGATACAATATCTGGAAAGTCATGCACTAGATTGTTTTAAGTTGAGGCATCTTTTTAAACTGCAAATATCCATTAGCTTCAGTGATTGTTAGAGTTAGCAGGGCTCTCTCAATGATCATTTATTCCAACTCCTTCATTTTACAGATGAAAAAAATTGAGGACCAGAAAGATTATGGGACTTGATCAAGATACTACAGCAGGTTAGCAGCTTTCTTAATTGTCCTCACAAACTAGGTATTAGGTTCAGTTGTTCCTGTCATTCTAAAGGACTACAAATGCTATTAACACTGCCCTCTCGTTTTCAGAATCTTAAGTCAAAGCAGATACCTCAGTTGAATTCTGCCTAGGTGGTTGGAAGCAGCTTAGCATTGTAGACAGAACAGCATCAGGAGACAAGTTCATGTGTCACTTCAGTTATTCATTAATTGTGCAACCTTTGACAAGTTCTATACTTTCTACCTTTATTATATCATTTATATTTAATATGTATCTTATATAACACATACCATGAATCATTTTATAAATATATTTAAATATAATGTGAAAATTATATATTTACATGTATTCATGCATACACTACATATATATATATTATTTACATACATGCATATGTGTATGTGTATTTAGGTGTATCACCTCTTTTCTAATAAGCCACAGCCCTGGTACAGATCCTTGTCTACATTCTCATGCCTGAATATTTTTAATAGCCTAGCTTTTTTAACCTGCCTCGATGCTTTCCCCACTCTACTCCATCCTCAACTACCAAAGTTGTAAATTAAGGTCTGATCATGTTATTTTCCCATTCAATACTCCCCAACTCCCCATTAATTCCAATATTTAATATTAATTGTGTGGTCTTATATATTGGCCCCTTCCTACCTTTCTAAAATTCTTATTCTTTATTCCTCTCCATATACTCTGATTGAAACAATGCTTTTTCAGCAAGTCTCCCTCATATTCAGAATGCTCTCCTTACTCATCTCCACCTGGTAGATTGCCTATCTTCCTTCAAAACTTAGCTTAAATCCCACATTCTACAAGAACCTCAGTTTCCCTCTCTCCTTCCTATAATGCTACTGGCTTCCTTTTGATGTTGCTTCCAATTTACCTCATCTCTATCTTGTTCAGACACAGTTTGCAAGTTTTCTCTCCCATTAAAATGGGAGGCCCTTAAGGGTAGAGCTTTCCCTTTTATATCCCCAGTGGAACCCAGTGAGGGCTTGTTGACTTGATTAATCAAGTCTCTCAGAGTCTTACTTTCCTCAATTATAAAATGGGGGAAATAGTTGTGCCTACCTCACAGAGTAATTATAAAGATCAAATCAGATAACATTTAAAATGCTTTGTGAATCTTAAAGTGCTGTGTCAATTTTAGCTGTTATTTTTAGATGAATCTTAGAGTTGAATTGTTGAGGATAGGAAGGATAGAGAAAATCAAGGAAAAGACACCACAAAGAGATCATTTGATTGGAATGGATAAGTAAAAAGACAGAGAAAGATAAACTTACACAGTCAGCATAGAGAAGGGCAGTTGGATGCAACACTTTCAGATCCAGAATGAGTAGCCAGTGGTGCAGAGTTGGTATTTTATGTCAGAAATTATAGAAAGGACCATGAAGAGGAAGGTGACATGATCAGAGTGTATTCAAGAAGCATGATTTTTCTAGAGAGGTATCCTTATCTGATTTGAGTGAAGTAAGCCCGATCAAGATTCGTGAAAGCAGAGCTATCCATGGGGGAAAAGTTATCAAAATACATCCAAAAGTGATTTGGAAATTATCCAGATTTGTTGTTTTCTTTCCCTTCTTTCCTTTCTCCTTCCCCTTTGGAGGAAGAAGTGAATATAAAATGATGGGTTATCTGTCTTGGGTACAGCTACAGTGTTAAACTTTTCTAGAAGAGACCTTACAAATCATCCAGTCTCAGTTTCCCATTTCCTAACACTGTGTCTATGCATGCAAAGTGATATGAAGAGTTGGGGTGATTTTTTTAAAATTAATTAATTTATTTATTTTTAGAGTTGAGGTTATTATATAGATAATTCCAGGAGAAAAAAAGATACTCTCAAAAAAATTTAGCAGGAAAATCAGTAGTAAGGGAATGAAGACAGAGGGAAGAACTGAACATCTTGGAAGCAAGATATTGTCCTAGGAGTTGGGGAATACTAGGAAGGATACATAAATATCTTAACTTTCAAACAAAGGGACAAAGCACACAAATTATTATAACTATAGGGGAGAATTTATTATCAAGAAAAGAACCAGAAGAAAGAAAATTTTGAGGAAAAAGAAATAACTTCATAGAGGAACTAGATCTTAAGCTTAGCCTTGAAGGAATGGGAAGATTTCAACATATAGTGGAGAAGGACATTGAGAAAATTCATTCTAGGCATGGGTGATGATCACATAACCGAAGACATGGAAATGGGAGAGATTAGAACAAGCAAATTATGTATATTAGTTAGAACACAGAATATAGAGGCCACTAGAATGAAATAATGAGAAGCAGAGTGTAATCAGATTATGGATAGATCTGAATGCAAAGTGGAGATTAGTATTAATAATGATAGTACTTATATAGTGCTTTAAGGTTTACAAAAGCACTTTACAGATATCTCATTTGATCCTCCCAAATATCATCTCATTTCATCCTCACAGCAATCTGAGAAGTTGTATTATTAATATTATTATCATCATCATCCCCATTTTGCAGAGGAGGAAACTGAAACAGACAGGAGTCTTCCCCTGGTCACTCGATAAATGTCTGAGGCCAGATATGATTTTGTCTTTTGGACTATAGCTCTATCTCTCCATTCATTATATACATCATTTGCTAGATGAAGGAGCCAACAAAATTTGAGTAGAGGACTAAAGCTATAGTAAATAATCTTTCTGAAAGACATTTGTGATTGAAAAAAATAGCAAATTATCATTTCTGGATGCAGAAAATTGTTTCAAAATGACTTGGAAAAAACCCCATTGTCTATATACTAGTTCCCAGTAGCACAAACAGACTTGTACAGGCTTTTCTGGTTTAAGAATACTAAGAATGTTGACAGAACGCACCACCCCATGATTCATGTGTCAAAGAAACATTTAAATCATCCTTCAGGAGAAGAATTTCCACATTTACACCTTCCCACAAGCTATTTACGTAAGATCTATTGCTATCCCCATGGTGACAAAAAAAAATTAAGTCTCTAATATATCTAACTTAAAGTTGAGTCATGATAAAGGACCTGGATCTCAGCACCCTTGGCCAACAAGTTACATAGTGCATTTTCACAATAAATACAGTTTTGATTTTCTAAGACTAATTTTCTCCCCATTGAGAACCAATTCAAAGCAAAATTTAATTCTCCTTCAGCTTATTTCAAGCTATTTACATAATTTTCATGAAGGCATACTTGGGTGTTAATTCAGTTCTTGCCTTTAGCAAAATTACTAGATTTTAGAAAAGCAGAGGGCTTCCCCCCCCAAAAAAAGTGTTGTATTTGGAAGAAGGAAAACACTACAAAAAGCTATGGTTTAAGATACAGTGCTGGAGATCCAGCTGAATGTTTTCTTTCTTCTGTCCCTACTGCTTAGATTATTTTTAGTTATGTCAAGAAATAAAAAACAAACAAAAACAAAAAACAAAAAGCACTCAATTGTTTCTTAGGCACTTGATTTGTAAGAAACAAGAGAGTATTTTAGTCTGCCTCTCCTATCAGTTCGAGAGTACACAGCGGGGGAAAAAATAAGTCTGAATACTTGGCTTCTTGTTAACCTAAGCTGATAAAAATTTACTTCAAAGTACAATGTCTCCTTATCAGGAACAGTCACAATGTCCCTTAATCAGGTACCCAATGGAACTGGGCAAGATGAGTGGGTTGTGCTTATTGGTAAGGCTGCTCAGCTGAATTCTAGTTTCAAAGCCATGACTGCTGAATGACTGGAAGATTACAATGGAAATTTTAGCTCCAAACAGAAAATTATAACAGGCAGCTTTTTTGGTGTGTTGAATTTTGATGTGGTTCCTTGATGTGTAATTGATATGTTGAATTTTGATGCGATTCTCAGCGTGTAATTGGCAAGCTATTGGCATGTTAAATTTTATGTGGGGTAATTGACACATTGCTTTTTGATGTGGTTTTCTTGGCATGTAATGGGTGTGTTGAATTTTTGGTGTAGTTTTCTTGACAGGCAGTTGGCATGTTGGTGTGTAGATGACAAGTTAAGTTTTATGGAGTCCTCATGATGCAACAGGGATGTTGATTTACAGGGTTTTCTTAGTGTTCAATTGCCATGTTATTGGCTTGTGGAATCTTGTATCTTTGTATGTGATTGGCATGTCATTGCTATGTTGGATTTTGATGCAGGTTTCTTAGTGTGTTGTTGGTATGAGGAATTTTGACTTTGTAACTGGCATGTTATTGGTGTGTTGCTGACATACTGGGTTTTGGCATAATATAATTGGCATACTATTATTGCCATGTTGGATTTTTGCTGTGTTGTCTTGGTGTGTGATTGGCATGTTGACTTTTGACATAGTTTTCTTGGCATGTAATTGGTGTGTAACATTCTGACAATTGAAGAAGCCCACTGAAACTGATGTCACATGCAACAACCAAGAGAAACACTCTAGAAGGAAAAAAAGGAAATACCAGAGCATTCAAAGTAGAAAGGAATTGAGGAGGCATGATATGTGGGCTGGAAAAATGAACTCAGGACAGGTATACTCATATAATGGACAAGAACTCCTGTAAACACTACTACTTTCAGTGGGAAGAAGATTGTGTATGAATATTGCCCAACTGCAGGGGAAGGTAAATGAAAAGGTGATATTTTTTCTTTTACATATTGTAACTGGCTGATCTGCTGACTCCTCAGCATCTGTTCATTTCCTCTTAGTAGGATCAAGTAATAACTGGGTTTCCTTTGTCCTTTCCTTTTTCCTTTTTCTTTCCTTCTTTCTTCTTCCTTTCCTTCTTCCTTTCCTTTCCTTTCCTTTCCTTTCCTTTCCTTTCCTTTCCTTTCCTTTCCTTTCCTTTCCTTTCCTTTCCTTTCCTTTCCTTTCCTTTCCTTTCCTTTCCTTTTCCTTTCCTTTCCTTTCCTTTCCTTTCCTTTCCTTTCCTTTCCTTTCCTTTCCTTTCCTTTCCTTTCCTTTCCTTTCCTTTCCTTTCCTTTCCTTTCCTTTCCTTTCCTTTCCTTTCCTTTTTCCTTTCCTTTTTCCTTTTCCTTTCCTTTCCTTTCCTTTCCTTTCCTTTCCTTTCCTTTCCTTTCCTTTCCTTTCCTTTCCTTTCCTTTCCTTTCCTTTCCTTTCCTTTCCTTTCCTTTCCTTTCCTTTCCTTTCCTTTCCTTTCCTTTCCTTTCCTTTCCTTTCCTTTCCTTTCCTTCCTTTTTCTCTTCTTTCCTTTCCTTCCTTTTTCCTCTTCTTTTCTTTTCTTTTTTCTTCTCTTCTTTTCTCTTCTCTTTTCTTCTCTTTTCTTTTCTTAATACTACTTCTTTCCAACAAATGTAAGGGTCTCTTAGTAGGGTTGAAAAGGATAGGAAAATAGTTTTCTCCTACTTAATAGTACTTCTTTTTGCCCCCATTTTTCATATCATGAGTGTTTAACTTTTTGCCTGACTCATCATTAGTGCCTAATAAATGGCTGTTGACTGACTCTGGAGGATATGCAAAGGGATGCTTTGGAGAACTAGGGATGCTGTTGTCTATTGTTCCCCTGACATATGTACATGCCAACCTGGAAATTGGATACATTCTGGTTTATCTAAGATTAGAAGCCTTTATATCTACATATGATTGCAGGGAACCTGTGAAGGAAACCCAGCTCTTCCAGTGTTTGGGATAGAGAGTGGGAAAATAGAATAGCATGTGACTATCCCCTACCTCAACTCTGTTTCCTCTAAATCTAAGGTAGTGCTATCTAGAAACTTCATTTCCCTTCCCTCACCATGCTGAGCTCTGCAGAGTGTAAAGGCTTACAACATTAACTTCCTGTATTTCTCTGGGCTTTTACCAACTGCTGGATTCCATGGTGCTGATGTGATTGTTGGGTGAGATCCTGGGCTCAGAAAAGATGGAGTCTGAGGGAGGTTAGAGTTAGAGTTGCAGCCAGAAAGACTTGAATTCGAATCCAAACTCTGATAATTATTTTTTATGAGCAAGTCATCTAACCTCTGATTGCCTCAACTTCCTCACCTGTAAAATGAAGAATTTGGATTAGAAAGTCTCTACAATCCCTCCAACTCTAAATCATGATCCCTTGATAAGCTGGATTTCTGAAGAAAGATTTCCCTGTGTTCCTCCTGTAGTTCAGATGTATCCAGGTAGAGATAAGGTTCTGCTAAAGAATGCTTTGCTCTTTGGTGGAAGTACAAATTCATAGAGTTAGCAGTGCACTTTAGCCAGGCTACTCATCTAAGACATTTAGCTTAAAGAATGGAATAATGGTTAAAATCTTTCATGAATCAATGGACTAGAATGAAAGGAAAATGGCTTTCCAATTTGAATGCCCTAGAAAATTAAAAACAAAACAAAACCATTTAGAGTATCAGTGAACCTCTTTGCCAAATTTGCATTCTCTCATTCATATAACTGTAGTTGTGATGAGAAAACTCATATAATACCATGACTGCAAATAGAGAATTCTCTTTATTCTCTTCAGAGTGGTTACGTAGTTTCTATGTCCTCTCAACATTTCTGGGGCACCCACACACATCTGGAGTATTGCCCAGTATCTGGGACTCAGTCGGGTATAATAAAAGAGGGTGAGAAGGATCAAAGATCAAGAAAAGGGGAAGAAGGGACTGGCTCTAAGTGGGGAAGAATAGACTAAGAGACATGGAAGAGGATATGGGGTAGGATGAGAAACCAGGAAAAATAGAGAATACAGAAAATGAGATAGCCCCCCCCACACAAAAAAATCCTAAAAGAAATTAAGATTATAAAGAAATCTGGGCTTATAAGGGCTATCTTGGGTCATGCAGACAGCAGTAGAAGACTGAAAATCTGGTTGGAGTCTAATTGAATAAATATGCAATTTTCTTTCAATTATGTTGCATGAGAAAATTATGTAAGTGTATATATGCCAGATAGATACTATATATATATCCCTGCACTAACATGCAAACACATGTCTATCTAAACCTATTATGTGCCTGTGATATGTGGCTGTGCAATTTTCTAATTTGGTAATTATTTAATGAAGATCTCAGTTCAAATTGCTCTCCTTTGAATTTTTTCCTATGCTCTCCTCTGTGGAGTGAAAAGTGAGAGGAAGCTTCCAAAAAAGGAAATGTATTAAAGTCTGAAATGAAACCTTGATGAGACTGTCACCCTTTAGATCTTTAAGGGAGTCCTTGAAAAGGATGAATAATACTTACCATAATTATTTGCTGAAAGATTAGCATACTTTTTATAATTATAAGTTCATACAAGAAAATGTTTATGTACTTGCTCTGACAAGCCTTAGGTGAAGATGCACTAAGAAAAGTGGGAGGAGACAAAACTATCCAGAAGGAAGCATTGTCCTTATCCCATAGTATGTGATGAACTTTTCCTTGGCATCTATGTTCATTCCTTTTATGGTTAAAAAATGGAGGTGATTTGCATTCCTAATATGTGCCCAAATTCCCATTCGGCTAAATCAAACTTGCACATGAGCACACACCCACTTGTCACATTGACAAGACAGGAATGCCTTATTCAGATACAAAGGCTGTGTCTACAACTACAAAGTGAAGCAGAGAAATAGGATGATTATCTCTATTAAGCAAGAAGAATATGGCCTCAATTACCTAGATATTATAGCTATTTTAGACCCTATTTATCTGTGTAACTTCCATAGTTCTATACCTCACTGCATGGGTACCCACATGTGGAACACAATTTTATAGCATATTTCCAAAATCCATGTAGCACAATAGGAGTGTGATTTGGAAACCGCTAATATGGAGAAAAGTAACTTCAATCTATTATGTTATAAATCAATCACATGGAAAATTTTTGTCAGGGTGAAGAAAGTCAATCTAGATCGATGATTTCTTATGGTATAGAGGATATCTGATGTTTAAATTCCCTCCACAGATGCAGATTATCAAATACTTTAAGAGAGCTGTCTAGGAAACTGAACCATTAAATAACTTGTCTGTGTTCATTATGTTTGTGAACATAATGTGTGTCAGAGACAGGACTTGAACCCAGTTCTACCTAGGTCCATGACCTGTAACGTAACCACTCTGCCAGGCTCTCTCTGGAAACCTACATTTGAAAAATGAATTCTATTTTAAGTAATAAAAAGGCAATACTCTCTGTCTTCATAATAATGTATATTTGAGCCTTTGAGTTATGATTCCTAATTCTATTCCCCTTACTCTATCCACCTCATGAGTAAAATCTGAACAACAATTTTTAAAGCAAAAGTTACTTTCCAAAGAAAAGCTATATCATCTCAGTGGCACATGGGTACTACCTTAGGGGAGATAAACCATTCTTCTCTTCCCCCTAACTGAGAAGGCACCTGACAATTGATTTTTATTCTATTCCAAGTTGTTCTAAAATGAAGTGTGATATTGTGAGGAAGTAGAAGACAAGGTTTAACATATGACCTCAGGCCAATCATTTCAATTTGTTGGGACTCAGTTTTCTAAAATGTCAAATAAGGGTGTTGGATTAAATGACTTCCATGGCTCCTTCCTGCTTTAGATTGCCTCTATGTGCATTTTCGTAGAATATATTCATCAAGGTCCTATTTATAAAATGTACTAAATCACAAGACTTGTTTGTTTGGGACTTGGTGGGGGGATAAGGGGATAATATTTTTTTAATGGTTTGGGGGTCTTTGGACTTAATATTTATGGTACTCATAGGGACCTAAGAATTCAACTCAAACCAGGCAAAGCAATATGTTTTTGACTCAGAATTAATCTCTGTTCTGAATCATTGGCTTCTGATTCACAGTGAGGATCTTTAGATTATTATTTCTCCTCTGGGAGAGACCAATATATGGCTAATTAATAGAGAACATGATTAAAACTTGGTTTCATACTTTTAAATCTGCAGTTTCCATAGACCCCAAATTATAAATAAATCACATTGTAAGTTTAAAAACTGTGATTTAAAAACTGAGTGGAAAACTCTCTCCACTATTATAGACTGGTAACTCCTCCATAAGTACAGTCTTAGAGAATCCCATGGAACACTGAGACATTATATGACTATAACCTTATGGATATATCAGTATATATCAGAATTTGAACCTTCACTGCAATTCCTGATTCCAAAGCCAGCTCTGTTTCTACTACAACACAGTGACAACACTGTTATGAAAAAGAGGGCTAAGAAGGTATAATTCTAATTGGGAAATGCCAAGTCATCATATTCTGCCCAGTGATCTTTAATCTATTTGTCCATCAATAAAATCCCTGCTACTTCCTACCAAATTTCCCTAAAGGTTTGTGGGCAATTAAAACCTTTTGTTCATGCAGATTCCTCCAACTTGTACTTGTTTTTGTAAATAAATAAAAGATTTTAAAAGGTCAGCAAATGTCAAACTCTAATTTTTTTTTTTACTATGTTTTCACTTTTGTTGTTTGATCAATTTAACTTCTCCTTCAACCTCCTCACACATACTCTAAAAATTTGAGATTCCACATGCACATACACTTTTGACCATAGAAATTTCTCATTGTTATAATTCACTGAGTCACACTAAGGAAAATATGAAAGTAGAAATGGAGGATTTTTACTCATTATTTAATCATTTCACCACCCCACAAAGAAATAATAATATATTGTAATTCACCTAAATCTGTTCAGTGGTAAGAGAATTCTGCACCTCCAGGTATTTCCTTCCCCTTTGGCATCTCTTTGCCCATCTCCAGGCTTCCAGGACGCAGAACCTTTCTAGACCACTTAACTATTTACCTAATTTGGATGAGATAGGAATTACCAGATCTAGTCACTACAATGAAATGGAGGACCAATTGGATTTTGTAACTGCCCTGGTTCTAAACCCTTCATATGCCTCACTTTTACCCTATACTTTTCTTTCATTTAGTGATAAAAACTAATCTAAAGACTTCTGGGTCTTGCCATCCACCCAAAAGTTGTATCCTTAGGATTTCTGGACTTTTCCAACAACCTAAAGTTCAATTTTATTTTATGTGTTATTACTTCAAATAAGATGGTGAATTCCCTGAAATCATTCTTACCTTTTCTGTTGGTATCCCTAGGATTCAAGATATTGTTTGATATTTAATGAGTCCTCAGTGATTTTTAAAAATCTATCCATTCATCTATCCAATCAATCATCTAATTCCAAGGAAGTAAATCAAGGGTCCTATAAATTTGTGGACCCATTCCTTCTGTTGATGTAAAAGTGAAACATCTAAGTTTTTATTTGTATATGGTTGACATCCATTTATTAAGAGGGGAAAAATATTTCCAGCAAAAGCAACAAACATCTCTGAAATATTTGAAGCCTATGGAAACTATGGAAACTTCAGCTTTAAAAGTATGAAACCAAGTTTTAATCACATGTCTTCAATTAATTAACCACATATCTCCTGGAGGAGATAGACAATAATCTAAGAATCCTCATAGTATCTCATCCTTATGTGAATCAGAAGTCAATGATTCAATCTAGAGGTTAATTCTGAGTCAAAACATTATGTTGCTTGCCTGTTTGAACTGAATTCCTAGATCCCTATGAGTACCAAAAATATTAAGTCAAAAGACCCCAAACCATAAATGAATTTATGGTAAGCAAAGGGTTTTGTTTTTGTTTTTGTTTTTTCCTATGAAGCCATGCCAATTCAATTTAGCAAGGAATTATTAAATACCTACTATGTGTACTCTGTTAAACCTAGGGATAAAAAAACAAAATAAACTAAAAAACATTTCTTGATTTCAAGGGACTTATTGGGATTATAAGGAGATTATTGGGAGAATACCCTCTTTACAGAGATAAATAATTAAGCTAGAAATTATGGGGTAGTATAAACACTAAACAAAATGGAGAATAAGAAGCTGCCTGTAGGAGGGGGCACTGAGCTGAGTTTTGAAGGAAACCAAGAATTCTAAGAGTTTGAGACAAAAAAATCAGAGAATGATTGAAGTTATATTATATACTAGGTATAATGGTAGAGTCTATCAAAATTGGAGCTTAATTATGAAGGAAAAAGCCTGTATCTAGAAATTAAAAAAGAAGGGATTAACTATTTCATGCTTAAAATAAATTGTAGGAATAAATTCTGTGAAGGCTGAGTGCTAAACTATTTTAAAGTCTGAAACAAGGGCATCAACTTGTTCTAAATAAATTGAGTTGAATTTGAATTGAAGGAGAATATAAATCTCTGAAAAGTTGTGGGAAAGACAGTATATAACCCATGGAAACTATTGGTATGCAAGGCACAGTCAGAGTTATTTGCTTCATCTTGCTCAAGCCTTGTTCATGGAACATTTTAACATTCTAACATTCAAATTGTTTTTTCCCCTAAATCTTCACTGAAAATTCAAGATGGGTTTATAGTGACCTATATAGAAAAAAATCTGTTCAACCAAGACTTATTAAAATCTAATTTTTATTTTATAGCTGCAACTAAAAGTTTCATTCAGGTAACCATGGCAAAAAATACTCCAGAGAGATCCTCCTTCCAAAGTGGCCTTTGTTAAAACCCTTTACTTGGTCATCAGATATCTAGCATAACTTAGTTTTTTAAAAGCCATTTACTAATGGCCTTTTTCTGTTCCAGCAATTCTGGACCAGGAAACAACAGCTTCACTATTGAAGGTAAACCCAAGCACGTGGATTTTTTTTTTTGAGGGAAGATAGAATGGGGGTGGAAATTTAGAAATATGATTTCATTGGTATAGGGAAGTCCCTCCATCAATTCAGTTGTCAGAATCTCTGCTGCCAATTTTGTCTTAGAGCAGGAGTTCTTACACTTTTTTTTTTTATTTGTTTGGGGGAGGTAGGGGGATGGGGTTATTTTGTTTTCTCATGGACCCCTTTAACAATCTGATGAAGCCAGTGGGCCCTTTCTCAGAACAAATTTTTAAAATGCATAATTAAAAAAATGTTCAGTTTCACTTGTTAGGGGGGAAGAAAAGTTTGTATAATTTTTGCCCATGGTCACAGGATAAGAACCCTTGTCTTAGAAAGTTGTCTGGGGACAACTGATTTAAGATAAATGATTTGACTATGATCACATGGTTGGAATGTATTTGAGGGAGGATATGAGTCCCAGCTTTCATAGCCTTCAGGCCACTATTTAAGGCTGCCCCTCACTGAAGAAATCAGTTCAGAAATTTTTGCTTATATTAATCATTTGGCCATATCTATAGAATCCAAAATTTTAATAGCTTAAAAAACTACAAATGACTTCTTTCCTTCCACTTGAAAATTGAAATATGTAACAAAAATATTTTATAATTATTTTCAAGCCATAAATCATCTTAAAAAAACATTATGTATAAGGAAAGCACTGCTTGTGGATCTGGGAGTAAGGGAGAATATTTAGAAGTATTTAAAAAAAAAACAATTCTTTCTTTAAAAGAACTTAGACAAGAATAAGTAAAGCACAATCTGGGGTTATTAGGATGGCAGCAAATACAGATTTAGTAATTCTAACCGTAAATGTGAATGGGATGAACTCCCCCATAAAGAGAAGGCAGATAGCAGACTGGATCAAAAGTCAGAACCCTACAATATGTTGTTTACAAGAAACACATTTAAAGCAGGGGGATACATATAGAGTAAAGGTAAAAGGCTGGAGCAAAATCTATTATGCTTCAGGTGAAGTCAAAAAAGCAGGGGTAGCCATCCTTATCTCAGATCAAGCAAAAGTAAAAATTGATCTAATTAAAAGAGATAAGGAAGGAAACTACATCCTGCTAAAGGGTAGCATAAACAACGAAGCAATATCAATATTAAACATATATGCACCAAGTGGTATGGCACTCAACTTCCTAAAGGAGAAGTTAAGAGAGTTGCAAGAAGAAATAGACAACAAAACTGTAATAGTAGGAGATCTCAACCTTGCACTCTCAGAATTAGACAAATCAAACCACAAAACAAATAAGAAAGAAATTAAAGAAGTAAATAGAATATTAGAAAAATTAGGTATGTTGGATCTTTTGGAGAAAATTGAATGGAGATAGAAGGGAATATACTTTCTTCTCAGCAGTTCATGGAACCTATTCAAAAATTGACCATATATTAGGACATAAAGACCTCAAAATTAAATGCAAGAAAGCAGAAATAGTAAATGCTTTCTTTTCAGATCATGATGCAATAAAAACTACATTCAACAAAAAGTTAGGGGGAAATAGACCAAAAAGTAATTGGAAACTAAACAATCTCATCTTAAAGAATGATTGGGTGAAGCAGCAAATTATAGATACAATTAATAATTTCACTCAAGATAATGACAATGATGAGACATCATACCAAAATTTGTGGGATGCAGCCAAAGCGGTAATAAGAGGGAATTTTATATCCTTAGAGGCTTACTTGAATAAAACAGAGAAAGAAAAGATTAATGAATTGGGCTTGCAACTAAAAAAACTAAAAAAAGACCAAATTAAAAACCCCCAATCAAATACTAAATTGGAAATTCTAAAATTAAAAGGAGAAATTAAAAATATTGAAAGTAAAAAAACTATTGAACTAATTAATAAAACTAAGAGTTGGTTCTATGAAAAAGCCAATAAAATAGATAAGCCTTTGGTAAATCTGATTAGAAAAAGGAGGGAGGAAAATGAAATTAGTAGTCTTAAAAATGAAAAGGGAGAACTTTCCACCAATGAAGAGGAAATTAGAGAAATAATAAGGAGTTATTTTGCTCAACTTTATGCCAATAAATTTGATAACCTAAGTGAAATGGATGACTACCTCCAAAAATACAGACTTCCCAGACTAACAGAGGAAGAAGTAAATTGCTTGAATAGTCCCATTTCAGAAAAAGAAATAGAACAGGCAATTAAACAACTCCCTAAGAAAAAATCCCCAGGACCAGATGGATTTACATGTGAATTTTACCAAACATTTAAAGAACAATTGGCCCCAATGCTATATAAATTATTTGATAAAATAGGGAATGAAGGAGTCCTACCAAATTCCTTCTATGACACAGACATGGTACTGATACCTAAACCAGGTAGGCTGAAAACAGAGAAAGAAAATTATAGACCAATCTCCCTAATGAATATTGATGCTAAAATCTTAAATAAGATATTAGCAAAAAGACTACAGAAAATCATCTCCAAGATAATACACTATGATCAAGTAGGATTTATACCAGGAATGCAGGGCTGGTTCAATATTAGGAAAACTATCAATATAATTGGCCATGTTAATAACCAAATTAACAAAAACCATATGATCATCTCAATAGATGCAGAAAAAGCATTTGATAAAATCCAACATCCATTCCTATTAAAAACACTTGAGAGTATAGGAATAAATGGACTTTTCCTTAAAATAATCAGCAGCATCTATTTAAAACCATCAGTAAGCATCATATGTAATGGAGACAAACTGCAACCATTCCCAATAAGATCTGGAGTGAAACAAGGTTGCCCACTATCACCGTTACTATTTAATATTGTATTAGAAACGCTAGCTATAGCAATAAGAGCTGAGAAAGAGATTAAAGGAATAAGAATAGGCAATGAGGAAGCCAAATTATCACTCTTTGCCGATGACATGATGGTATACTTAGAGAACCCCAGAGATTCTGCTAAAAAGTTATTAGAAATAATCCACAACTTTAGCAAAGTTGCTGGTTATAAAATAAACCCACATAAGTCATCAGCATTCTTATATATCACTAACAAAATCCAACAGTCAGAGTTACAAAGAGAAATTCCATTTAAAGTAACTACTGATAATATAAAATATTTAGGAATCTATCTGCCAAGGGAAAATCAGAAACTTTATGAGCAAAATTACAGACCACTTTTCACACAAATTAAGTCTGATCTAACCAATTGGAAAAATATTAAATGCTCTTGGATAGGGCGAGCAAATATAATAAAGATGACAATATTACCTAAACTAATCTATTTATTTAGCGCTATACCAATCAGACTCCCAAAAAACTATTTTAATGACCTAGAAAAAATAACAACAAAGTTCATATGGAAAAACAAAAGGTCAAGAATTTCAAGGGAATTAATGAAAAAAAAATCAAATGATGGTGGCTTAGCTGTACCAGATCTAAAATTATATTATAGAGCAGCAGTTACCAAAACTATTTGGTATTGGCTAAGGAATAGATTAGTTGATCAGTGGAATAGATTAGGTTCAAGGGATAAAACAGTCAACAAATATAGCAACCTAGTCTTTGACAAACCCAAAGATCCCAGCTTTTGGGATAAGAACTTACTGTTTGATAAAAATTGCTGGGAAAATTGGAAACTAATATGGCAGAAACTAGGCATTGATCCATACTTAACGCCGTACACCAAGATAAGGTCAAAATGGGTTCATGACCTAGGCATAAAGAATGAAATTATTAATAAATTAGAGGAACATAGGATAGTTTACCTCTCAGACCTGTGGAAGGGGAAGGTCTTTATGACCAAAGCAGAACTAGAGATCATTACTGATCACAAAATAGAAAATTTCGATTATACCAAACTGAAAAGTTTTTGTACAAACAAAACTAATGCAGACAAGATTAGAAGGGAAGCAATAAACTGGGAAAATATTTTTACAGTCAAAGGTTCTGATAAAGGCCTCATTTCCAAAATATATAGAGAATTAACTCTAATTTATAAAAAATCAAGCCATTCTCCAATTGAAAAATGGTCAAAGGATATGAACAGACAATTCTCAGATGAAGAAATTGAAACTATTTCTAGTCATATGAAAAGATGCTCCAAGTCATTATTAATCAGAGAAATGCAAATTAAGACAACTCTAAGATACCACTACACACCTGTCAGATTGGCTAAGATGACAGGAAAAAATAATGATGATTGTTGGAGGGGATGTGGGAAAACTGGGACATTGATTCATTGTTGGTGGAGTTGTGAACGAATCCAACCATTTTGGAGAGTAGTTTGGAACTATGCTCAAAAAGTTATCAAACTGTGCATACCCTTTGATCCAGCAGTGTTACTACTGGGATTATATCCCAAAGAGATTATAAAGAAGGGAAAGGGACCTGTATGTGCACGAATGTTTGTGGCAGCCCTTTTTGTAGTGGCTAGAAACTGGAAACTGAATGGATGTCCATCAGTTGGAGAATGGCTGAATAAATTGTGGTATATGAATATTATGGAATATTACTGTTCTGTAAGAAATGACCAACAGGATGATTTCAGAAAGGCCTGGAGAGACTTACACGAACTGATGCTGAGTGAAATGAGCAGGACCAGGAGATCATTATATACTTCAACAACAATACTATATGATGACCAGTTCTGATGGACCAGGCCATCCTCAGCAACGAGATCAACCAAATCATTTCTAATGGAGCAGTAATGAACTGAACTAGCTATGCCCAGAAAAAGAACTCTGGGAGATGACTAAAAACCATTACATTGAATTCCCAATCCCTATTTATGCACACCTGCATTTTTGATTTCCTTCACAAGCTAATTGTACAATATTTCAGAGTCTGATTCTTTTTCTACAGCAAAATAACGTTTTGGTCGGGTATACTTATTGTGTATCTAATTTATATTTTAATATATTTAACATCTACTGGTCATCCTGCCATAGGGGAGGGGGTGGGGGGGGGTAAGAGGTGAAAAATTGGAACAAGAGGTTTGGCAATTGTTAATGCTGTAAAATTACCCATGTATATATCATGTAAATAAAAGGCTATTAAATTAAAAAAAAAGAAAACTAAAAAAAAAAGTAAAAAAAAATAAAATAAAAGAACTTAGAAAAGAGTTAAATACAAGAGACAACACTGTATAATATTCAGAAAAGAAATGTCACAAGGTAGTACATAATAAATTGTCCAGTAAATTGTACAGATAATACTTTACTTGACAAGCAAAAGGGTAATTGTTTTTAATGGAGTGTTAAGAGGGAATCAGAGAATATGCATGTTCAAGAGAAAATTATTATTCTTCCATATAGGTTGGATTAATAGAGCAACAACCAATTAAAAGAATTTGGCCTTACTTACTTACTTACTAACCGTGTGCCCTTAGATGCCCCTCAGTTTTCTCAACCACAAAATGGGGATAGTAATAGCACCCATTTCCAAGAATTGCTGTGAGGATCAAATAAGATGATATAAAGTGTTTTGCATGGTGCTTGCCATACAAAAGGAGTTATAACAATGTTAGCTATCATGTCACATATCATATTTTATACTACTTATTATGCATGTACAACACACACACACACATATATATATCATAAACAAATGGTATAAATGGACAAGATGGACTCAAAACTAAAAAGGAAGTGGGAATGGAATTGGATTTCTTCCAGGAAATTGCAAAATTGCCTTTATGTTCCCAAGCTTCTCCAAGAAACAAGTATATTTATTTAACACCAATACTCTACTAATGAGGTTTTATGATTAGGGGTCATGGAAGATAGCAATTCCCAAAGAACTGAAAATAAGTGTTATACATGGGGCAATGAAGCAGATGGTAGTCTTGGAAAGGCTACAAATATGTAAGAAAGAATTCTGAAGAAAAACCAGAGTAAAAGGTAGCTTTGAGAAAATATATGATTGAAAAAGAAGGGCTGATCACGTGGTAAAGGTGAGCGATAGATGGTAGGGAACCACTGTTCTATTTGCAATCTTATAATAACAGGGGAAGTCAAGAAAAGGGTCTAGGAAGGATGGAAATAACATTTATCAAGTGCCACTATATAACAAATACTGTGCTAAGTGTTTACAAATATTATCTCATTTGATCCTCACTACAACCCTAGAAGATGGATGCTATTATTATTTCTGTTTTGCAGGTGAGGAAACTGAGTTACTTGCCTAGGATTACATGCTTAATGTCTGAGGTAGGATTTGAACTTATTTCTTGCTAACTTTAAGCCCAGCCCTTCATGCACTTCATTATCTAGCTACCATGACTATTGGGTACCACTCCTGTGACAAACTTCTCAGAGGAGATGGACAAGAGTTTCATGGAATAAGCAAATATGGTTGAATTGGATCTGTGTATCATTGGAGGCAATAGCCAACACAGTGGTCACACAGATCCTTTTGAGGATTTGGGTAAGTGAAAGGAACTCAGTCTGGAGTTTCCCTCTTCAGGAGGGGAAGGTTTAAAAACAGAGGATTGGGATTTTGTTTCTGATTCTTACTGTAATGGAAAACCACTATTAAACTATTATGTGTGGGTTGTAGCAATGCTGAATCAACCAGAAAGCAAGACAGCTATCAGATTTAGAGTGAATGGTTTGGTGAAGGGAGGGTTGTGCTAATCAGAAATAATATAAACAGGACTTGAATTAGGGTAGAAGCTAAAGGAAAGAGAAGGGAGAAATTGAGGAAATTGTTAGGGTCAGAGCTACAGAACTGAGCAAAAGACTAGACATACGAAGTAAAGAATAGTTCCAAGTGAAACATAACCTTTCTTCTGGTGGCTGGTGATAGGAAGATTGGATCCAGGAAAGAGCTGTGTTGGGATGACAGTCACTTCTGTCTATTGTATGCTTATATTGTCTTGAAAATGAGATAGCTTTTGACCTAGAAAGAATTTTAGAGTCAAACTTTCTCATTTTACACAGAAGGAAATTGAGGTTTAATGAAATTTTGTAACATAAACAAGGTCATTTAGCCCAGCATTGAAAAGAGCAAGATTTGAATCCAGGCCCTTTGCCTCAGACTCTAAAATTCTTTTTACTTGGATCATATTGTTTTTTTTAACCAAAGATGATTTTTTCCTATATTAGGTTAGGTTAAATTCTTTTGATTGGCTTTGTTGTTTAGCCAGATCTGACTCTTCATGACTCCATTTGGGGTTTTCTTGGCAAAGATACTAGAGCAGGTTGCTATTTCTTTCTCTGGCTCATTTTACAGACAAGGAAAATGAGGTATACAGCATTAAGTGACTGGTCCAGAGTTACAGAGTAAGCATTTGAGGCCAGATTTGAATTTAAGAAGATGAATATTCCTGACGGAGTTCCAGGTTTAGTGCACTATCCACTGCACCATCCAGTTGCTTTTATTGACTACTCGTTTCTTAATCCAATCTCACTATAAGAATAATAGAACAAATGTCTAGGCTGTGGGACTAAGGAATAGATGTGAGTACTAATCCTACCTTGGAAACTTCTTACCTGTATGTCCCTGGTAAATCACAAACTCCCTAAGACTCTTTTTTTTTCATTTGTGAAATGGAATTAATAATATTATGAATTATAGTTTTATAGTGAATCATCTTTTTATGTTGTGCTAGTACTTGGAAGTGAATTTTTTTGTCTTTATGCTCAAAAAAGATTATTTCTTTTTTTAAAAAAAATACCTACATCACAAGTATTAATGAAGCTAAAAAGATATATTGGATATTAAAGCACTTTTTAAAAAAATAAGTATTGTTATTGCACAAAATATAATCTCCCTGAGATCAGAAACTGTTCCAATTTTGTATTCCTAGGACATAGCATATATTTAATATGTCCTTGTTGAATTAAATTGAATATGCCTTCAAAGTAGAGACAAGACACCTGAAAACCTTGAAGTCAAAGGGGGAAAACATAAATGAAAGAAAATGATTTTTAAAGTTTTTGTTAAGTTTATATAGTGATGTATAGGATTCTCTCTTCCACCCCTAAAAATGTTAAGAAATATTTCTTCCTTTCACAGTAGTCAGAAATATTCATTAAGCTGTGCATTAAAAATACATATTCTATCAATCACATTATATATATATATATATATATGTATATGCATATACATGTATACTTCTGAAGAGGGTGTGACTTCTAGAGTTAAAAAGAAAAAGGAAATATAAATCAGTTAAAGAGAGCTATTAAAATGAAACTTGTATATTTTGCATAGATTGTAAACTCCTTGGGGTAAGGAGTGTATTTTTTTTTTAACATCCTAGTGCTTAAAACAGTGCCCAACCCATAGTAGGCACTTAATGATTGTTTTGATTGATTGACTAAACAGAAAAGTATTTTGGATTAATAATGCAGTCTCTGTTTTCTTTGTCTACACAAAATCATCTGAGGGTAGGAAACTAAGAAGTCATAAAACTGCAAACTAACAAATCTTCTAAATCACAGAAAGGAAAAAAAATATGCAAGAATAACATAAGTATGTGTTGGAACCAGTTTACCCTGGTAAACTGCTAAATTTTCATTTCATTTACACCCCCAAAATTTGCAAATGTTATCAGGTCTTGATTTATAATTTTATTGATTGTCTACACTTAAGCAAATGATGTGTAGATTAATCTTTAAAGTACATAATGTGTACTTCTTTCACACACCTGGAAAATTTCTTAATAGACATTTATCATCACCCTCCTGAGGAAGAACTGAAATTAGAAGAACCATTTATGACTTGTATTGTCATTCCTGCTCACTAGGTCAGTCAATAATTTATTAAGCACCTACTATGTGGCAGTCATTATGTTAAGTGCTGAATTATATACATGTTACTAAAGCTGGAGTAACAAGTTTGAGTTTAGAGATTACCACTCAGCAGATGTGACATCAGCTGCCAACAGACTAAGGATATTGAAACTTGCTATAAAATGAGCACATCTCTAACCCCCACAGAAATTTAAAATAGGATCACTGTAAGTGAGTGTGCTGGGCTGTGACTACCATGTATTTAAGTGTATGCAATGTCTTCGATTTAATGGGATGGATTTCACCAAGACATTTCCCAGAGAGCCAAATTAAATCTAATGATAGTTAATGGTGAGGACTCTTGCTTAATTGGGACAGTCATGCCTACTTAATTGAGATGCCTCTGGGTGATTAAGTGGTATTTGAATCAGGAGACCCAGAACGTGTGGTGATCAGAAATGGCTGGTGTTCAGTAGCTCTTTCAAGGATTCTGATAGTGCTGTTTCAGCAGAGGAAACTTGGAGCAAACAAATACTTCTGCACAAGTGAATGGCCCTTCCACGTGAGGAAAATGGTCTCTTCCTCTAAGGAGAGCACTATTTTGTGTCCAGGACAAGGCCATTTGCAAAATGGCACATTTATTTCTAGAGAGAAGGTTATTCTTTGGAGGATCAAGCCCACAGTTGTGATTATATATGTTTCTGTGGGGTTCTTCTTTATTAGACTATTTATTATGTCCCCTGGTGTTGGAAAAGTTTCTAATGAAATTTCACTCTCACTGTCTTCTTAGGATCTAGTGATACACACCCAAGTACAGAAAAGAAACAGGGAATGAAGTTTAAGAAAAAGGAAGACACATACAAACAGACACAGCTAAACAAAAAACACAGATGTGGCCATTAGCAAAACTGAGCATTTGAAAGATCCTACCCTGCTATTTGAAATAACAACTAATGGAACAATAGATAGACCTGGTTTCAGGAAGACCCATCTTTCTGAGTTCAAATCTGACCTCAAGCACTTATTCTATGTGTGATCCTAGGCATATGATGTGCCCTTTTTGCCTCAGTTTTCTCATCTGTAAAACGAGCTGAAGAAGGAAATGGCAAACTACTTCAGTATCTCTGCCAAGAAAACTCCAAGTGGGGTTATGGAAAGTTGGACATGACTAAAAAACAGCAACCCTTTAAAAAGCCATTTTCTAGAATTTAAAACCTTCCAATCACCATCATTGAAGAATTGGATGAGTCTCTGATGTGGGTGGGAGGTCTAAGAGGTCAGAGATGTCCTTTTAGTTTAGATATCTTTAATCAACCTAGAATTGAGATTTGTTTCTGCAAATTAGAGAAGCGGGGGGAAGCTCGGGGTTATTCATTAATAAAATTCAGTAATATCTCTTCGAAGGAGCTTTATTGAAACATATTTTTCCTTGGTAGTTAACAATTAGGATGTTAGATAGAAATTTGGTGATTAATAATTGTTAGGAATGATTGAACTATAAGATCACAAATTTGGAGTGGAAAAGATCTTGGACATCATCACATATAGCTTCTTAATTTTTACAGATAGGGAAAAGACAAAAAAGTAGTTAAGTCCAAAACTAGAATTTGAACTTAGGTTCTTTTATTCCATACAAAGCATTCTTTCAGGTTTGTACTCCAAGAATGCAAGTGGCAAGTGAAAATTCCTAAAAAAAATTTTTGCTGAAACACATTTAAGGGAGAGACAGAGAGAGAGGGAGAGAGAGAGAGAGAGAGAGAGAGAGAGAGAGAGAGAGAGAGAGAGAGAGATGACAGAGAGAGAGAGAGATGACAGAGAGAGAGAGATACAGAGAAACAGAGGCAGAGAGATAAGAGACACAGAGAGACAGAAAAAGAGAGACAGAGAGAGAAAGAGAGAGACAAAGAGAAGGGGGGGTGGGATCAAAAGGAAGTGAGGAAGGGAAAGGGAGAGAGAGAGAGGAAGAGGGAAAAAGAAGGAGAAAGAGGAGGGAGAGGCAGAGAGAGAGATACAGAGAAAAATGACACAGAGAAAGAGAGATGCAGAGACACAGAGACAGAGAGAGAGGGATAAGAGACAGAAAGAGAAAGAAAGAGACAGAGAGAGAGAAAGAGAGAGAGACAGAGGGGGATGGGAGCAAAAGGAAGTGAGGAAGAGAAAGGGAGAGAGGGGAAGAGGAAAAGAGGGAGAAAGAAGAAGAAAGAGGAGAGAGGGAGGGAGAGACAAAGAGATGGGAGGCAGGGAGAGAGGTCATTTAAAACCACAAATTGTACATTGGTCATCTCACAGCTGTACAGTTTTAGGAGTTAGGCTGAAACCCTTTCACCTCATTACAACAGTAGACTGGTCCTAGAAAATACTTAAAGATTATATATTTGGGGGCTGGGAGGTAGAAAACTACAGACATACAATTTGTCCTTAATCCAAAAATCTCAAGTCACAAAGCACATTATCAGTGCATGAAATAATAGCATGTTCATGCTGGATACTTTAATTTTATTTTTAAAGCCAGATGGGCTTTGGGTTAATTAGTTTAGTGAACTTTAAGGCTTGAGTTTGGTGATAACTCTTCCACGTTTTAGGGTTGGGGGTCAGAAATAGCTAAAGCAGAATTGTAAACACACTGCTGCAGCACTTCTGAGCACAGCCTGAATGTAATTGGGAAATTTTAATAAAGTAAATAAAAATACAACAAGGCATATATATTTGAGTTAGAAAACCATTTAGTCAATATGCAGCCTATGGGGACCTTTCTGTATGGCTTAGTGGCTCCTATTTCTATTTGAGTTTGCTATTGCTTTAAGGAACCCTTTTCTTAGTGAAGGAGGAGTGCTGGGATCCTTGAGTCCTCCCCTTGCTTTCCATAGTCTCTCTTTTATTTTGTTATTAACATCAACTATTTTAAATTTATTTTGACAGCAGATAACCTCTTCTCCTTTCTTACTTAACAATGGTTTTAAAGTTTATGAGAGCTGTTCAGAATAATGGTGAATTGGAGGTGAAATCTCAGTACTCTAGGGAGAAAAGAGGCAGAGCAAGAAAGAGATATGCTCTAACTGGGGCCATGTATTTATTTTCTGACTTCACTGCTTATGCCAGAAACCTTGCTACCTCCCACATTCGCTTCTCTGAGTCCTGAAGAATGATGGAAGGGACCCATAACAAAGCACCTCTAAACACCATACACAGGACATATGTAGAAGGCTACCTTTTCTTAGGACTTGAATGATTTATAATGACATATATATATATATATATATATATATATATATATATTTATATATAATTTTTTTTTTTTTATTAAACAATCTTCACAATCCCTTTAAGGTTAATTCTATAAATGATTAAGTAGTTCCCTATATGGCCATTACCTTATCTGAAAGAGTTAGGCAGTATCATGTTCAAACATTGGTTATTCTGGTTTGTAAATGAAGAGGTTTATAAAATTTTTAATTTTTAATAAAATAAGATTATGAATACTTACAAAGTATATAATATTTATTTCATGTATTATATGTGTGTATGAATGTGTATATAGATGTATGAACATATATATGTATGTATATATGTATTGTATTGTGTTGTAAAGGTGTATATATGTATGGGTATATGTGTAGATGTGTATTTCTGTATGCATCTATATATATATATATATATGTGTGTGTGTGTGTGTGTGTGTGCCTATGTATAGATATAGATATATAGATATGTGTATGGCTGTATGGAGGGGGAGAGAGAATCATGAGGAGGAGGAGGAGGAGGATGTGACTTGTACAGTGTGTTTGATAATCTTGGAGTAGTGCTAAGGCTACCAGACTATGATAACTACTCATATTTATATAGCTCTTTATGATTTTTAAAAATGCTTTTGTTTATAGCGACTTCATCAGAAACTATGACTATGACCAGTTTAGAGGAGCATGGAAAGACAAACACTCTGATGCAAAGTGAAGTAAGCAGGGTTTAGTAAACAATATACATAATGGCTGTTTAGTCATGTTTGACCCTGTGGACTATAGCACACCAGTATTAGCTGTGAGATTTTTTTGCAAACATGCTGGAGTAGTCTGCCATTTCCTTCACCAGTGGATTAAGTGATTTGCTGAGTGTCTGAGGTCTTCCTGACTCCATGCTCAGCACTTTATTCACTGATCCACCTAGCTACCTCAATCCATGACTATAACAATGCAAATAGGAAAAGCAGCTATAAAATAATGAAACATGAATGTTGAAAAATTATAAAGACCTGCCATGACTCCAAAGAAGAGAAATGAAAAGATGGCCTGATCCTTCCCCTGGCTGAATAGTGTGATATATTACATATATTTTCAGATTTTTTTGGTATATTGATTAGTTTTGCTGGTATTTTTTCCTCATCTTTCTTTTTTTTTTCCTTTAAAATATTATATGCTAAATGTACTGTTCTCTGGGAAAGAAGAGGGAAATGAATGTTGGGATTTTTTATAAGGGAGCTGATCAAAGAATAACAAAACTGGATAAGTGAGTGCCAAGTCTGCCATTAACCATACATAACCTTAGCATATCAATCAAATTCTTACAGCCTAAATTTCCTTATTTAAAAGAAGAAAGGGTTGGCCTAGATCAAGGTTTTTTAACTGGAGATATATGGATAAATTTCAAGGGAGTCTATGAACTTAGATGGGAACTTTTCTGAAAAGGCAAATATACTTTGGAGTTAATAAACAAGTAATTTCCTTCCCATGGAAAATACATTGTCTAAATAACTCATTATAAAAGTGGATATTGGGAGGAGATGGCAAATAGTAAATACTTTAAAAATACTTATTAATTGATTTACTAAAAGCCTGATACTATCTAGAAATCTTTCCTTCACTACCTATAAGGCTAGGTTTGTGGATAATTTTCCTTAAGTACTCCAAATCTTCCTTCTCACTCATTTTCTGCTTTCCCTGCCCATTCCCATACCAGGCAGTTTTTGTATAGGGATATTGGTGCATTGATTTCCTTCCCTTAATAAATTATTAATTTATTAAGTTGATTATTATTAGATACCATGTTAAGTGATGGGAATACAAACCCCAAATTAAGATAGTCCCTTGACTTTAAATAATTTACATTCTAGTCATAGGAGACAACAGTGGTAGTGGTAGTCAGAGAAGGATAAAGTTATAGCAATGGGGGAAAGAAGTCATTGGGCATTTGATTTTTTATGTTTTTTTAAAATTGATTCAGTTACTATTTCCAGATCAGGTAGTGAAAAATGGGCCTGGGAATATTGTGTTTCAAGAGGTAATTGCCTAAGTGTGATAGGAAGATGCAAATGGTATAATAGAATTAGAAACTGATTGGCCCAGTGGCTAGTTGGAGCTGGCTATGTGTGCTAAGTTTTCACCAATCAGCATAGCCCAGAGAAGGTGCCAGAGGTCCAATTGGAAGGGAGCCTTGAGTTTCTACAGGAACTTTTACTATTGTCCTGACTATTCATAGATTGGGAAACTCCGGAATTCCTCTTGTTTAATCAATCACTTCTGCTCCTGTGTCCCTGAAGAAACTTGGTCACTGTTTCAGCTCCATTTCATGGACTCAGATTTACTCTAGGATTTCCAGTCCTCTAACTAATGTTCAGAAAACTGTAAAGGAGTACATATAACAGAGCACATGTCCTTCCACCCCAAGGTCACCAATAATGGTGCTTAGGGAGAGCTTTTTGAGAATAGGTCTAAAACAAAGATCTGTTCTGCTGTGCTCTGGAGAAGAAATTAAATGGGCTGAACAAATCTCTCACTTTTGTAAACCAAGACAAAGGAGATAGGTGCTCAGAGATGGTTTTTTGTTTGTTTGTTTGTTTTTACCCATAATTCTAGCCAATTATCTTGGGGGCAGCTGTATTCATTGGAAATCAGTTAGGAGTTGTTCTTTGGGGCACCTAAGTGGTGCAGTGGATAGCGCAGCAGTCCTGAAGTCAGGAGTCCAAATATGGTCTCAGACACAGACACTTAACACTTCCTAGCTGTGTGACCCTGGGTAAACACTTAACCCCAATTGCCTCAGCAAAAAAAAAAAAAAAAAAAAAAAAGAGTTGTTTCTCATTTTCTCAACAATGTTCTAACTGACATATCTACATTTTGCAAGGATAGATGCCTGCCAGATGCTCCCAAACAAAGCCTCATGCCTCATTCATTCTGAGCAATGAATGAAAATGAATGGGAAAAAATGTGCAATATGTAAGCAAGGAGTGATGGCCATGAGTGGTGAAACACATGAGAATTGCGAAAATAGAAATAACATTTAGAAACCAATTGGATATGTAAGGAGTCAAGAATGCACCAAGGTTCAGCATTTTAAGGTTCTTGGGTAACAAGAAGGATGGCTGTTCCCTTGATAGTAATAAGAAATTTGGGATGGGATAAAAGGAAACATAGTAAGTTTCATTTGGGGCATATTGAATTTGTGGAGGTCTACAGAATCTCGTTTTAAAAGTCTAGTTGACAGTTGGCAATGCAGGACAGAGCTGGGATGAGGACTAAGGTTGGTTAGCTAGATTTGGTTGTCACATACGTAGAAATGTTGCATGGAAATTGGTAAGATCATCAAATGAGAGGATGTAGAAAGAAAAAAATAGAACTGGGCCCAGGACAAAGCTCTGGTGAACATCCACAGTTAGTGCATCCTCACAGATGTAAAGCCAATAATGGAGACAAAGAAAAATCAATCAGACATGTAGGAAGAGAATCAAAAAAGAGCAATATCATGAAAACACAGAGAGAAACAAGTTTCTTAAAGGTTAGATTAACAGGCTCAAATATTGAAAAGAGATGATGTATGAGATTTGAGAAAAAAAGTTATTCTATTTGGCAATTATGAAATCATCTTTAACTTAGGAGAAAACTATTTCAATAAAATCTTGAGGTCAGAAGCTACATTGAAGAGGGCTTAGAAAAGGGCAAGAGGAGAGGAAGTGTATTATTTTCAATGAGTTTAGCTGAGAAAGAAAGGAGAAATATAGGATGCTAGTAATCAAGTATTGTAGGTTTTATAGATAAGAAAGACTGGCATATATTTGTTGGTAGCTGGATAGAAACCAGTAGAGTGGTAGAAACTAAAGATGGGGGAGAGGGTATCTACCAGGGAACTCTGGGGAGAATGGGAACATAGTTGGTCTTGACTAAGAGAATGGCTTCCTTTATATCAGAGACTGGAATGAAGGAGAAAGAGACAAGAGGAAACTCCTTCTGAATGAGTTCAATTTTTTTTCTTTAAATTAGGACAAGGTGGTTAGCTGAGGGGATGGTATGGGAGATTTGAAAAGAGAAGATAAGGTTTGATACATCCTCGGTGCTGAGTGAGATAATGAGTAGCAGCAAGATCACCTGGCTGTAGTGAACAGTCAGCTGGGTTCAATAGCACAGATTTTGTGGTGGACCCAATTGCCACGATTGTATTACTTCCTCCAGTGCTGCTCAATGTCCACTGAGTAGGTAGATACTAGGAGAAACACAAGTGGGGCTTGGCAAGACATGATCAGCTTATACCTGCAAATTAAAATGGAAACATTCCTGTATCCACAAAAGGACTCCTCTCTTCTCCCTTGGAATGGAAAATAGAGGTAGCTGGTGGTTGTTTTCTCCTGGACCAATGACTGGAGGCATTGTGTCCAGAGTGTCATTTCCTGTTGACTGCCTAGAATTTGCTGTAGTCATTCAGATCTATTGTATCTGAGTCACCTGGGTGACATCACCTATCCCAACTTCTCTTAGGAAAAAAAATCACTGGGAAAATCAAAAGTAGGAGCTATTCTTCCAGTTCCTAGGGCTCAGACAATATCATTCATGAAATTAGTCATCAGTCAACAAATGTTTATTTGTGGCTCCACGACCTTTTTCTTTCACTGGAGCAGTCTGCAGACCTTAGTCATCAGGTTTCTCCCATTTGTGGATACAACTTTTTAGAGCCCAGAGTGTAGGAAGGGTCAGTTGTAAGATGGATATAGATCATTACTTCACTGTGAAATGTTACTACAAGAGCATTCATCTATGTTCCCCAAATACCTGACAATATCAGGGTTGGTCTCAAAAATCAGCACCATCCCAGCAAACAACTTTCATCTCTTGAATCATGAACATCTATTTTCTAATAAAATCTTGCTTCTTTTTTCTTTTATCATCTATTATGAATATTTTTCAGATAGTTACTCTCACTTTTAGGTCCTAAAATCTCTATCTTCCTTCCAAATATAGCTTCTGATTCTGCCAGTGACAATTATTCTCTCTTTCTTGACATTACTAATATCTAATACTTATATAGCTAATACTTAAATATAGTACTCAGTATGTGCCAGGCACTGTGCTAAGTGCTTTACAATTATTATCTCATTTGATGCTCACAACAACTCTGGAAGATAGGTGCTATTGTTCTCATTTTGCAGATGAGGAAACTAGAGTCATCAGAGATAAAGTGACTTGCCAAGGGTTAGTTACATATCTGAAGTGTGATTTGAATTCAAGTATTCCCGGATAACCTCTCTCCACTTTGAATTATTTTATTTATATTTTATATTTACTTATCTTTGCATAGATGGTGACCTCCAGAAGAATATAGGCTCTCTGAAAACAGGCACTGTTCTTTTGTTTTGTTTTGTTTTTTTATCTCCAAATTTCTGGCACATAGGACTGTGTCTTGCAGAATGTGGGTACTTAATAACTTGAACTGAATTGAATAGTTAACACTCTTTTAGGTAGTTCTTCACAGGGTATAGTAGAAACTTGAGATAATTAACTCAAATTTCTGGCAAAACAAAACTCCCAAAATACTGTTAGAGAAATAACAGGATTACTCTTTCAATTCTGAGTCATCCAGCCTGGACTTTGATCACATTGTTTATTTTTCTCATTTGCCATAGCCATAGTGATAAATTTCAAATAGTCAGGTTAGTCTGAATCAGTTTGCTAAGGAACAAGCACCAAACATTCTGTCTTCCTTTTAACTTCTGTTATACTTTCTACCTACCTACACTGTATTTTTGGGTACTCAATCATATCCTGACTTGTATGATTATTTAGCTAATTCTTGTCTGTCTGACTTATTTCCCTAAACTGAATTACAAGCTCCTTGTGGGCAAATATTCTACCTTATATTTAATACAATTACACGTAGAACTGGAGAAATAGTAGCTTCTCAGTTATCAAACTTGAAATGAATTAAAGCAAAAAAAATTAAAGTGAAAAGAGAACCATCATTATGGAAGACATTATGGTAATAAGGCATCTAACAAATGGTCCTTTTCTATACTAGAAAACAGGATAAACCATTAGATTTTTTGAAGCACAACACCATTTACAATTTATTCTAAGGTGTGACAAGATTGTTGTTTTCTACCCTTACAAGAACTGAAATATGGGGGAAAAAGAAGGAGGGAGCAAATGGCTCACAATAAACTTTCAAGAGAAATAATCAAACTTATTTACTTCAGTTGGTTGGTTTCAAGTTCCATTTATCTCCCTCTCATAGCTGAGCTCTTACAAGAAAAATAATGGCTTAGCCTTATGACCTTCATCAGACTCACTTGTGAACACTCTTCCATAAAATAAAAGAATTAAGCTTGAAATGAACTAAAAATGTAATTATTTTTCTTGACAGAAAGAATGTTCCTGAATAACAATTTCAATTTACTTTTAACTGTCAAAGATGCAATTTTGTTTTGTTTTTAATGAAATCTTATTGAAGGAAGATAAAGTAACAATAAAAAGCAATAAGAATGACCTTGAATTCCCAAAATACTAGCAAGATTAATACTCCTATTTGTAACTCATGCAACCTAGAAACCATGCAATCCAGAGTTTAATATATTTGCAACTTCTTGCCATTTTTCAAATCCTTATTCTATTGTAAATCTTCACCACAGGTCATTATTTGTAATTATAGTTTTCTCCAAAAAAAGCGATATATTTTACATACTCTATCACTGACAAAAATTTACTTTGAACAAAAAAATCAATGACCATTTTTTACAACACTATGCTTACATTCCCCCCACCTCCCAAAAATTTTTGATCATTTGGAATCTTAGAAGTTTCCATAATAATGCTCAAAGATAATAGATCAGTTCCAAAAAAAAATTAAACAAACAAACAATACCACCCTGAATTCCACAAGAAGCAATCTGAGCATCTTCTAAGAACAAAAACATAAATTCATTATGGCTTCAAACGCCCTCCACAATCTAGCCCTTACCTACCTTTCCTGTATTGCTCTACATTATGCACCATCCATTACCATCAGACTGATCTGATAGCATTTCTTCATACAAGACATCCCATCCCTCATCTCTGAATCTTTTCACAATTGTCCCCTCTATCTGGTGTACTCCCTCTGAGAAGAATCCTTAGCTTCTTTCAATGTACAATTCAGGTACCAGATCCTACATAGGTTCCCTCACTATTGGCACTCTCTCTTGAAATCATTTTGTATTATTTTGCATTTAAATTGAATTCTGTATATATCTCCTTCTTATCTCTCTCCACTTCTCTAATATGTTTCTTGACAGTAGGGACTGGTTAGTATTGTTCTTTCGATCACCTGAGTTTGTATATAATGTTATTGAGTTACTTCAGTCATATGTGACTCTATGTGACCCCATTTGGGGTTTTCTTGACAAAAGTTCTGGAGTAGTTAGTCATTTCCTTCTCCAGCTCATTTTTACAGAGGAGGAAACTGGGACAAACAGAGTTAAGTGACTTTCCCAGAGTCACACAACTAGTAAGTGGATTTGAGCTCAGATCTTCCTGACTCCAGGTTCTAATTCTAACATTCTAATATTTAATATCTCTTAGTATTAGGAAGGTTGATCTAAATTCCTTAAACTGAACAATAAGTCTGTTTCATCTTGTTCTGTTTATTGCCAGTGGAGATGAATAATAATTATAAATCAATATTTGAGAATTTGTGATCTTGCCAGTGTGAGTTTCTTTCTCCACAGATATAGAACTGGCCTTTTCTGTGCCTTAGTTAGTCCTTGTGAACTGATAATATCAAATAATCTATTGTCTGGTATATAATGGGGGTGATGAGATTATCCAAATGAACTAGGCAAAATCCTTCAGAAAAGTGACACATTCTGAAGTTGGGGTCATATTCTAAGACAGGGTTTCTTGATTTTTTTATTTCATGGACCACTTTAAACAGACTGGCCAAGACTATAAATTCCTTCTCAGAATAATGCTCCTAAATACCCAAAATAAAATATACAGGACAACAAACAAGCAAACATATTAAAATACAATTGTCAAAATAGTTTCATTTGATTCAAAGTTCACAGATGACTAATTAAGAAATCCTGTTCTAAGCCTTTTCAAATGGCCCTTTCAATATAGACTTGTGCATAGACTCCTGGGGTTCTCATTGTTAATTTACTTCCAATTTGTTTCCAATAAGGTCAAGGCTAAATGGTGATGTATTTATATGATGTAATTTTAGGATGTTGAAAGAAACTATGAATGTGAAAAGTATAGAGGTAAGATCCCAGATTTGGAACTTAAAAGACGCTTGGAAATCATTGAATCCACCTCTCTTGTTTTCCAGGATGAAAATAATGACATACTAGGGGCAATCCATAGTTAATTTATATCTGAGTCAAGATTTGAACTCTGTTCTTCCTGCTTCTAAGTTTAGCTCTATCTACAGTATCACCTGACTGCCTAATGCAAAATGAAATAAACAAAAGCAGTACCAGGAAAAATAACCATAGTGACTAATATAATGAGAATGAAAAGAATAAAAACAAAATTGAAACTGGATGTTGTGGAATTATGACAAAGCTACACATATATATCTATTACATATAATATATATTAATTTGTAAAAAGAATATAGGGTCATTTCTATGTAACCAAGAGGTGTTGGAGTAGGACATTAATAAAGAGGATAAAATACATTAATAAAAATAATAGATAATACTTTGTACCTTTTCTCACAACCCTATAAAATAGGCAGTACAATATTATTATCCCCATCACAGAGATGAATAAACTGGAATTCAGAAGGGAGAAAATGACTCCAATGCTGCCTTACAGAGACTCGATTATATCTTTCGACACCAAGTCCAATGCCCTTCCAAATCCACTTTACATGTTTTCCATGCTTCTCCATGAATAACAACTGGTCAGCATCATTTATATGGAAACTTCTTTAAATTTGAAAATTGTTACTAAAATCCTCCATGAATCTTTTCCCCAAGAATGAATAATTTCACTTCCTTTAACCTTGCCTCAATTTCAAGGTCATCATTTCCACCATGTTAGTCATCTGTAATGTAAAAGAGCATTGGACAAAAGGAAAGAGCATTGTTTCCAAAATCAAATTATTTGGGCTTCTAGTCCCATCTCCACCTTTGGCAAGTTATATGACCTTCAGGTAAACTTCTTAACTTAAAAAGATTGACTTAAATTCTAAGATTTCTACCAACTGTTAAATGACATCAGTCCATCAGGCTTTGTGTTTCTCTGACTACCTTCTAAGTTCTCCACATCCCTTTGTAGTTAAGTAACCCAGAACAGAAAGAGTATTTCAGAAGAACATCCTAATGATTGCTAAGTATAAACATTTTCTGAGATGTTCTTCCATTTCTGTGTGTTGGTTTGTGTTGGTGTTGGTGATAATGTGGGAGTAGTGGTGTTTTAACTACAGGGTTTATAATGACAGCTCACAAGGATCAGAATTCTAGGTGCTCTCCTACCCATTCCTCTCAGCACTGAATAATAGCTCAATTTGGCTTTCAACTATCACAAGATATGCCATATTTTAAGCCATTCTACTTGCTTCAGTAGAATTCACTGTAGCCTTTTACACCTTGATCCTTTCTTTTGAACTCCCAGTTAATTTTCTCCTTTGCTTAGTTCTATCTGTAGTCTTAGTTATCATTCTCCCTATTTCATCATCCAGTTCTTAAAACAAAATGAAAATAAAAATAAAAAAGGCCAATATGATCCAGACCTTCTGGTGAAATCTATGGGCTTTTCAGAGTAATGTTCTTAAATGCATACAATAAAAGGCAAAGGATTATGAAGGAAACCAATAAAATACTAGACCTCACATCTTGAAGGACCTCAGCTAATGCTGGAGGCATTTGACTGATTTTCTGGGAGGATATTGGCAAGAAAAAAAATTTTTTGCTAGAAATATGATATAACAAAACAAAATAAAACCAAAAATAACCCTAGGATTATCTATATATATAATTTTTGGAACTATTTCTTCCCCATCTTTATATAAGCTCATGGGTCTCAAGTTCATATGGCCCTTTTGTGACTGATTTTCTCCATCAAAGAGAAAATCATCCATATTGTACCTGTATAAAAATGCTTCCTTGTTTGGGAAGAACCCATGTAACTAAGTGTTAGAGGCTTTTTGCCTGATTGGAATTTCCCTGTTTTTATGACTTGGTAAAAGTCCAATTCAGGCTTATTACATTTAAGTCACTCACCCTTCTCATATCTTAATGTATTTATGCAATGACTATTCTACAATATTAAGAAGTCACAATATTCAGTTCAAATATGTTTCATCACAGTATGTGCTTGAGATAGTAGAAAGTGGACTAGTTTTGGAATCAAAAAACATATGCTCAAATCCCAGCTGGAATTTATAGGAAATTCACTTAACCTCTCTGGGACTCAGATTCCTTATCTATAAAATAAAGGGATTGCATTAGATTTTAACTTCTTACACTGTGATTCATGACCACATATGGAGTCTTGTAATTGAATATGAGGGTTATGAAATTATGATTTGATCAGTAAATGTTTATGCCTATATACCTGGGGTCACATAAAAATTTCTCAGGTGAAAAGGGATTGCCAAGTAGAAAATACTTAAGAGCCCTTGACTAGATGACCTTTAATAACCTTCATTTTTTTCCTTGTAGTAAAGTGATCTCTAAATGGTGAAATAAAAGGAAATATATTAAGGATTAGAATTACGTTTTCCAGCTTTTTATTTTTTAAAAAATTAAATATAAATATCTTTTTCTAATTATATATGAAGATAGTTTTCAGCATTCATTTTTGTAAAAATTTTGACTTCTAAATTTTCTCCTTCTCCCCTCTCCAAGATGGCAAGCAATCTGATATAGCATAGATATGTGCAATTATGTTGTCATGTTATGAAAGAAGAAACAGAATAAAAGGAAAACACACACACACACAAACACATATACATAAAACAACGAAAGTAAAAATAGTATGCTTCAATCTGTATTTAGAATCCATCAGTTCTTTCTCTGAATGTGGATAGCTTTTTCCATCATGAGTCTTTTGGAATTTTCTTAGATCATTGTATTGGTGAGAAAAGCTAAGTCTATGATATTTGATCATTAGACAATGTTGTTGTTACTGTATATAATGTCTTCCTGATTCTATTCACTTCACTCAGCATTGGTTCATGTTAAATCTTTCCAGGTTTTTCTGAAATCGGCCTGCTCATTATTTCTTATAATTTCTCAGCTGTTTAGATCAGCTTGGCTCATAATGCTTCTGGGAACACTCGGTTGTTTTTCCTTAGCTATAACAGTTACTCTGTCTTCTAATCAAAGGGATGATCTGGCTTGCCACTCTTCCCCATTCTCATGAAATGTTCTTCCAATCTCCCTTTCATCCTTTGCCCCCTTCCTTCCTTCCTTCCTTCCTTCCTTCCTTCCTTCCTTCGCTAATGTTAAGTATATAAAGGAAGGCAAAAACAAGCCTTGTTTTCAAGAAGCTCAAAGTCTGGAGGAAGGGAAAGAGACAATATGCAAATAACTATATACAAAGAAGATAGGGAAGGAAAGGGAAGAGGGAAGGGATAGGGGGGAGCAGGGCATGGGGGGAGGAAGGAAAGAGACAGAGAATAAGTTGGATATCATCTCATAGATGATATCCTAGGTATGTAGGAGGTTTACGAAAAGCTTGCAGAAGATAGAATTTTAATTGAGACTTGAAGGTAATCAGGAAAGCCAGTGGAAATAAGAAGGGATGGGATTCCAGAAATGGGGATAATGCATGGATATGTGGAGTTGAGTGATAGAATATATTGTGCAAGATACAATAAGGGGCCTAAAATCATTGGATAATAGCATACATGAAAGTGTCAATAAGATTATAAAAGAAGGAAGGGACCAGATTATAAAGGATTTTAAAAGGCAAAGCAAGGATTTTTTTTAATTTGACCTTGGAGGTAATAAGGAGACTGTGAAGTTTATTGAATGCAAGAATGATTTGGTCAGACCAGAACTTTGGGGAGATCAATTTGGCAAATGAAGTAAGGAGATACTTAAGGCAGGGACACTAAACTGAAGACCACTGCAAAAGTCTAGGAATAAGAAAATGAAGGATTTTTATTAGGATAGAGGTAGTATCAGAGCTAAAAATGAGCATATTCAAGAAGCATTATAAAGGTAGAATCAATAGGACTTGGCAAACAATTGGCAAAAGGAGAGAGTGTAAAAGACAGTGAGGAGATGAAAATGACATAAATTGATACAGCAGAGTTTTTTCCAGTAGTAGGGAAATCAGGAAGAGAGAAAGGTTTGGAGGAAATAAGAAATGAATTCAGTTTTTAGGATATTAAATTTAAAATGTCTGCAGTTTGTGTACTTCCAAAGACTTGAAGGCTGGAGATCAGGAGACAGGTTAGAGATGGATTACTAGATCTGAGAGTCATATGAAGAGTCTGATAAGTTCACCAAGCTAATAGTGAGAGAAGCGAATCAATGAATTAACTTTAGGGGACACCCACCTGGATATACCTGGTGCTAGTATTGGGCTAGTGAAACAAAAATAAAAGCCATTCAAGGTACTTATATCTGCTGAAAGAGAATATATCTATATATCTATATCTATATATATATATTTGTTAATATTGTTAATATTGAACATATGCAAGGTAAATCAGCTTGATAGATAAATGAAAGAAAAACATTTTATAAGTGCTTTTTATGTGTTAATCTTGACCCTAAATTCTGGGGATGCAAATTAAAAAATGGAAACCCTCTCTGCTGCCAAGGAATTCATATTCTAATTAGGAAGAAAATAATAAAAAAAAAAAAAAAAGTTAGGTGCTGGTGACTAGAAAAACCAGGAAGTAACAGGAGTACATCAGCAGGTCAGAGGACTGTGCTCAGGACTATGGCATGTGTGGGAGCTAAGTTCAGAGAATTTTAAGAGACAATAGTAGAATTAGACTTGGAGGTCCTTATCTCTGCAGAAGGAGGTCCTTTATCTCTCCAGAAGGATTAGAGTTGATGCTTAATCAGGTCTGGAATCATTGCCCTGGGGCCATGATGGATATGGAGGCAGGGTAAATGATAAGGCCCCTAGGACCTTAGAATAGGATGTTAGTCCAAGGCTTGGTGGTCCTCTATCTCATAAGGAGGATTAGTGTTAGTGACTCATCCAAATAGTGTGAGTTGTCTTGCTGTTCTTCCCACTTTACAACTCTGGAGAAGGGGGAAGGGAAAGTAGGGGAAAAGGCATTTCTTAGATTCTGAGATGTCTAGGTCATTTTCACGAACTTTGACTTCTAATTCAAAGGAATGCCTTTCCATCCAATTTTGCGGAATTTTTTCATTCATTCATATATTCACTCATTCTTTCAAAGAAGCATTTATTAATTAATCATTATTGTAATTATTTCTTATCTTCTCTGCACCAATAATAATAATAGTAATAGCAATCATATAGAATTTGTTCCCCACAAAAACTTTGGGATTAGGTGCTATTACAATTCTCATTTTACAAGTGAGGAAACTGAGGTAAACGAAGGTTAAGTGACTTGCCCAGGATCACAAAGTTATAAGTGTGTGAGTTCACATTGAAACTCAAGTCTCCCTGGTTCCAGACTCAGGGCTCTACCCCTAAAGGATTTTATAATCTATCAAGAAATTGTGTTTAAATAGATAGGTAAATATTAAAAATATGCAAGATGAATACTAAATCATTTTGGGAGTTAGAAAGGAGAGGGGAAATAAGAATTGGAGAGTTCACAAAAGGTCTCACACTTGAGAGAGGAATCTAATTTTAGAAAATTTATTTGTCTCCAATTACATGGAAAAAGAATTTTTAGCATTCATTTTTAAAACTTTTGAGTTCCAAGTTATAGCCCTTCCATCTCCTTCCATCATATGCTGATAAACTGATATAGATTATACATGTAAAGCATTTCCATATTGGTTATTTTTAGAATAAAAAGGAAAGAAACAAAGGAAAGAAGGAAGGAAGGAAAGAGGAAGGGAAGAAGGAAGGAAAAAGGGAGGGAAAGAGGGAAGGAGGAAGGAAAGAAAATCTACATAAAGATATGAGAATGAGAAATGGCATGTGGACTTATAAGGAGCACCAATTAGGCCAATTTGTCCAGAACATATACTTTATAGGCCTGGGGAAAAAGTAGGCTGAAGCCAAATTGTGAAGGATTTTTAATGCCAAACAGAAGAATTTATATGCCATTTGAGTGGTAATAAAATATGAACCATTCAACCTTTTTTGGGGGGGGACAGAGTAGTGATCTGGTCAAACCTGATCATGAATTAGGAATAGAAATTTGACATTTAGAAGTTGGACTGGAGAAAACTGTCTTGAGGAAGAGATTTGCAATAGTCCAGGCAAGAGGTGATGAGGGCCTGAATTATACTGGGTGTGGTTTGAGTAAGGCTTGAAAGGCATAAATGTGAAAAATATTTGGAAAGTAATATTAGATATAGAGATAAGAGGTGTAAGGAGAGAAAATAACCTAGGATGATTGGAAGACAAATCTCTGTGATTAGGAGAATGGAATTTATTTTGGATATGTTGAAAGAGATTCATATGGGACATCCCACTAGAATCCAATGCAGAGATAACTCTTTTCATAATATATTCCTTGGACTGATCTAAGGATCTGATCCTGGTATACCTCTTATCTACAATATATGCACATTCTAGAGCCATCCTAGTAGTTTTTTCTTCTCCTTCCAGATAATTGGTATACATTTTTAACTATCTCTCCTCTCCAGAGTAAATGTTGTAAGAAAAAGATAGTGCTTCCCTTTTCTGGTCCTATTTTGTATTGCTCTAATGCAAATCTCAGTGTGTTTGGTGTAAGCTAGTTTTATAAGATAGGAAGAAATTTTAAAAGAAAAAAGTGTATCCTGGGAATGTCTAGCAGCCTCAAGATGAAAATGAATGGAGACAATTCTTTTTATTCAGGTCAAGTAGCATTTTTGTGTGTTGAATAATTTCTGAAAATCCTTTGTAAACCTGACAAAAATATCAAGGGAGGACATTTGGAAGGGGTGGGGTATAGCAAAGCAAACATGAAAACTTTCTGGAAGTGAATTCTCTTTCAGAAAAGTGTTCATTAAGATCAAATAATAACTTGGAAACATTTCTTCCACAAACTTTTCTAAAAGGATGAATGAATGAAAAACTTCTCTGGAAGTCAATACTCATTGAGAAAAAAAAAAAATCTCCAGAAAGCTCAAATAATAACGGGGAAACATTTTTCCCACAAACTTTTCTATAAAGATGAAAGTAATTTTAATCATATTTATGATGGTTTATAATAAATAAACTGTTTTCTTTTTTTTTTTCAAGTATGGGGTAGTGGATAGAATCTGGAAGTGAAGTTAGGAAGTCAGGGTTCAAATACTAAGACATTAACTGTGTGAACCACTGGCAAGTCGCATAATCTCTGTAAATTCTCTCTTAAATTTGATAACTTCCTATTATTGATTATTCCCAATTTATCTTCTACAAAAGCTGTTTAAACATAGTTATTTGTATATTGTCTCATCTTTAGACTGTGAATTTCTTGGAAGCAACGACTGACTTCTTTTTTTTGGAGGGAAGGGGATATTTTCTTTGTATCCCCAACAGTTAGTTCAATGCCTAACACATAGCAGATGCTTACTTGATTGGTCCTCAGTTTTCTCATCCATAGTAGAAAGCAGTTGGATCAAATATAACTTCTAAGATCTCTTGTAAATCATCCTGTGACCCTTCTGCAACAGCTATGCCTTTCTGACTCATGTAATTTATTGGTTCTATTGCAGTGATTTCATGTGCTTCTCTTTAACAAATTTCCCATTCCTGAAATAATATACAATTTGGTTTTATATGGGTCTCTTCCCTTTCCTACATACTTTTCTTTCTCTCCTTACCTCTTTAAGCACCATGGTACCAATATGTGAAGGGTGCTTAGTGACTTCATCTAATATTAACTTGGCTTCTGTGCACTGAAGATGATTATTCTCATGTTGACATGTGGAGCTCTAGAGAGCAGTTCTTTGATTGATTTCAGAATTTATGCACTGATGTTGTGAAAGCACCATGGGGCATCTGCAGAGGCAGCAAGGGGACCAGACTCATGAACAAAGTGTACCGGCATAAACCTTCAAGTAAATATTTAATACGATCAATAGCTGCATGCAATGTGCTGATGGAAGCTCTTTGTTGCAAGCTAAAATTAAGATGAATAATGTTTTTGATGCACTGAGACTTCTGTATTCCTTTATAAGCACAGAACAGTGTTTCCACATAATTTGGATGGCTAGTCGGTCACCAGACAGAGTAAAATACTTAAAACTTAATGCAACCAATTCATGGTTCAGAGGAGCACAGCTTTAGATCTTGGAAGTAACTGCCTTTGAATCCATCTCCTATAGTCCGACTTCTTCCTTTTGAAAATGAGGCAACTGAGGCATGGAAAAGTTTAGTGACTTATCTAAGGTCATACTCAGCCAGTTCCAAAATGAACTAGTTTGTCTTTGTCCTGCAACAATTCTCTGAACTGGAAGATGGGTCTTGGATAAAAACCAGGGTCAAATGTGATGAGTCATTTTATCTTCACCTATTTGCCAGGCTGAATGACTGGGCATTCAACTCACATTCATACTAAACCAGGCTTGGTCAGAATAAAAATGTCAGTCCAATGAATCTGGAGTCATTTGTTAGTGGGGAATTGGAGTAGTAGAAGTGTCAAGGACAGAATATGTCACTGCAATAGAAGAATAAGAAATTATATGGTTAGAAGAAAGGACCAAGTTTGCAATGTTTTTCAAATGCATTATTTTGAATTTTTCTACAGGAAGCTAAGATTCCTTTTTTTGCATTGATTTGTTTCTCAAGTTATTTCAGATGTTCTTTTTGAACCAAAGAGACAAACACTGAGTCATTTTTCAACATCCTTCAATAAAAAAGGCATAATGATTATAATAATAATACTGATAATAATAACTAGCAGTTACATAGAATTTTTTGCATATATTATCTTTTTTCATCCTTGTAAACAGCAGGGAGATAGGACCTATGGTTACTTGTTTTACAGATGGGGAAACTGAGGCAAATAGAGGTTATGTGACTTGTGTAGTATGACATAGCTAATTAATTAAGGCTGAATTCAAACTCAGGTTTTCATGACATTAGACCCAGGATTCTATCCACTGTGCCACATAGCTGAATTCATATCTAGCTTAAAGCTTGAATATGAATAAAGGATTGAAGAGAAAAAAAAATCTTCAGGAAAAGGAGACTTAATTTGTAACTATGTCATAAGTGATTGGTTAAATCAAAGGAGGGAGTTAAGTCATTCCATTAGACAATAAGTCCTTCAAAAAAACGGAGGAATTTTGCATGTATGTATGTATGTGTGTGTGTGTATGTGTGAGTGTGTGTGTGTGTGTGTATTCCTAGTACTTAAAATCATTACTTGGCACATAATAAGTGCTTAATAAATGCTTTTGATTGATTGGTCGAAGGTCTATGTTAATGAAGAAGAAGCTAAACAGATGGTGCTATTTACACAAAAATTTAAAAGAAAATATGTAATGACACATTTCTAAATATTAAAATTTATATAAATGCTCCATATTATTATTCCCCAGGTCCCATTGATTCTACTGCCACATTACCTTCTCACTATTTATACACATACACACATAGATATGAAACTACTATCCATTTTCTAGACATCATCCTCTCTTACCTAGAATATTATAATGTTCTCTTTGGTCTTCCTGCTTTTATTCTCTCACTTCTTCAATTCATCCTTCACACAACAAATCACGCAAATGATCTTTCTAACAAACTACTTTGACTACATTTTTTACTCAAAATTTTTCATTATCCTTCTATTTTCTCTAGGATAAAATAGAAGCTACTTATTGTAGCATTCAAAGTCCCTCATAACCTAGTTCCTACATACTTTATTTGGGCCTCATTTCAAATCACTCTCTTTCATATTGTCTTCTTTTTAGCCAAACTACACAGCTGTCTGTTCTCAATACTCAACATTCTGTCTTTCTCCTCTGTACATTTTCACGAGCCATTTTCATGCCAAAAACACACTCCTTGTCCCCTGAACTGAGCCACTTTTAAGGTACTTGACCAGGGTCACACAGCCAGGAAGTGTTAAGTGTCTGAGGTCATATTTGAACTCAGGTCCTCCTGACATCAGGGTTAGTGCTCTATCCACTGCCCCACCTAGCTGCCCCTATTGTTTCATTTTCAAGACTATATTGACAATGCCTAGAAGAGTATCTTGAATCTAGTTCAGATTTAATCAATTCATTTTCATGTCAATTCAACAAGTATTAATAAAGTGCTCACTATGTGGCAGATACTCTGATAATTCTGAATTAAATTGCATCTAAAAAGGAGAGTATGGTGGTAAGAATTCAATTTTTTGAAACCATCCTTGCAATTGTCTCATCCATGTCAAGCTGACCAATCTCTTCAGGATCTTCAGTCTATAACTAGGGAATAATGGAATATTATTTGTCAATCAATAATGTTGATAAGTTGATTATGGAGATCTGCATTGTGATTTTCACTTTTATGATTATCACTTTTTCATTAAACAAAGACTGCTTTCATTGGGTTCTTACATGGCTATTTATTCAGCAATAAAGTATATGAAATAACACTTCAAAAATTGATTTCTTATGTAAATTTAACAAGTGTGTTTCAACTTTCAAATTTATATTAAAAATATTAAATATGTCTAACCCAGAATAGAACTATACTGACAATATCCCTACAGTTGAATGATGGCTCTTTGAGATCAATCAGTTTACAAATTAAAAATCATTATCAGAAACTGAGACCTTTAATCAATTAATCTATGCTTTGATGGATTACAGTTCTTATTAATAAGGATGTTCTACATGTTCTACAAGTTCTTTAGAATGGAGACTTTAGAAGTCTAAGTTTTGAACATTTCAGGAATAACAATAACTTGATATCAGGTAGGTGATACCATGACATGCAAGTGAATTGGATTTAAATGAGAATGTGTAAGGTCACCTGCCTCACTTTCCCCATCAGAGCCATCTGTGTCAGTTGCCAGATATAGATCAGGTTAATTGGAAATGGCCCTGGAGGCAGTGGGAGATCTTGGGCCTTTTTAAGCTAAGGGCTTCAACAGTTCTCAGTTTGACTGATATCGTACCCATTTAGTGATTTAAGGCTAGGTAGAATTTTTGTTTTTTTTGTTTGTTTGTTGAAAGAAGTTATTCTTTGCCTCAATTTCTACCTAGACTTAGTCACTAAAATATATGGTCATATTTTTTTTTTAAAGTTCTAAATCATTATTGATTAGAGAAATACAAATTAAAACAACTTTAAAATATCATCTCATATCTATCAGATTGGCTAAAAGGATAGAAGGGGGAAATTATAAATGTTGGAGGGAATGTGGAAAAGTTGGGACAACAATACTACTGGGAAAAGTGTGAACTAATCCAACCATTTTGGAAAGCAATTTGGAATTATGCTCAAAAAATTATAAAATTATATCTACTCTTTGACTGGGAAATACCACTATTAGGTCTATCTCCCAAGGTGATCAGGGGAAAAGGGAAAGAACCAAAATGTTTAAAAATATTTATATCAGTTCTCTTTGTGATGACAAAGAACAGGAAAATGCTGAGTTGCCCATCAATTGGGGAATGCCTGATCAAGTTGTAGCCTATAATTGTGATGGAATGGTATTTTGCTATGAGAAATGATGAGCTGGTTGATTTTAGGGGGGGAAAAACCATAGACATACTTGTAAGAAATAAGGAAAAGTGAAGTGAATTAAGAGAATTTTATACACAGGAACAAGAATATTTAAAGAATTTTATCTTTAATAATTGTGAACAAACAATTTGAGTACTATAAATATTAAATTAATTACAAAGGAACCATGAAAAAATTTGCTACCCATATCCAAAGAACTAATAAATAGAAGTAGGCATAGTATATATTTATTATATCTGTGTCGGGTGGTATCCTTCTTTAGTTAGGGGTAAGAGGAGACAGTCCAGAACTTAAAATGTAACAACAACAAATATAATTTAAAAAAAAAAACTGGATTTCATTTTTAGGGAGCAACTTGGAATCAAGGAAAGCACTAAATAGTTTCTAAATTCACTCTAAGTCATTCTGTTCTGACTGCAATTCTGTTTTTTTAATAGTATTTTATTTTTCCAATTACACATAAAGATAGCTTTCATAATAATTTTGAATTCCACATTTTTGGTCCCTCCCTCTCTTAATTTCCCTTTCCCCAAGATATCAAGCAATTATTGGGTGTAGGTTAAATATCTATATATACATGTGTACATACAGACATAATCATTTTTAAACATATTTCCATATTAGTCATGTTGGGAAAGAAAAATCAAAACAATAGGGAAAAACCATGAGAAAAAAAAGAAAAAACTCCACAAAAAGTTGAAAATAGCATACTTTGATCTTCATTCAGTCCCCATAGTTCTTTCTCTGGAGGGCATTCTTCAATCCAACTGACTGTACAATTCTAGAACTAGCTCATTGTTTAACTGCACAGTATTAAATACAAAAAGTCCAACTCAATGGATTGTCTTTACCAATGTTAGGGAAAGTATGTCTTCAGTGGGGAAGATCAGTAAAGACTTCTCAGAGGAGATAACATAAACTGAGCTATGGGAGAAAAGGAATCCGAAAGGGAAAGACTCGGATATGTTTATTCCAAGAATAGGTGTTAAATAAAGTTGAGGGAGGTGGATGAAGCAACTTGAGTTTGACAAGCAGCTAGAAACCTACTGTATCTGTAATGTAGAGTGAGTGCTGTGACTATAATTGGGGCATTATGAATTCTTTCTCATGCATTTGGTTTTTCCCATAAAGGTTTTTAGTCAGACGTTTTAAATCTGTGAGTATCACTAAGGAAACCCTACAGTCATTTAAAATAAGGGTAAAGTAACTTGAATAAGGGGAACAACTGGAACTGAAGAGGCCCTATAGTCATTTAAGATGAAATTAGAAAACAATAGCATATCGAGAATCTCATCATCATTAAGGAATCCATCTTCTGTTTGTATTATAGAAAGGGTATTGTTTATAACTTTTGTAAAGCTGGTGCCTTAATTGTTTCAGGCCTTGTTTGATACTGATAATCAAAATATATTTTGAACAAAGCCATGTCACTAGTTCCATCTATCAATATTTTGTTTAAATCAAATGAATGGAATAAATCCTGTCAGAAGGAAGTTTTTAAGGCTGTATTTTGCTTTACAAAGTGAAATGCTTTTAGAAATCAACATAGAATGTTGTATTCTTTACACCTTTCAATTAATTGTAAACATTTTCAATTTCTACAACTTTCAGTGAAAGTAAAAATATGGTGTACAGTGGGAAATTGCAAAAGCTCAACACTTTCCCAATTGTATTTTCATTAACAATGCCTTAAATATGTGAGTATAATATTCTCATTTTTTATAAATTAGAAAGTATCAATATTTCTCTCTTTGTCTCTGTCTCTCTGTCTCTGCCTCTCTCAGGAGTTACTCATGTCTATTCATCCATTTTAGGGGTATTATTTTAAGTGGCATCATTCATATACAATACTCATGATGCAGAAATGCTTAAGAGTTCAAATGTCTTGATTTCATGGTCATTGATGATGATAATAAAGAGTTGTTCAACTAAGGATAAATGAGTTCATGGCAGCCCAGTGAACCCACATTAAAAAGACTTCTAAAGCTAAAAACTTGTTATGTGAAATAGTATTGTTCTGATAACATTCTTTTTACTCTTAACTTTTTATTTTACTAATCAAGTTTATCAAAGATGAAAAAAATCACATTTGATTATAACTAAAAAATTGTCATGTAACATTTAAATAAGCATTGTTTGTATGGCATAACATCAGCTTTCTGCTTGAATTAATAATTATGCCTTTCAGTGATAATGGTATAAATTTGTTCACATTTCATTTGTTTAAATAATGAGAACTGAGATTAAAATAAAAGAATGAGTTAAGAAATTTGGTTCTTTCTAGAATAATGGAGAAAGAATAATTTATTAAAGACATGAACCATAGTGAGAGTTGGGACCAAGCATCAATTAATCATTGCCTTATTACCCTAATAATGTCATACGGAAAATAAAAATGCTATAATAAAAAAAATTAAATGAATTAAAGTTAATGTAGAAATGTTATCATTTTTCTTATCACTCAGAATAGATCTAATTAATCATCATCTTTATCAACACTATGTCGTTTTTATCATAATCCTGATTATTTCACCCTCTTTCATATATAAGGTGATATTCCTGACACACTAGTTTGTTTATTAAGGAATGAAGAATTTGTGTGGATATATCCATATCATCTCATCAGTCTCTCTTGTAACCAACCATAACATCTCTGAGACAGCTAGATAGGATTAAGAGGTTGTCTATTGTTATTGAAAATGGCATTGTGCAAAGAAAACATCAGATTTTGGATCAGAGGAGTTGAGACACTTATTACCATTATGATCCTCAACAATTTATTTAAACTTTCTGGGACTCAGTTTCCTCATTTGTAAAATAAGGGGGGGTAGGGTTGGACTAGAAGACTTCTAAGGCCCTTCATAGCTCTAAGTGTATATATGTATATCTATCTATCTATGTGTAAATATATATATATATATACATATATATAAATTTAAATCTAAGTGTATATATGTATAGATACACACACATATATATATATATATATATATATATATCTAAGTGTATATATATATGTGTGTGTATATATATATATATATATATATATACACACAAAATAAGAGCTGTGAAGGACCTTAGAAATCTTCTAGTCCAACCTTACCCCCCTTATTTTACATAAATATATATATATATATATATAATTCATGAACTCATTCACAAGGGAGTACTTTTAACATTGACTTTATTACCATCATATTATACAGTCTAAGATTTCCTTTGCAGATTTCCTGGAGATAATTGAAAATATATCATCTAATACTAAAACTATTATGAAAACAAATAATTTTGAAAACCTTAAGAATTCTGTTAAATGCAATGACCAAGCACTATTTCAGACTAACGATGAAACATATGAACTACTTAACAGGTGATAAATTGAGGGTACAGACACATATTATCTCTCTTGCCTCTTAGAGGCAAAAAGCAGTCCTTGTCATCAAGGAGCTAACAATCTAATGGGAGAGATAGCGTGCAAACAAATATATACAAAGCAAGCTATATACAAGAAAAATAGAAAATAATAATACAGAGAGAAGGCACTAGAATTAAGAGTGATTAGAGAAGTCTCCCAGTAGAAGATTAAATTATTAGTCAAAAATCATCAAATTCAATAAAAAAATATCCCCTAGAATTCTCCAAAGGGTGGCTCTAATAAAACAAAGTAAAAATAAATCTATTTCAAAAAAATTTTTTTAAAGATGCAAGAAAATCTAAACTATTGATCTTAAAAAGAAAAAGAAAATTGCAACTGGCTTAGACTTCTGGTTTTCTCAATTTTCTTTTGTTTTTTTTTTTGTCTTACAACATTAACAGCGCTGTATCCTTGTACCTGAAGCATGCACTTTTGTAAAAACCCCTCTTTTAATTGTTTTTCTTTTGTAGTTTCTTCATCCCTGAAATACTTCCTTTAACTGACTTGTACAGAATATGCTGAAATATTAATAGAAAAGGATCTTTAATGAAACAAGTTAATCATTAAGTTTCCTAATCTAATATTAGTTTTGTTCTAGGTTAATCACTAATAATTATCATTTTCTGTAAGTTTTTTTTTGTTTTTATATTTCAAGGCATTTTTAAAATCAAGAGCCCCCAAATGACTTATCACCCAGAATAGATATTATTAGATAGCACAATATAATAATCACCATCAAAATAATCATCTTTATCAACATCATGTCATTTTTATCATAATCCTCATTATTTCATGTTCTTTCATATATAAGATGGTATTCTTTACACACTAATTTACTTATTCAGGAATGACAAGTTAAATTAAATTTAAATTAAAACAATGAATTAAAATAGTGAAAAAGGTGGTCAACAGTTCAATGACTTGCTATTCAATAGACAGACAATTGCATCATTTCCTTTTGTCCAAAGAGAGGTGTATAATACCACAATGCAGCCATCAATTGTGTTAGCAGTCACCAGTAAGAAAAAATAAAATAGTAAAATAAAGTACTTGACACAGAATAGATTCCCAGTCCCACATGGTCTCAAAATAAATCTGGCATTTAAATCCCACTACAATACAATTGTGGAGATTAAAATTATCCTACTTACAATAAAAGAGATTGAGGCAGAGCTCTAAACCAATGGCACTTTATTAAAAGGTTCATTGTCCCTTCTAATGAAAGGGACCTCAAATCTTCTTCATGATTTGAGATACTACTTCCTTCCAAGACCCAAACATTCAAGGACAGCTATAACAAATGCAAAATAATTTCATTAATTGGCATATGATACATAAGGTAAAATAAGCAAAGTGATGTATCACAAATTGAGTGAAGCAAGTAGTATCTCCACATAAGATGGACAGGCTTTTCCTTAGTTTGGGCAGGAGGAAATAGTATAAGCTATCACAATCTGTGACCTAAATGATCATAAGAAGACGACCTGCTCCTATTGGACAAAAGATTGATCTGAAATACAAAAATATTTTGAGGGATTTTCCATGTAGTTGAATCACCTCTACCACACTGGGTTTGGTCACTGTGACAAGGAAAAACAAAGGTGGAGAGCTTCTAATTAACTTCCTGTAAATTAAGCAAGTGAACTTAGAATCTGTGGCTCAAAGCTTTGGACTCTTCTACACAGAACTTTGATATGATTCTATCTAATTGATTAATATTGATTGGAATTGAGTAGGGGTGCAAATTAATTATTTTTCATATGATTCCAGCCTACCATTATAAACTTGCATTGCATCTTTCTCTTTGATATATACATTATATTTCAGACAAACTGAACTTCTGATTGTTCCCAAAAATCAACTTATTGTTTTCCACCTACACCCTCTCCTCCAGTCACTTCCTATACAATCTTCATTATAACTACCTTTTAAGCTATTCTCAGAGACTACATTCCAGAACTTTCATCTTGGGAAACAGTGTTACAAGAAAATTCCTGCTTTATTTTTTTAATCTATTTGCTCTCTTCTCCCAGTCCAACTATTCTGAAATTTCTTTGTAATCCACACTAGAGACCCCTGCCTTCTTTCTCTACCACTTCCCACTTTCAATTCCACATCTATGAACCACAATCAAATCAAGACTGCCACTATTCCTAGAGGGAATATGTCAGTTGACTTTTCTATTTAGCCATTTACCACTTTTTGGAATAAAATGCCTATTCTTGGCCCCCTATTCACATATATGAATCAGTTTTCTAACACACAGTTCAGTTTTCTTTCTGCTGTGCTGTGCTATGATTATTTTGCCGGGAAACTTATAGATTCTTAGAGATACGGTAAATAACCAAACTGTTTTCTGGAAAGGACACTGGGTTGTTTGTTTTCTATTTAAGAAATGAATAATAACATTTTATATAACAATATACTTGTTTTTCAAACCTATCCTGTCTTCAAATCTCTCCATTTCTGGGGAAGGTACCACTATCCTTCTAATCAACCAGGTTTGTGGCTCAGAATCATCCTTTACTCTTTCCTCTGCTATTGATTCTACCTCTGCAAAATCATTTATATCCACCCTTTTCTCTTCACTCACATAGCCAATATCCAAGTTCAGATTTTCATCAGTTCTTACTCTATGCTGCAGTAGCATAACCTAACAGGTCTCCTTGCTTCTAATCTCTCCCTTCTCCAATTCATTTCCACAAGAGCAGCCAAAATGATTTCCCTTAATCAAAGCCTAACCAAGTCAGTATCCTAATCATAAGTCTTTAGTGGACTATTGTCCCTAAAATTAAATCCAAACCTAAAATTTGGACATTTAAAATCCTCTATGACCAGATTCCCATTTGCCTTCAGTTTTACTTCAAATTACTTAGTCCCTTCTATAAATTCTATATGCCAGTCAAACTGGCCTATTACCCATTCCTTACACTTTTGGTTCCATCTGCTCTTGGTGCTTTTGTCCAGACTATCCCCAAGACTATGCCTGAAATGTATTTCCTCCTTATGTATTCTTTTTTAGAATCATTATCTCCTATCAAGACTCAGTACTAGCTACATCCTACATAAGGGCTTGCCTTGGATCTTTCAATGTTCAATATTAAATTTCCTGAAATTACTTTTCATGTTTTTATCTGTGTACATACAATATCTGCCCAGGAGTAGAAAGAAAAGGAAAATTTTAGTTTTGTCTTTAAAACTCCAATGCTAATCATAGACCATCACACATAATAGTGTTTACTAAATATTTGTTGAATTTACCTTAATCCATATGATCAAGTCAGGTCCCAGAAAGTACATAGAGTGAAGGAAGAATATTGTCTTTGTTCTCAAAGAGGATTAATAACATCACAGGGTGAATTGGATTTAAGTAAGATAGAGCTGCACAAAGTTATCAGCCTCTCTTTCAGAGTCACTGTAGTCCAATGGCAAGGAAAAAGTATAGATAACTGCTGATGGTCCAGGATATAGTGCAAGACCTTGGAATCTTTAATGCTTGACTAAGCTCTACCAGTGGTTCTCAAAGTATGGTCTAGAGAATCCTGGGGATCTCTGAAACCCTTTTTAGAGGGTCTACAAATTCAAAAATAGTTTTTATTTCCAATATGGTAAATGTCTATAAATATAACCCAGATAAACAACAACGCTTTGAAGAGATCCTCAATAATTTTTAATAGGATAAAGATACTGAAAACAAAAGTTTGAGAACCACTGCCTAAGCACTTCACAGCACCTCCTTCAACTGCCTTCCTGGTCATTGGAGTAAATTATTCTTAGCTGTCCATTCCAAGAGGAAGTCTTAACTTAGGATGCTTGGAAGAAACATTTCCCTAACCCACTGATGGGGCTGAGGCTCGTTGTTTACCCTCAACCTGGGTTTAGCCCATTTGTTGAGACTGTTTTACTGAGATGTAGTCACTGCACATGCTATATCTTCTTGGAACCACAGATGAGAGTTGGGAAGCAAGTAGATTCCAAAGGTGCATGAAAAGCCCTGAAAAGAGCTAGGAAATTTTCATAACAGAAATACTAGTCCTCCTTGAATACCCTATACACCCCAGGCAGGATATAAAATAATTAGCGTATAGAGTTTCTCTCTTCTAGAAGAGTTTTCATTCTATTTGTATACAAGGTATTTTGAACACAAAATAAGGTCTTCAGACTTAATGGATAGAACATTAGACAGAAAAGGGCAAATTCCATGAGCCTATGCACATCTACACATCTAAGTCAAACCAGATCATTTTTTTTCATGCTATTTCTTTCTACTAGTGCCTCTTCCAGTCTCATCACTACCTACCCCTGAACTTTTAAATTTCTATATTGGACTCATTGTTCTTCTCCTCATCCTATAATGTTGCTCATACCTGTGATATGGCAGTAAAAATAAAACATATTGGAAAGAAACCTGGATTTGGAATGAGAAGCCCTGGCATTGGATCCCAGAACTGCTGTCTATTACTCCCTGTGTGACCTTGGACAAATCATTTTATCTCCTTGTCTCAGTTTTTCCTTATTCATTGAGAGGATTGGACTGGATTATATACAAGGTCCTTTCTAATACTAAATTCTATAACTTTATTTGACATTTTAAAAAATTCATAAAGATCTAGTAGATTGGTTAACCTTTGTGTGTGTGTATGTATGTGTGTGTGTGTGTGTGTGTGTGTGATGGACTCCTTGGTAGTGTGGCAAAGCTACAGACCCCTTCTCAAAATAGTGTTTTTAAATCCATAAAATACATGTTATCAGAAAACCAATTATATTAAAATCCAATCATCAAAATATTAATATAAATGAATTTATCCCTAGAATTTAACCCAGGTAAAGAATCATTTTCTATAGTAGAATATTCCATAGATTTTCAGCAGCCAAAATTTGACTACAAGTATGATCAAATTAGACCCTCTAGACCTATTGCAATAGGACATTGGACAACTTTAAAAAAATAAATAAAACCTCCTCTGAGTCAAAGGGAAATGTCTCTGCAACTCCTATTTAACAATTTAACAAATATTTACTATACACAAACTCTGTGCAAGGTAGAAGGTAAGAAGGTGTCTGGAAGCTTCCTGGAGTCCTGATAAGAATAATTTTTCAGCCTCCTGCAGGGCTATTAGAATTTACCACTAGGTAATAGGATCCAACTTTTCTAATGGTGGGATAGTGGAAGAGATTATGAAATAGTTTCAATGAAAATGAAGCCATTAATAACAGTTTATATTTTTACAGTTCTATACAGTTACATAGTGCAACACTATCTCATTTGGTTTTTACTCAACCTCCTCCATGAAATGAGGGGAATCAGGATGACCCTGCCTAGCTAGGGTCCTCAGTAGCAAACATGAGAACAAAAAACTGGAAGACCATAGGTGCTACCAACAGCCAGTCTTTGTCAAGAGATGTCAAGAAGCTTTCTCACCTTCTTACTCTAGACTAGAACTTCCTCACTCTTGGTGCTTCCCTGAAACTTTTATGGGGTTTTCTCCTATAGGGTAATAGGATTCCACGTTGCCCTGGGGAGGTTTCACTTGTGAACATTTCCTTTACAAAGAAGCTTGCACAGTCACTTCGTGCCTGTTCCAGAGACTGAAACACTTCCTTTATAATCCCTTCTCAGCATGTACTGATGTTTGTAAAAAAATACTTTGCTTCAACAGCTATGTACACATATACATCTATATATATATATATATATATATATATATATATATACACATTTATATACAGACACACATGTGTACACAAATCTATATAATAGGTACATGTGTGTATGGGGAACCTAGGTGGTACAGTGATTAGAGAACCAGACCTGAAGTCAGAAAGATCTGAGTTCAAATTTGACCTCAAAAAAAACTTGCTAGCCATGTGACCCATGAAAGTTACTTAACTCTATTTGCCTCAATTTCTCATCTGTAAAATAGGAACATATCAGAAAAGGAAATAGCAAATCACTTTAGTATCTTTGCAAAGAAATTTTTTTGCACAAAGTACGTTTCTCTGGCAGAGTCAGACAGGACTCAACAATGACATGTGTATATATCATATATAACATATATATCTCACATATATCGCATATGTGTGTGCGTGCCTTTTCAAGAAGTTTTTGAGTATTCCATTGGTAGGCTTTACAAATAATAGCTTTAACACTAACGGGGGAGGGGAGGGCATTCTCTTTTTATTTCCACTTCTCAAAAAAAAAAAAAATGTAGGTTATCTTCTATTAACAAAGGGGAAATTCGTGGTGACACTTACTCAGGAAGTAACACGGTATCCAGGGATTCTATTTCCCACTTGTTTGTTCCCGGAGGCAAGCACTTGCTGTAATTAGTAGACAGTTTGCCTCATACTGGAATAATACACTACAAAGGATTTCCACTCAAACCTCAGGAGTCTGGCCTTGAAATGAATTTTAAGCAGTTCCCCTTAGAGGGCGCACGATATACAGTTTTTCTACTGGCAAGGACTGCACTCTCCATGCTCCATAAAAGGGGAGGAGGCGGATCAGTATCTTTCTCTCATTGAGAAAGAACAGGATTGGAAGACGCGGCATATAAAGCCGAGCAGAAAGCGTGAAACAAAGCATTCTGATCGGAATTGGACTGGGGAGGCGAGGTGTGGAATCCAGGATATAAAACTTGTTTCCAAGGGAGTTTTCTACTCCACAACGCCTGTGCGCTTCGGGGGTTCTGATCACCCTCTTCATTTGTAATTTGTGAGATATTATATGTATGTTATTTTTTGGCAAAGATTTCTATAAATTTTTCTCTTAAAAGAAGATTTCTTTACCAAGAGGAAATAAGGCAAGATCAATGAAGGAGAGAAGAGCCAGTCAGAAATTAAACAGTAAATCTATGATGGATCCTAATCAGAACGTGAAATGCAAAATAGTGGTAGTTGGAGACAGCCAGTGTGGGAAAACGGCGCTGCTTCATGTGTTTGCTAAGGATTGCTTCCCCGAGGTATGTCTAGCTTTCCTTGCCACTGTCCAGGAGGGATTCAAAGCTACTAGAGACCAGTGGGATTTTTTTTTTTTAATTTATTTTAATTGCTTTAATGCCCAAACTTCCTTAGTCTTCCCTCTCCTTTACCCTTTCTTGTAAGATCTCTTGAAGGGGGAAAGGAACAGGATAAAAAAAGGCACTGGGGCTTGAAGCCTGCCGATTAATCTCCTTGCTGTTAAAAACTTGTCTTTCATCTGGCAAGAAGATGCTAAGCGGGTTTAGGCTGATGTGAGATCGAAGTGATTTTTGATTGGGAAGGTCAGTCTTGGGGATTTGGGGCCGATATGAGGGAGAGATTTTGTGCGTATTTGTTGTCTTTGTGGTTGAGTGAGGTTTATTTTAAGGGGAGAGGGATTTTGTTGGTTCCATTTCTTTTAAGATAACCTTTTTTTTTTTTTTCTTGGTCTGTTTGTTTCTTTCCTTGTATTTTCCGTGTATGTCTTCAGAATTACGTCCCTACAGTATTTGAAAATTATACGGCCAGTTTTGAAATTGACACACAAAGGATAGAGCTGAGCCTGTGGGACACTTCGGGTAAGAAAAGAAACCTGTCTTCAGATAGGGATTTGCTTCTTTTATCTGAGGATTGGGGTGCTGGGGACAGGGAGTACTGGGTTTGAGACTGGGCGATTAAGTGCCCTAGGCAAGAGTTGGGCCAGTGCCATGAACCCCTGAGGTCAGCGCGCCCTCTGGCATTCCTCCCTCTTTCTCTCCTCCTCCCTCTCTCCCTCCTCCCCCCCTCAAACCACAGTGCCTCCTTTAAGTTTTTCCTCCTTGAGTAATCCCCGCGTTCCGGTCGAAATGAATTCAATCCAGCAACAAATGCCTTTTATTTCTTTGTGGGGAGGAAGATAAGGGGGAAGGAGGGGAGGAAGAGGCAGGGACTGAAGACCGAACGCAGAAAAGAGAAATCCGAAAGAAATGATTGTAGGCTTTTAACTATCCATGAAGTAACCCAGGCACTTTTGGACCTGCACATAGAAATGGACTAAATAAAGTCTCTAGTCGTAAGATTGGTGATCTAGCTAGGGGTGGTTCCGCTATTGGCCCTTTCCCCAACACACCTTAGGGCATGTGTGTGTGTGTGTGTGTGTGTGTGTGTGTGTGTGATGTGTGTGTGTTGGGGGTAGTTCGTTGAATCTGGAGTGACAAAGCAGTGAGTTCCCACTATGTACTGTATCCAGTTATAAACCTGGGAACACCTCTATGTAACTTTGTGGCTTGCTAGGAGGGGGAGAGGGAAAATCGGGAGAAGGTGGTAGTGATTGTGGGAGGAGAAGGAAAATCCCCAAATAGGCGCGGTTACGTGTGGAATCCTAACCTACCAGAAAGTAACATGAGCGCAGGCAATCTCTGGTATTCGTGACGATGACAGGAAAGTATGTGCAGGCGATTGTACAACAGCGAGGTGCCGGGAACGAAGTAGTGGAGGGGGAGGGGGACTGAAAACTCTGAGTTGGTTGGGGCTTCCCTCCTTTTAGGGGTTGCTTTGCAACCTGGAATAAGAGTTTGAGGCCCACTTCAGTCCTCCGACCCCTGGATTAAGAGATGATGTATGCTGATAAAACCATCCCTACCAGGGTTATCTGTTATCCTTACGTTCTGCTTCAGTTTTGGGGGTGATTCTTTTTAAAAGGGATCATTGAGTTTAGAACTTGGCTGCTGCCTTCTGGTCTCCCACTCCCTTTCACGGCTTTTAAAGTAGGGAGGGCAAATAACCAAGTTTTGTGGGCAGTTTGCGAAAAGGAATAAGCAAAAGGATGGAAAGGACTCAGATTGTCTGGGGGAGGTATCTCCTAGATTCTTACTGGGGAAGGGGGAAGTGGTAGGTGATTGGTGATGTGGAAGCGGCTTAACCCAGTGGTGAACATTGTCCCCAGCCACTCTCTGGGAGGACTCCGAATTTTACCCAGACTCTTTGCGGATAGGACCTGCACCGCGCATCTGAAGCTGGACTAGGGGTTTAAAAGAAAACTAAAACGCTAAAAGATGAGAGCAAAGCAAGCAGGGAGAAATTGAATAAGTGGGGATATGGGAGGTCCGGAACAAAACTGAGCTGCCACGAGGATCGGACTAGGTGGGAAGCTTCAGTGAAGACTTAACTAGGGGACAAGAGCGGGCATGTCGGATCTGCCCCAGAGGAATATTTGTGCTGCCCGGAAGAGTAGGCGGGGGACACTCGGCTTCTACCTGCTGCTAGCGGTCTAGCTGTAGACCTTCTCTGCAGTGTGGTCAGCCCTGATTCTCAATGCGAACCAGAATATTGAAGGCTAGAAAAGGGGCAGCCGAGGCTTCCAGCAGGGATAAAGCCCGCGCATGCACAGTGGGGGAGAGGAGGCAAAGGCTGGTCCCCTTTCCCTAAAAGCTTCTCTCAGCTGCAGTCCATGCCAGACTCCGCTTTTGCTACAATCAATCCCAGCCCAGATGGGCAGCTTTTCATTTTCCACTTGGAGAGCCAGGCACTTCACAAACGCCTCACCATGTGCTGAGGGGGCCGGCAGAGGGAGGGAGGGGCTGAGACCACACTGCCTTCTTTCTCCCAGGGGATTCCACTCTCCTCTGGATTAGAAAGTGAGAAAGCAGCAAGAGAAGTGTTGGCTTTTCAGGCCATTAAGAGAGAGGTGTTTTTCTTTATTTTTCTTTTTATTATATCGAATATCTTCTCTAAGAATTCCTTTTCTGGTCTTTCACCCAAAAGTCGTGTTCTTGTCTTTCTACAAGCTCCATGATCCCATGATAATGAGAGAAATGGTGGATAAAGCTGGCCTGGGACTCAGCAGACTGGAATTTAAGACCAGCTTCTTATACATCCTTAATTTATCTAGGATTCCCTGCACCGCACTTAGGACTCCAAGTTACAAAAAAGGTGTCCATCTGCCTTGGTAGGAGTTTCCTTATGCTAAGCCACCTATATCAAAGAAACATTCCTATCCCCATGAATTTAGCTAAGCTTACTGTGTAGGAAAACCAGTTTGATCTAGTTCGATGAATGATAATTACCCTTGACAAGACACCTTCACTTCTAGCCCCAATAGAATTGTAGTGTTAAAAAGGTCTTTAGAGGCCATCTTATTCATTAGATTTTAAAGTTTCAAAAGAAAGGATCTTATCATAATTATAGTAACTGATATTTATATAATATTTTGAGAATATACTTATTTTAAATTGATCCTTACAGTAATCTTGCCAGATAGACCCTACAAATATAATCCTCATTTTATAGATAAAGAAACAACCTGAGATTAAAGTACTTTTCTCCCATTCACATAACTATTAAGAATTAGAAGTAGAATTTGAACCAAGATTCTTTACTCTAAAGTTACACTAACAAGGGTGCACTATTCTCTATGATCTCATGACCCCTATATATATATTTGTTTGCTTTTCTCTTCCTACTTATGCACACTTAAATAAAGTGTGCAAGTCCTACCATACCAGATCATCTTCAACCTCATAAGATTAGGGAACATGCCTAGAGAAGAGGAGTGACAACTCAAATCCCATATCTAATAAGAGGCTCAAAATGGACTTGTCTCTAGATGTTTTCATTTCAAATCTAATGCTTTATCCTGGGCAAATGGATTTGAGTAGTATCTGTTATGATACTCCCCTCCCCCTTTGTTCCAAGGTCACCAAGCATAAGACAAAAGAATAAGAAATCAGTGGAAGATAGTTTGCAAGGCCAACCAATTGACCAGGGCTTTCTCTTCACTAGGACAATTGCTTGGCTTCTGCTTTTAGATTTTGTGGGTCATCTAGCAATGCTGGAAATTCTAACCTTAAAAATCAGCTGTGTGAATTGAGCCAGACTCTGAAAATCTTGGGAATACAACTAGCTTGATTTCTTAGAAGAGGGAAAGAGGTGTATTTAAAGGCAACTGTCAATCTAAGTGTAGTCTCTCTTATTCCATAGAAACTCTCATTGTTATTTCTTTTGAATCAAAGGTGTTTTTTCTCTATTTCCAAAAGGAATGAAAAAATTAAGATGTATTTCCAGCATGCAGGGAAGACAAATTTATTGTAAACAATCTTTATATTCCTTCCCATGTGAAGATTAATTTAATTTAGGTGGGAGAATTTCAGAATTCAACATTTTAGACTTTTGACAGACTGACAAACATGCATATTTTATGAATGTTCATATTTATTTATGCATAGAGTCACTAAGAAGATTAGATTTCCCTGTATTTATTGCCACTCAGAAGCTGAATAATCAGTGCACAAAGAAACTACATTAGGTTGGCAACTTTATAAACATTGCCTTTCATTAAATTAAAGATAATCACCTGAAATGAGATCTGTACTTTTATTCAATGAAGCATAAAGCTCACGTGTGTTTAGCTTCCAAATTAACTGAGGTAAAGAAAATATCTTTTTAAGGGTTAGTAATGAAGTTTTGGGTGGAGTTTAGATCTACAGAAAAAAAAAATTATTCACAAGACGAAAATGTCATTATGTAAAACTTCAGTGTAGTATATAAGTTGGAAAGTATTTAATGACATAAAAATCACTAAGCTGTGCTGCAATTCTTAGAATAGGCTATCCCACAAATAAAATGACAAGTTTGTCATTCACATATAGAAAGAACAATGCTATGGATCAGTGCACTCAACCTGGAATCATTGCATCAGCAAGGAGTCATCTGAAGTAACTTTAGTATTTTGTATTTCCTTTCAAGCTTTTCACAACAAATGTTTGAACAGGATTATTTTGCGACAAATGTTTAACATTTTCTTATCCACCAAGAACATTTGTTTGTTTCAGGTTATAAAAATAATTGTACATCTTTGGTCCCTCTGGATTATATTTGCTTATTTTTGCCAACTGTTGTTCAACCTCAATTTTTTAAAAAAGTAAGCTTAGATTTCTGATTGTCTGAAAGTTAGATTTACTTATTTTAAAACTTTTCAAGATTAGCTCTGTAGATCCCTCAGCTATTTTTCTCCCAGCCATGCACAAATACTATTTTGAAAGTGAGAGATAATCTAAAATGAGAAGGAAAAGAAGGTCAAAATGTAAGGTGTTTAGGTTACTTTTTGTATCAGAAAGAATAGAAGTCATTATGTCTGACCCTATCAGGGAGAAGGAAGTAAATCTCCCACTGTTTTGAACTTTATTAAATATAATGGATTTCACTTAGAGTATTGAACTTGTAGTAATTCCATTTTTATTTGTGAGCCCTGAAAAAATACTATCTGACTTTTCCCCCTTTTTTTTAAGCTAGGACTGCCCAGTGGATCCATTTCCAGTGGTTAGGGGGAAAATTGTTTTCTAATTGAATTTACCACAAAAGGGAATTTACCAATTTCTAGTATGCTTAAATAGCAAATCCAACAGATGAGCAGAACATGCTCAAAAGATTGATACATGATTCCATGGAAGCAGCATTTTAGCAGGAACTCTTGAAGTGCTTGGTATTCAGATTTTTGTGTACACAATATTTCTGGTGTTTCCCTATTGGTAATAGAGCCATCTTATTAATAGTTGATCTACAACCTAAATAATTTCCAAATGCAATTAAATTTCTATTAGTTATGGGTTTATTAAATATGAATCTGCTTTGTATAATAGGGAAAACATTGGATTTGAAAACAAAAAATCCCATTAAATTTAACTCTGTGGTTTGGCTCTATCACTTAGCTGGGTAACTTTGGGCAAATCATATCTTCCTATATCTTCTTTTCTCCCCTATAAAACTGGATTGTTAATCCTTGCCCAGGAATTTCTAAGTATCCAGTTGGCACTGGACAGAACAATGCTTTTTGTTAATTATTACTAGTATATTGTACTTTTTTGTGTGTAGTCAAATCAGATAAGAGTTGGGTTTACATTTCCCAATGCTTCTGAAGGTTTCACATTTACTACAGCGAGCTAATTCATGGCCTTCTGATATAAAATAGTCATTAGAAGATCACCAAGTAACTATTTCTAAGCAACCTATAATAATGATATATATTAATTAGAAGTTATTTTCTGAAGTACTTCATGTCAGTTTTTAACCTAGGTTAAGTAATTCATATTTTGGTTAAGGATAATAATTTTAAATGAAAATTGCGTGTGACTACTAGGAACCTCCAGGGAACTATCTTTTGGAAATCTTTCAAAATATTCATGTGCTACAAGCCTATCGATGCTTGAATTAACAATTATTGAATATTTTCTGAAAATTTTTAGCATTTTAAAAAACATTCTTTAAAAGTCCACACATGAGGCAATTAGGTACTTAAGTATATATTTCCATTTTATTTAAGAAAAATATTCTTCAGATTTATAGCCCCCATTTGTAGTTTATGCATTGAATTTGAAACATGGACTTTATGACAAGCACTCTAATGAAATATTTCTCAACAGGGCCAGAAATGTTACAGCAGTGCTGGGGATTAGCATATAATTAAATCCAGAAAAGCCTTAGAGGCTTCAAAACAAATTAACTTTACTGTGATTTGAACATATATGCACAATGTGTGGAACATCTGGGCAGAAATGTAGCAGTGATTACCAAATCAACCAATATTTATTGAGCAGTTATTATTTGCAGGGCTCTTGTGTGAGGCATTGTGGGAGATATGAAAGTATAAGTTGCAGCCCCTTTCATAAATGGTTGAAAAGTTAAATGATATCTATATGGAATGTTGAGATACTCTCACATTAATTGCTATGTGAATGATAATAAAACAGTGAATTTGTCAAGTTCAGAGCATTGAAAGATCACTTTGAATATGCATGTACTAAGTTTTCATGAGGGAAAAAGGATTGAGCTGTCCCTTAAGAATGGGTAGGATTTGACTTGGTAGATTGGTAGGATTTTGAACTGGAGGAATCTTGATAGATCTAGTCCAACTCCTTCAAATAAGGAGTTTGAGAGCTAGAGATTTATCCAGTGTCAGTGCAAATAACAAATAGTAGAGCTAGGATTTGAACCCAAGTCCCTGGTCTTCATATCCAGTGAAATTTTCACTATATCATAATAAAGATTGAGTCTCCTTTTTTCCCCATGGAAACATTCTAAAAGCACACCAATATGTAAGAATGTTTTATTTGAGATATGTGAGATAAACTATTTAAGGAGCAACACAAAGCATGTTAGTTATCCTTTTGTATGTCATTGTTATCATAGTATAATACCTAAATATTTCCATTTATATGAAAATCAAAAATTTTACCACTTCTAAAATAAAGTTTTCATTTTGCACTTATAATATATAAATAAAAGTTGGAAGTCATTCCTCCTCCTCCATTCTACAGATAAGAAAACTAAGATTTTAGAAGGGATGAACTATTCAAAGTCCCACAACTAGATGATAAATGTGTTAGGACTAAGAACCAAGGACTTCAAGGTCCAGTGCTAATCCTAATAGAGTACAATTATTTCAGAAGCTTCTCTGCCCTCCATTTTTGTTTATTTGTTTGGTCATGTCCAACTGTCTGTGGCCCCAGCTGAGGTTTTCTTGGCAAAGATACTGGAGAAGTTTGCCATTTCCTTCTCCAGCTCATTTTCCAGATAAGCAGGGTTAAGGGACTTGTTCAGGGTCACAGTGTGAGACTAAATTTGAACAAAAATTTTCCTGACTCCAGGCCCAAATCTTCCTTATTCCAAGCTCAGCATCCATTGCATTTTCTAGTTGGTGCTTGTTTGTTCAGTAGATAAATGTCTTAAAGACTTAAGCAGTTTCTCCCTGCCCCTTTTTTGCATGCTACTCCTGCTGAAGTATTATTTTCACTTAAATAAAATAGTTTTGAAAGCAAGGTTAGTTTTCTGGTAGTAAGAGCATGAAAGAGAAAGTATGAGAGTTTATCGTGGTAAATATTAGATGTAAAATTAAAGACACATGCCTAGGAAAGAACTAAATCTGTCAGAAGGTAAATAATGGTATGTGAAGCCTTAGTCCCAAGATTAAACTTGACCCTTGACTTAGGTTCACTGTGCTTGATTTAATAGGTGAAGTAGGTTGCAAGAGGACAGATCTCTATCTTCATGACAAGTTTCCACAGGATGACAGCACTTGGCTTCCCAATTAAATATGCTAACAGATGCATCAGACCACATAAGAGCATTTCCTCACTGAAACTATTGGATGGCTAGCAAAGGTCAATTATACTTGCAGATCTGCACCTGTCTCTAGAGATTTAGATTTTTTTTTTCAGATTCATTTTTAACCCCACTTAGAACTGCATCCTTTCTTATCTATTTGTAGCATTTGCACGCTCAGATAAGGTATCCAGATTGGCCATATTGATTCTGCTTAAATTAACCAGATGTTTGCTCATTAATTCAGTAATTTTGCATGTAGATGTGACACTAAGGACCAATAGCTTCCCAGATTAGTTCAGGACTGCATAGTGGTCTATGTAAAATGAAACAGTTTTCCCAAAGCCAGTTTGTAATGCCCTTCAAATGCTCTGGCTACCACCAATTGGCAACTTTATTCACAGTCCCTATAGAAAAACCAATTCTTCTATTGAAATGGTTCTTAAATGTCCTTAAAGTACTCTGTTCAATAGGATGAACATATTACTTGGACTGTGTGAGGAAGTTGGGCCTGACTATAAATTCTCAAGAGGCCCTGGGGATGGATAGCCAGGTTCTTGAAAGCCATTCATTTCTCAAACTAGACTTGAAAGTGATCTATTAAAAATTATACTAAGTAGAGTGATACAACTGGTTCCTCATTAACATGATGAGTTTTTCTTATCCCTATTAAGATGATACAACTTTATCTCATCTATAAATAACAGTTTTGTTGTCAGGAGCCAAATTGATTTAGGATTTAATAAATTTTGTACTTTGAATAAAGCTGAAAAAAATCTATAAAATTACATCACTTACATTCTTTAAAAATAATAGTGTTCAACCCGTTTTATAGTGTTATATTATTCTCCAAATTGTTTCAAGAGAAATCTGCACACAATTTCTATCACTCTGGTTTTATGGGGCAGGGGGAGAAATGAACAAAAATGCTATATTGAGAAAGCTTTAGAGGGTATTGCATATTTGCCTTCTTTCCTTCTTGGCACTTTTCCAAAAGTGCAGACCAACTTGGTGGGACTGAGGAGAGAGGGCAGGGGGAGGAATTGAACAAAATCTTTTAGTGAGCCATATCCAAAAGGTCTGGGTAGACTTAATGCACATTCCTAAGATTCTTGATAATTTGAAGCTTTCATCTAGATTAGTGACGGCATGATGAAACGGTATCTTATAACAGGTCACACAGTCACACATGTTAGCTGTTTATTCAGTACAATATAAAACAAATGCTTTCTTGCTAGTTACCCCAAATTAAAATATACATGCAAGTATCCTATTTTTAGTTTTCTTACTTTAAATCCATTTTAAGATCATATTATAGAAATACTGAATTAGAAGAGCATTTAGTAACAATCTTTTAAAGCTTCAAAATGTTTTAATTGGTATGGTGAGTAGATCCACACAGGTTCCCTTTTGAGCTGGAATCTGTATATATACATTTAATTATGTACATATATGGTATGTTCTATCTTTGAGAAGCTGTGACTTAAGCAGGCAGGTATGTGTCTCAAGAATTAGTTTCAGGGTGAGGCACTTTGTGACTATTCTTGGGCTGGAAATTTTGCTCTCACCCAGAATTAATGATCTTAAAGACAAAGATGGGCAGGCATGAACTTTCAAAAGGCCTTTTTGGCTTTGCCACTTACATGTGCCAAGTTACAATTACTGTAGCTCAGTTGACTCATGAAAGAAAATAAAAAGCATTACTGAACCTATCACTCCCAGGCAAACTCTTCAGTTTATTTATTTTTTAAAAAATATTTATAGTAATTTTTAGGTACACTGATCCATTTAATATTTGAAAGGGGGATTCCCTTTGAAAGAAGCTCATAGGTTAAAATGAAAGGGTTATTAGGGATGAGATTTAATTAAAACTTCAGTATGTCATCCTAAAAGAAATGACAGAATGAAAAAGCTGAACCTTTTAATTCATGTGAAAGCAAGTAATAAAAAAAAAGGGACAAAGAGAACTTCAGTGGACTTTTGTAGCTCAAGACAGACACTTAAAATTATAAAAATGGATTTATTTCTGCCTCAAGGGTTTAGGAAACAACTCATGAGTCATGGTAGATTTTTTTCACTTTCTTTCTGCTGTCTTCTGCTCTTAATTTATGCTAGATGTTTTTGCAAGGCAACATAAAAATCTGCAAAAAATCACCACCACCCTTCCTCCCCAAACCCCACTCTCCCCCCATGGGACTTGAACTGGTGGTGAGGTTTGTCTTCAATGCCTTCTGCTGAGGAGCAGCTCTTTTGATACCTAGTTTGGTAAAGTTTTCTCCTCCAGATGTGACTTCTCACTTCGCAAGAGAATTCCTGGAATTCTTAGCTTTTCTTTGCACTCTAAGTTATCTAACAAGTGTTTAGTGATTAAAGCATGCAGTCTCACAGCTTTCTTGCTTCTTTTATGGAACAGCACCAGCTTTCAAGGAAAATTTTAAGACTGACCTTAAAAATGATGAAAACTTAGAGAACACAAAATGAAAATTTTGCTACAGAGTTTCTAAGGGAGCATAGTTAACCAAATGGATTTTCTGGGTGGATTTCCTTGTATTGCTGTATTTCCTTACATCTAGCTACTTTTATTAGTCATAGCTCTGTCATACATTTACATCTTTTAACATGAAGAAATATAGAAGCAAGAATAAGGTCATTTCACAATTTGTATTCTTTTTTGTTGAGGAAGAAGCATGTTTTCTTAGCATAAGATGATAGTGAGGGGCAGCTAGGTGGTACAGTGGATAGAGCACCACTGAAGACAGGAGGATCTGAGTAAAAATCTGGTCTCAGATACTTAACCCTTTCTAGCTGTGTAACCTTGGGCAAGTCACTTAACCCCAATTGCCTCAGCAAAAAAAAAAAAAAAAAAAAAAATGGTGTTATATCATTATTTTACCTAGCATTACTTCAGGTACTTCCCTGAAAAAAAAAAGTTCTTTATTTTCCTTTTTTCCTTAAATATTGTTTTTATGAAAGGTCTGGATTAATATTCTACCCACTAAATAAGTAGTTTTGTAAACATGGGCATTTCATTGATCTCTCTCAGTCTCAATTTCCTCTTTGGTAAAACAGAGACAATAATAACTTCAGCGTTTAGTTCACAAGGTCATTGTGAGACTCAGATGATATAAATGCTTATCTAGTACTTTATTAATCTTAGGGTGCTAAAGTAAATACAGGTTATTCTAATTTAAAAAGCAGTTAGGTGGTGATCTGAGTTCAAATCCCACTTCAGGCAGTAGACATATGACCCCAAGCAAGTCACTTAACCTTTCTGTCTTCCTGTTTTCTCATCTGTAAAATGGGGGTAATGATACCACCTATCTCAGTGAGTTGTTCAGAATGCCAAATGAGATTCTAGCTTTAAAAGTGTTTAGCCAAGTGCCTGATATATAGTAGATGCTTAATTAGTATTTATTTTTTAAAATTAAGTTTATACAAAAGTTTGCTAATAAACCAGGTTCTCTTTACAGAGGGCCAAAACCTAAATCTTGGAAGTTCTCTGGGGGTTTAACAAAATTCACAGAAAAAATTTCCTGTCTGAATATATTCAGATATGAACAGTGAACCTGTAACAATGTCACAAGAGAACTCAATTTTCATAGTTTTTAACACAGGAGGATTGGGAGAAGTTTTATTCACAGAAATACATTTAAGTGGCATGATGCACACCATCATCCAGTTGGAAATACTTTTATATTACAAATGAGGAATTGAAATTGAAAAAAAGGTATATATAATAGGAACACAGAGAGCTCCAGATTTAGTATGCTCTTTCTTGTTTAACCCTAAATTAATACTAATTTATGGATTAGTAAAGAATTGTTGTGGTGACAGAAAAGGACAAGGAAAGAAGAGGGTTGGACTAGTCATAGTAGCCTAGAGTTTTTGAGTTAGAAAGAATTCAGAGATCCTGTCCTTTCAGGTTAGAGTTAAAGTTGAAATCTTCGTAGAGAGAAGACTGACTTTTTAAATGATAGACATATCCAAGAAAGAGAATACAGTAGATTTTTTTTAAAGTCAGAATTACAGAATTTTCTTGGTAGGCTGTTCTAAAAGCTAACTATGAATAGCTGGGAAGGCCTCTAGGATTTTCATTAGCCTTCTGACTTTGGGGAATGTCTTGAGAAAGAATTATATGTATTAAGAAGAAAGGACATACTGATATTGATTTTGTAATTTTAGATTATGCTACAAAGCAATTAACAAAGAATTATAATGGGAGTATTGTAAAAATTAACTTTCAAACCCAGAAATAGTAAAAGTACAATGACTTGGATCATTTGAGCCTAAAAGTCAAAATGAGGCAATAAATAGAAATGCCATAAGCATTAGGGGCTTGATATTGACTTATCCAAGGCCTATTAGCTCCTTATTCAAAACTTTCTACATCACTGTATCATTACATTATTAGATTAATATTTCCAATCATAATCTTAATAGGTATAGAACTAACTCCTAGTTGCAGAAGTGCTCTCACTCCTCATTATGTGAAGGAACCCTTATGAGTACGTTTTTCACCCCCTTGACCTTCAGGAGATTTATTTTTATGTGTACATGGGCAAAGACAAAGCATTTCCCAGCTGTCAATTCTTGCTACATCAGGTCGCCTGTTTCTGGCCAGAGAGTGAAGCAACTGTAAACTGTGCAAACTGCTGGCTTGATCTCTTTTCACTTGTTCACACTCTTGTTCTTTTATCTTTGACACATTCCTTTTCCTCTTGCTTCACAGGAACACAGTTGGCTCTAGGTTATCTCATTGAAACAAATGGAATAGCTGAATTTTTCCATGTGATCCTCTTGACTCAGCAGATTTATACACAGAAAAGTATTCAGATAGCAGATGCCCTTAATAGTTTCCAAGTTGGCAGTATGATGCCATAGTTAGTTTCAGGACAGACTGGATTCAAATACTGCCTCTGATTCATCACATTTTTGCCTTAGTTGCCCTTTTCTTTAAAATGGGGATGGGAATATTTGAACTATCTACTTCACATTTGGTATGATAAATGAAAATCTAAAGTATCTAAAGTGCTTTGGGGGAAAAAACATTTCTACTTTGCTTAATGACAGTTATTAAGTAGAATCCAACGCTGGATTATTAAATAGAATCAAATTTGCCATGAAATTTTTTTAAATTGGCTTTTCTAAAAATTGCAAAAACAACTCACCTCATTTTTATTATCTCTTTAGTTTACTTAGCTTTTGAAGGGTAGATTAGTTGTTCTGTATTAAAAAGCAGTGTCAGAAGTATAGCTTGCTTTGAAACATTACAACTTAAAAAGTTTTGTGACTTTAAAAGCCATAAACACTTTGAGCTTTGAATTTTCTTCTTATATGGTGCAGTCAAATTCCTATATGTTAATATGAATTTTCAAACTCATTAAAATGACTTAAAATACATATCCTTCTAAAACATCTGCATGTCAAAACTGAGAAATCATTTGAAATGTTTCCATAAAATTCCATTAAAATGACTTTGAGGAGTATGAGTATTCTAGTGGTTAAATAATAAGTTGTTAATTCAGAGTATAGTGTATTTCTGGTGTTGCTAGCATAGTATGACAATATTCCACCAGTTACCTCAATCAGTCTATCAGTCTATGATACCACTATCCAAGACAGTATGCTGGGTGACAACTATGGGTACTGTCCATTATGAAATTTCTTTGGCTTTTCAAATAATTTAAAAACTAAACTTAAACCTTATACTTACCCACAACTAAGTTTACCATATACTTTTATGCCCTTTAACCTCTTTCCTTTTGGGTTCTAGAGAAGGATCTCCATTCTTTATTGGTCTTCTCTCAGAGAATTTTATTTCACACTTCTCATCTACAGGGACAATGCGGAGACCAAGTCATTTAAAACTTGTGCCATATTTTTAATATTAGCCTCTTTTAGAGAACAGGAGAAAGCACTAGGGTATAGTAGAAGATATATAAGTAAAATGATAACTGGACTTAGTATATAGAAGACCTGGATTTGAAGTCTGTTTTTCTTTTTTTGTCCTTAGTTTCCAAAACTATAAAATGAGAATAATAAGAGTACTTACTTAACAGAATTTTTGTTAAGCATCAATTCACAAGACAATGAGTATCAAAACTATGAAAACGACAAAAAATACTTTTGAACTATTATTTTAGGTATCTGTCTTTTTAATAGAGTTTTGGTTCTATTCTCCTTGACCTCTGGCCTGTAGCACAATGGATTTGACTTCATTTTACTGCCATTTTATTATTACCTGGGTGACCATTAGAAAGTACTTCAACTTTATTTGGAGTCAATTTCTCACTGTAAAATCAGAAGGCAAAAAAAAATAAATAAGAAAATTAAAAAAAAGTAAAACGAGAAGGTAGGATAGGGAGTTTGGACTAGTTTACCTCTGAGTCCTTCTAGTTATTAATTATTTTAAAGGATCACATATAAATAGGAGCCTATGTTTTAAAATTTAAAAATGAGCTATTGATACAATGTCTGTGTATGTGCATGTGTGTGTGTGTGTGTGTGTGTGACAGAGAGAGAGAGACAGAGAGAGAGAGCCATCTTAAATAGGATGCAGAGGTGGGAACTAGTGTTAACATTACTTTGGGATATTTATATCAAGTGGAAGCAAATATGTTTGAACATGAAAGGAATTCACTTTACATGGGCAAAATAAACGTATGTCTCTAAAGAGATGCCTTAAGGTCTAAATTGAAATATCTTCATTTGTTTATAGGATCTCCTTATTATGATAATGTCCGGCCCCTTTCCTATCCTGATTCTGATGCTGTGTTGATCTGTTTCGACATCAGTAGACCAGAAACTCTTGACAGTGTCCTAAAAAAGGCAAGTATTTGAAAAATTTGAACATGTTTCAGTGTCTTATGACCCATCAATAGAAGTCTTATTGAAGAGCTAATTTTAAAAGAGGTTAAGATCCTGGCTTAGATTTGGTAATTAGATTGTAGAGAATATTGGTCACATCAGTATCATGAGCTTTCTTTATTATAAATATTATACTGTGTACTGTATTATAAATGCAGATAATCTCCTTATTTCAGAAAAACTTTTTATACAATTATGAAATAGTATATACTTTTAGAAGCTTTTTAAAGAAACTTTGGTGGAAAGAGATACTAACAAAAATAAGAATTCTTGTTGATTGTATGTAAGTTTGCTATTTTCTCCTTAGTTTTTAAGTGTATAAATTGACCATATTCAGGCATCATAGTGCTTTCAGGAAGACCTTTATTAACAAAGAATATCTTATACAACACCTTTATCAGACAATTCATAACCCAAGGACAATAATAGAAGAAACGATAAATGGTGAATTCTAACATAAAAATGGACAAAATGTCATGTGCCAAAACCTATGTTATAAGTACTTTGGTACCATGAAAAAAATGCTTCATTCAGAGTAAGGGAACCTGGGTATAAATCCACTTTATCTGTGTGATGTTGGGCAAGGCACTTAAATTTTTTTTGGGGGGAAGGGGATGCCTCTCTTTTTTCACATGTAAAAGGAAGGTTAAGGACTACATTGGCCTGTGAGGACACTTCAGTTCTGTGATCTCCAGCTTTTTCAAATTTGGAAGCCTTATGAAGAGATTAGGTCAAAATGAGCCCAGGTTGTACTTACAACTAGGAGCTTGTTAAGTCATCAGGCTTCCAATCCTGAAAGAAGTTCATGAAAAAGGGATGAAGTTCCTTCCATAGATGAGGAAGAGATTTTTAGCCAGTATAGCCCATTCTCCTCAGTTATTCTTATATCTTAATATAGAGAACATGGCCCAGCCTTCTCTCTAACATAGTTAACCTGAAAATACTCAAAAGTATCTTCAGATGCAACCAAGTAAACTCCCCATTTAATTTAGAACCTCTCTCAAATTTCCCTCACACACAATCTTCTGATCCTTGTTTTGTCTGATATCTGAAGCTCCTTTATTAATAATTCAACAAGTATTTATTAAGCACTTATTGGGTGCTAAAAACTATGGTGGCTCCTGCAAAACTTCTACAATTAGACAAAATAAGAGGAGAGCTGTCTTTCAGTTAGAGATTAAAACAACAACAAAAATTATGTGAATGAAGTTCAATTAAAATGTAACTAGCCAGTCTGCAAACACATATGATTTAATCAGCAACTTTTCCTGTTATTAGGGAAAAGGTGGCAGAGGAATGGAAGGCACTGGCTGTCTGAAGTGGTAGGGAGGGGCTGCCACTGAATGGGGAAAAGAATGCAAAAAGGAAGAGATGGGGACTGAAAAGATAAACCTTGCAGACATCAGGACTTTATCCATAGAGGTTGTCCCTGTTTACTTTTGAATTGGCCAAGACAAACAAATGAGCAATGAGGTATTTTTGCCAAGCAACTGCCAATGTAGGCAGCTCTGCTCTGCATGATTTATGAAGATAGGGTTTTTTGTCATTGTTTTTTTTTAAACCAGTGACTAATCTTGCCACTACTGTAGTACTTCACTATAATATGGAGGTGACCCTGGGTTCCAGAAAGCTCTACAAGCTGGATGCCAGCTTTGACCTATCCCATCAGGCTTGAAAATATAACTTATAAGATGAACTGTAGCTCGGTCACCTGGGAACTAGCTAAGTTCTAAGAGGCTTATCACCAGAAGGTTGGCGGTTAATATTTTTGGCCAAGGAACTCATGAAAACCATCTGCTAAGATGTGAAAGGTTTGCAGTTTGCCTCAGTTAACAGGGTATCCATGTGGATGAAATCATATCCTTGAAGTATTGCCAAAAGAAGGAGCCCCAAATTGAATTATATTAATTAAATTTTGAAAAGGACCATAAATTTATAGAGCTGAAGGAAGACTTAACCAGTCAGACTGACTCCCATTTTACAGAATGTCCAAAGAAATTCATTTGCCCAGGGTCACACAGAAAATCATAATCAAAACTTAAAAATCAGGGTTATTAATTATTCAGTATTCTTCCCAACACCTTTAAAGAGTTTTATTCCTAATTGAATTTTTCACAGAGGCCTCACTATAAGACATGGACTAAGAATGAGTAATGAGTTGGTCCTATAAGCTTGAGACTATCTTAATAGCATTTGAGTCATCAAGATAGATGTCAGAGGTGAGAGATTGAATTCTATGACATGGTTGATTCTGCAGTACTTGAATCAACTCCTAGAAATTATCTTATGACCTTGGAAATATTGGTTTAAAATATTTAGACATTTTAGGCATCTATAAGTACTCTTAATAGACATTTTCCTGCTTATCTATGTGTGACTTGATAATTTTTAAAAAATTGTTTAATGTCTAACAAATCTCAAGAATATATCTCTTATAATATGAGCAGATAATGAATCAAGGGGAGGGAAAATATATAATAAAAATATGCTTTAGTATTCTTTAATATTATTACAACCATTTTCAAAAACAATTTGAAATCTAAAAATCAGAATTCTCCTCCTAGCCCAGAAACTTACTACCTTTGTTACCCTGAGCAAATGGCTTGGATCTCTCCCCTCTGTAAAAGGAAGAGTTAGGACTTTATGGTTTGTGAGGTCCTTGCCAGCCCTAAAACTATAAAGTTTAAAAAGTTTATCTAGAAACTTAAGACAGTTCACTTCCTTGCCCCAAACAAAACATTCTTCTAGAGGAAGGACAAAAAAGAGTTTTGCTGATAAAGTGCTGATGTCCTTTAAATATGCTTTCTAATGTTCTTACTTTTTTTTTTTTTTTACAGTGGAAAGGTGAAATTCAAGAGTTTTGTCCTAATACCAAGATGCTGCTGGTTGGCTGCAAGTCTGATCTTCGTACAGATGTTAGTACATTAGTAGAACTTTCAAATCACAGACAAACACCAGTGTCTTATGATCAGGTATGTATTTTATCCCTTTGATTGTGAATGTTGATTAAAAATAAAGAACTGTGTATCTCCCTATATGAATGCAAAACTGCCAGAAGATGCTTCCCATTGATTGGCACTACCTCCAATCAAAAATTCTCTCTAGTCCAAAATTTTGAAGAAGTGCTATGTCTTGAAGTAACTTTGTTAATATGAAGATGAGCATGTTAACACAGGGGCAGCTAAATGGCACAGTGCCAGGTCTGGAGTCAGAAAAATCTGACTTCGAATAACTTTGGAACTTCGTAGCTAGGTGACCTTGGGCAAGTCATTTAAGCTTGTTTGCCTTAGTTTTCTCATTTGTAAAATGAGCTAGAGAAGAAAGTGGCAAACTGTTCTATTATCTTTGCCAAGAAAATCCCTAATGGGATCAAGAAATCAACAGTCATACATGGCTGAGAAATGACTGGCTGAACAGCAGCATATTAATATTTGTTTATCTTTTTTGTTTCTTGATCTTGAGTAGATTTAAATACTATTCTTTTTAGAACCAAAAGATTTCCTGGGATCTCATTTTGTAGATAAGAAATGAAGGTGCTGAGAGTTTAAGAAATTTATCCAGGGTTACACAGCTAATAAATATCAGGGAGGATTTGAGTTCAGGTCTTTCAGTATCTCTGCAGTTGATGAGTTCTGTGGATTTAAGATAGTAACCCTTGGGACTCAAAGATAACTTTTAAGAGAGCTAATCTTGCTTTATAGTTAATGGCATAATAAACTACTAAAAAGGTCTTTGCTATTGAACTGAGCACCTCATAAAAGAATGTTTTAGAAGATCACAATTTCTGTAGGCATTCTTCCAGAGAGAGAGCTAGGAGAAGCTGTTTTAATAGTTATTTCTTTGGAAAACCCCAGCACTAAAAAATTTATTTTGAATTATCTTGAATTTTACTTCGCATTCAACACTATAATCCCTCTATGTTCTACTTGGTCTTTATTTTTATGGAAGCAGATTGTATTTCAAATTAGCAAAGCTGGGAACATTTGAATAAGCTGTTCTGGTCATGTGTATGTGCTTGCCATCTGGACACATTGGTGGGGTCATCTACCTTTAGAAACTCCTTGTTTTACATTTAAAATCATGACTTTCAAAGAAGCAATAGAGATAAATGTGATGTCCCTGTCATATTTATGTGTTTAGTATGTTCTTCCATATTGTGTTTTTACCATTAAAACATTAACTTCTACCTCATACTTTGGTTGGCATCTATTTACTCAGTTGCTCTCCTTTTTATTTCAACAAAACAGAATTGGTCAAAGAAGGTTTTATGTTGTGGTAGAAAGGTCAAGTCTTAATCTGAATTCTGGCTCTACTAATAACTATGACCTTGTCTAATCTTTGGTAATTTACTTAGCTTCTTTGTTCATCTTTACCTTTGGCAATTAACTTCTTTGTTCATCTTTTCTTTCAATCATACTGTTGGGAGATTGGACTACATGATTTCGGAAGTTCTTTCTAGTTCCAACAATCTCTTAATCTAGAGAAACTGAACTTTATGGTCTTAGAATGGGAGCAGATCTCAGTTTCCAAAGTCAAATGGAAAATTTTGTCAGGTGCTTGTGACTCAGATCACCAGGTTTCTTTAGTAAGGATTGTCCAGGCAGTGATGTAATATGGCTCACTCTGTTTTGCTGTGATCTGGGAGAACTGCCACTAGTTCAATAACTATTTACTCTTGCTGTTGATAATTATGATGAATCACTTCCTTAGAAGTGCCCTTGCTTCTTTGAATCACCTTAGAGTGACTAGCGTGGTTTTAGCTGTCCTAATTCACTGATAGCACAATGCTCAGTAAATATTGTTTGATTAATTGGAGAGAAGAAAGATCTCTAAACACTGTGCCTATTGATTGGCTGAAGTCCTGATTAGAGATATTCTTAAACTTTAAAGAAGGTTAATTCCAATTAGAATAATAATTGTTCCTATGGTGTTTGGTGAAAGTAATTTTGTGATCTTGTGATTTTATAGGCAGCAGAAGAGATACCATGACTGAAATGTCCTCTTTTTGCTTTCCAGGGTGCAAACATGGCCAAACAAATTGGAGCAGCTACTTATATCGAATGCTCAGCCTTACAGTCAGAAAACAGTGTAAGAGACATTTTCCACGTTGCCACCTTGGCATGTGTAAATAAGACAAATAAAAATGTTAAGCGAAACAAATCACAAAGGGCCACAAAGCGGATTTCACATATGCCTGGCAGACCAGAACTATCCACAGTTGCAACAGACTTACGAAAGGACAAAGCAAAGAGTTGCACAGTAATGTGAATGTGTTGGATTTCTGTAATGAGGACAAAAAAATCCAATGAAAAAAGGTGAAGATCGAATGGAGTACGCAGCCAAAGTGACATATGATGGAGGCTTAGCGACCATTTTAAAGGATATTCTTCATCTTTTGTGGGATACTATACTTAAGGGTTCAGCATGTAGACCAAGTGATGGGAAGAGAAGACTTTGAAGAGCTTGAAAATGTGACTTGGAAGATATGCCAAAAAAAATTTTTTTTAAAAGGAGAGGTTCAGTTGCTCTAGAAATAGATGAGGAGGGGAAGGAGTACCTCCAAGAAGAAAAATCACACCCTGTCTGGTGCTTGCTTTTTTTTCTTAATCTATTCATGGCTATCTGCATTGATTTAATTTTTAAATGTTTTAATCTCCTTTTAAAAATATTAATACACCCTCCTCACTGGGGAACTGGCACTGTGACCTTAGAGTTTAGTTTTCCAGAGGATGTGATCTAATTTCCTCCCAGCTCATCATTAAAATGGAAATTATATCAAGACCCATGGGGTATCGAGAGGAAACGCTGTATGAGGCTTTGAAATGTTGCCTTCCTGAGATAGCTGAACAAGATAGTTGTGAAGAAAGCCTTTTGCAGTTTTTCAAGACCTGCAGACTAGCACAATGAGAGATGGAATTGACCAAGTAGAGTCTGCCAGTTATTATTCAGTTTTATGTTTCTGTTTTTCAATGTGATTGTCATTTGAAAAGTGGTAATACCCTGAGTTTTCTTTTTGTGCCCTGTTTAGAAAATACATTGTAGGGTTGTGCCATCATAGATAAAACTGCAAAGTTATATAAAAATTCTGTGAGTTGTGATTATGGAAGGATCCATGGGGAAAAGAAATCTTAGATAGTTTTAACCAGATTATGTATGGTGTGAAGGAATGATAGCAGAAAAGCACAGATTATAAGCAAAGTTTTCTGAATTTGAATGAGTACAAATTCAAGTCAACGTGGCTGGTTGTTAAATTGGTACATGGATAATTTCCAAAATGTCCATATTTGATGACCCTTGAGTATTACTTATTTCATTTTCTTCCAATAGCATTCATAGGAGAAGGAGCCAAAAGTACAACAGAGCTTTAAGGGCTCCCAAGTGGAAACTGGATACAGCATCAATCCTATAGGACAAGCATGTACATATGTAGAGTGAGTGCTGAACTTGTGGTAACCAAATTCAGCCAAGTCCATCTTTTGTGGACTTATTTCTCATGTCAGGTGAAAATAAATCAGCCTCTAAAACAGTTTGCAGATGTTTTCTCATCAGTTCCTCTTAGAGCTTCTTTCAAAGAAGGATAGACTTGACCTGTTCGTTATTGGCGCTTGTTGAAAACGAGCATTCTTTCCAATGATGATACTTCATTTTTGAAGTGTTAAAGCTGTGTTCCCATTAAAATGTGGCAGAATAGGAGAATAAGGTAATTACAACACTTGGTTCTATGTCTTACAAGCACTTTGTTTTGTCTCTGCAAGAATACCATTCCAGTCATTTCCCACAAAATCCAGATGTTTTACCCACATAATATGCTTTGATTGATGCAGCATTATGCTTTGGGCAGTATTACAAAAATAGCTGGCAAGTGCTTTCTGTATTTAAATATTGTACAAAGAAAATAAGTTATAACTGTTATAAAACAGAACATTCATTACATTTTTTAAATGTCGAAGTCACTTTGTATGTTTGTTTGGTTAATGTTCCTGCAGTATTTATTAAGATATCATTTTTTTCTTTAAATAAAAAAGTAACCATCTTTTAGCTTAATTTTGTTGGGTCATTTTTAAACTACTTAATAAAGATTTGGGTCTTTAGTTCCACTAGACATGTGTCTAGTACACACACATATATATGTACTAGAAATATATGTATATATGTGTATATACATACATGCAATACACATATACATAACACATAGAAGCTTTTACTTACCTTCATGTCCTGGCCTTCTGTGCTTTGGGACTTTCTTGGCCTATGAGTTAAGTTTTTTCCTTTAAAAATAACACATAAAGTGGATATCTGGTAACCCAGCACAATTGAAGCATTTTAAAGTCTTGCTGAAGAAAAAAAGCCCAAGTTACTCAATTCTGAGAATAGTTGTTAACAATTTGGAAGTTGCATGCATTCTCAGTTCAAAAAAGAAATGATCTAATCTAAGGACAAGGTTCCTTTATCAGCTAGGCTTTTATAGCCACAAGTTTTTCTCCCTAACTCTGTCTGTAAGAATGTGATCTTGGGCATGGAAATCCAACAAAGGTGGAGTTACATACATTATGTGTCATGTACTAGAGAAATAACAGCACTTTTGGATACTAAAGACAGCATATTGTTTCAGCAAAGTAGGGAAATGATACCCAAGGACTCACTAAGTGATCTGAAAGTTTTAAGAAAACTTTTAGCATGCAGGAAAGAATTTAACCTTCTAGGAAATAATTAGTTAAGGGGTTAATTTTCTGCTTAAAGAGAATGGCAGCTGCAGCTTTAAGGTCCAGTAGTTTATACATGTAAAAGTGATACAATGGTATATTTTTCAAAATAATGATAACATCCACACTACATTCTTTTATGCCCCAAACCATTTGCCTCCATCATTTGAATGAAAGATAGGTTTTGTGAATTTTTAAATGATCTTACTTAGAAATTACTCAGGTACAATATATAGAGACTCATGAGTTATTTGAATAAAATGACATTTTTCAAGAATTCAGAGAAAAGAAAAAAAAACTAGAAAAGCAAATGCCAGTGGACAAGTTAAACTTATTGATTGTAGATGGTTGAAATGTTTTGGAAGAGTCTTGCAAAGTGGCATGCAAAATGTACACTAACATGTTTATAGTCAGTCCTTATAGAAGGTGCATAAAAATCAGAAAAGAAATTCAATTAGTGTCCTTCATTATACTGAGGCATTGAGTAACTGGATGGTTGCAAGGCTGAATTAGTTATCTTTCAGGAAAGAATTTTCCTGACAATCACTGGCACAGAGGGGAAAAAAAGAAAAAGCACATCTGAAGTTCTGCTGACCTTGGCAGTGTTAGCTAGGTTGTTCAGGAATGTTTTTCTCTGATGAATTGTTCTTCTCCAACTGCTTTAATTTGTTTAACAAAAATTAGCTTTTCTCCAGCCTTAGGCATGTATGTTTTTACTTTCCAATTCTGACTTTGCTTTAGCAAACATTTATTCTGGTCATTCTGGGAAAATTCCCTTCAACTGATAAATGATTATGATTTTTAAATGCCCTTTTTAAATACCAAGAGGTTTTCAAACTCTGAATATGATTTAACCACTTCTTATCCACTCTGATTAACCATTTATCCCTCTCTGAGATCTTGGATTTGTAGGGGGTTTAAGAAACATAAGAATAGCCCAAACAAACTTGTTTTTTATTAAAAGAAAAATATAGGCAAAAAAAAAATGTTCCAAGATAATTCTGTAATTATTTCATTTTATTTAGCATTTTTTTTAGTATTTTTAAGTATTATTTAGTATACCTCTCTATATATTGTTCAACTATATGTTGTATTTGCATATATATCTCTCTAGTCTATGAGCTAGCACCCAAGATTTGGCTTATAGAGGCTCATAGACTTAGAGCTAAAGAGACCCTCAGAAGTCATTTAATTCAACCCTCTCACTGAAAAAATTTAGGGGTACAAAGGTGACACAATGGATAGAGTGCTGGGCCTGCTGTTAGGAAGACTAAATCTTTTTCTGAATTCAATCTCAAGACACTTATTAGCTATGTGTCTTAGTTTCCTCATCAATAAAATGGGCTGAAGAAGGAAATGGCAAATTGCTCCAGTGGCTTTGCCAAGGGAACCCCAAAGGAGTCATGAACTGACTGAACAGAAAGAATATGTTACTGGTTAAAGGTCTCATATTCTGATAGTCAAAGTGGACCCAAGTGTTCTAATTTAGAACTTTCTGTGATGCTCACTATTCCTGTTATATTTCTTTGACTTTTTTTAAACCCCTACCTAGTTTTCCATTGAAATCTCAAGAATTACTTCACATCCTAGAGTCAACCAGATTACTTTGTCATCCTCTGTTTTGTACAATCCAGTGGAAAGAGAGCTGTCCTTCTTTCTTTTTTTTTTAATTATAGCTTTTTATTTACAAGTTATATGCATGGGTAATTACACAGCATTGACAATTGCCAAACCTTTTGTTCCAATTTTTCCCCTCCTTCCCCCATCCCCTCCCCCAGATGGCAGGTTGACCAATACATGTTAAATATGTTAAAGTATAAATTAAATACAATAAGTATACATATCCAAACAGTTATTTTGCTGTACAAAAAGAATCAGACTTTGAAATAGTGTGCAATTAGCCTGTGAAGGAAATCAAAAATGCAGGCAGACAAAAATAGAGAGATTAGGAATTCTATGTAATGGTTCATAGTCTCCCAGACTCCATCTCCCAGAATTCTTTCGCTGGGTGTAGCTGGTGCAATTCATTACTGCTCCATTGGAACTGATTTGGTTCATCTCATTGCTGGAGATGGCCATGTCCATCAGAATTGATCATCGTATAGTCTTGTTGTTCCCATGTATAATGATCTCCTGGTTCTGCTCATTTCACTCAGTATCAGTTCATGTAAGTCTCTCCAGGCCTTTTTGAAATCATCCTGTTGGTCATTTCTTACCAAACAATAATATTCCATAATATTCATATACCACAATTTATTCAGCCATTCTCCAATTGATGGGCATCCATTCAGTTTCCAGTTTCTGACCACTACAAAAAGGGCTGCCACAAACATTTGTGCACAAACAGGTCCCTTTCCCTTCTTTAAGATCTCTTTGGGATATAAGCCCAGTAGTAACACTGCTGGATCAGTTTGATAACTTTTTGAGCATAGTTCCAAATGAGCAGACCTTCTTTCAACCCCAATTTAATTTCTTCCAACCAGGGGAAGTTAAAGCTCTTAGGGGAGTACAGATATGGGTAAGAGGAGTACAGTTCCTATACAAGCCATCAAGGTAACAAATGCATATTGGATAACATTCAGCCTATATTTCATCTTGTTCCCTAAAAATTGGTATATTTGTCCTATAGCTCCCATAAGTCCCATCTTTTCTCAGAGGAAGAGAGTCCCAAAGCAAACAAGGTTAGGCAAATGATATTCCAGCCATAGGTCTTAATTTCTTTATGTGCAAAATAAGAGTTGGAGATCCCTTTCAGTTCTACACTTATACATACTTTGTTAGATTGCTAGAGAGACTACCCCTCCTATTCCACTGAATCCCACTTTCATCTCATGGACCCTATGCAGGCTTATTATTATGGTACTACCCTAAGGCATTTAACTTCCCTTAAAGGGAAATGAACTTGGGAATGATAAAAAGACATTATCTCTCCCCATTGAATTATACCATGTAAAATCAGAAGGTGAAATACGGCTATACTAGTCTTATGGTTAGAGGAAATGAATAATGGAACCTCTAAAACTTGCTTCTATTGTCTGTTTTTGAGCCTTCTGGGAGAAAGGAATGTGAGTGAGAGAAGGTCAGTGATGTAGAACAGCCATCAATATATTAACAACCTAATCATAAATTCCGTGACTGTGGGGAAGTTCAGTTCATTAGAAAAATAGATCAAATCAGGAAAAGAGATGATAAGAGAGTGGCTGCATTAATGGAGGGATTATTCCTAAGCAAAACAAAACTAAAGATAAAAAAATTTTAGATCTATTTAAAGTGGCAAGGAATTGTAAACTGAAGGGCTACTTGTCATTTGGGGAATGGCTAGGCAATGTATATAAATGTGATGGAATATTATTATGCTATAAGAAATGATGAAAGAGATGGTCTCAGAAAAACATGTTATTAGGAAAAATGATTTTTCTGAGTTCAAATCCAACCTCAGACACTTATTAGCTGTGACCCTGTGAACAGAATCAGGATGAAACAAAACAGAGAATGACAGAAGTGAAGTGAACAGAATCAGTATAACAATTTATTACAATGACAACAATACTGTAAAGAGAAATAACTCTGAAAGACTTAGGAAACCATGGATATGGTTTCTTCCCAGGATAATCTAACCATGGTTCTAGAGAATTAGTAATGAAACCTGCTATCTATACCTTTTAAAAGAAGTCAAAGATTCAGAGTGTAAAATGAAAAATGTACATATTAATATACAAACATATACATGCTTATATTTTCTTTAGATATGACTATTGTGGAAATTTGTTTTGCTTAAATATGTTTTCACAACATGGATTTTGTTTTTCTTCCGTGCCCAATTTGTCAGGGGATTGTGAGAGGGAATGAGAGAGGGTAGATTTTTACTGATTAAAAAATTATATTTTAATTTAAAAAAACCTAATGATGCCAGAGTTGAAAAACCCAGGACAGCAACATATAGCTGATCCTGTTGTAAATAACCGATGAATATGTTTACTCTCATCTTTCCATGAAATTTATAGTCAATAACCAAATATAATGAAAATGTATGAAATGAAATAAGCTATAGTAACTTAATTATGAAATAAAAACAATGATTTCTGAAAATTTATGAGATTCTTATAGAATGAAGGGCAATAGTCCATGATTTTTTAGTTTTAACACTCTCAATCATAATACAGGAAATAAAAGGAAGAATGAGACTTAGTAATGGTAGTGGAAAAAAATGTTTATACATTCACAGAATACAAATATTTTAATGAGTGAACAAAAATGAGCAAGAATAGTAAAAATCAATTTACTCTTTGTTTTCTTTTTTCAAAAAGGAATTTTTCTCATTTCCCATGCTTGAACACTGGTGCAGTTATACTAATGCTTTTTTTCTCCTTTGGATTTTTTGGGGGAGAGAGAGAGGCAATTGAGTTTAATGACTTGCCTGGGATCACGTAGCTAGTAAGTGTCTGAGGTCACATTTGAACTCAGATCCTCCTGACTCCAGGGCTAGTACTCTATCAATGACAGCAATGTACCTAGCTGCCCTATTTTTTTAAAAAAAAGGATAATAAACTACACTTGGAAGGCAGTTGGGAATATGAGTTGGTATTATCTTTCTTGTCATTCAGGAGGCTATGGTACCTTTCCAGACCCTCAAATGCATGTTTAAACTTTGGGGATATTTCTTCTGACACAGGCCAGTTTTCAGGTTCCTTCTTCTACCTGGTAAACTAGAATTTTCACAAGCTTCTGGAACCATTGAGACCATTCTTCTTCTGTCTGCTTATCTATATTTCAAATTTTTCTTCAGAAAAGAATGCAAGTTTTCAACTCTTCCCCAACTTTATTATCTCTGGAATAATTATATAACTATGTCTTAGGTTATAAAAAAATTTTTTTTTTGCTGTTAGTAATTGTGGAATTTGAAGTAATAAACAGAAGGGTAAAATTGTAGTCTTATAAATGTCTAGGAAGGAGTAAGTTGACCTGCCTTCAATTAAAATATATGTGGAACAGGTCTTATTTGCTTTAATTTTTCTCCTTTACTCACTTGTCTTTTAGTTTTTTATTCCCAGGGTCAGTTCTACTTAAACCTTTCTTGGATTGGATGCTATAGAAAGTTTTCTGTCGCTTTTCCTGAGGAAGAGTCTGGTTGGAAAGGTATGGAAGTCAGTTAGTCAGTCAACAATCATTCATAGAGTGTTTAAGCTATGATATAGCAGGATTCAGTGTGTTGCTGGGATTCTCAAATTTGGAGCTTGTTTTCTGGTTTAATCTCTGCATGTGGGTACTTGTGATCGATGAAAGTAGTTTCCTATCAGGCCTGCAAAAATTCTGCCCCATGAATGCACACTTTCCTATACAGAACTTCAGCTACTTCCTTTACTCTTCTTGGAGGCAGCTTGCATCCTCCTTTGAAGGAAAATTTGAAATAAAGTAGGAAATAAAAGATTGGTGGCAATAATTTGATGGGAACATGTGAAGAGTCCCAATTTTCAAGTAGAAGAAGAGGAAAACAGTCTGGCTTTGGAGGTTTCCATGATCCTGACTTTGGAAATTCCTCTTTTCCTTTTGTATCCTTGGAGGAGAAGAGACTTTCCTATGTGTTCCCAGATATTCTTCTCTTGGACATCAGGCCATCTAACACTGACCGTACAGTCTCTTCCTTCTCCTTTCCTGGAAGAGTACACGATTTGGGCCTCTGGAAGATCTATTTCATCTCTGATTCATTTCTCTCTGTACCAATCAATTTGTCTAAAGCAGATTAACAAACCAGCTCTTAAATCTTTTTGAGGATTCTCAGCTTATTGCTCTGACATATCTAAATCTAGTCATTATACAATGACTCCCAAAGTTTAACACCATTATACCCTCCTCATACTCTCAAGAACCAACTATTTTATTTTCCTATTTCTTTTTTTGGCTGAGGCAAGTGTTAACTAACTTGCTCAGTGTCACATAGCCAGGAAGTGTTAAGTGTCTGAGATCACATTTGAACTCAGGTCCTCCTAACTTCAGGGCTGGTGCTCTATCCACTGCAGCACCTAGCTGCCCCTAACTTTCTATTTTAAAGCTTAGCAAGCTCTCTTGTGCTTTCTCTTTTTAATTCCTGGTTCCAGGCAGAGAACTGCATTAAGCTTTTGGCACATGTGTAAGGCTAAGGACATTTATTAACTTGTCCCAAGCTAGGTGAGTATTAAGTTGAGATCACTAGCTATAGCTTTTCCCAGGTTTTCTTTGATGAGTCATTCCTCCAGTCTCAAAGTGCCCAGAATCACACATAGCTCAAAATCCTATCATTCTAATTTTAAGGGGAAAAAAATCACATACAACAATAATGGGGAAGCTAGGAAGCACAGTGGATAGAGTGCTGGATTGGAGTCAGAAAGACTCATCTTTCTGAGTTCAAATCTGATCTCAGACACTTACTAGCTGCATGACCTTCAGCAAGTCATTTAATTCTGTTTGCCTCAGTTTCCTTATCTGTAAAATGAGCTGGAGAAGGAAATGACAAACTACCCTAGCATCTTTGCCAAGAAAACATCAAATAAGGTCATGAGGAGTCAAACCTGATTAAAATGATTGATCAACACAGCAATATTAAAAATAGATTTTTATCAGCAAGAAGAGGAAGATCTTTTCCTCAAAGAAGCAAAAATTTGGTTGCTTAAAAGGTGAAAGTTGTGTCCCACATATGCATATCTTAAGACTATCAAAGAATATTTATTCAGTGCCATCACCCATATGTTAAAAGTTAAATACTGAAGCAACCCTCCCCCCTGTATCTTCTAGGTCTGATATAGTGGAACGTGGGAGTGTCAAACAAAATCATCCCTTTCCTGCCCCAGTTATTAATCTCTGGATATAAAGCAATGTGGCAGAGCAGATAGAAAGCTTCTTAGAGCAGCTTTCCTCTGAGTAGAGAAGACATGAATTCAAATCCTGATTCTGACATATATTGGCTGTGTTAGCTTGGACAAATCACTTAACTCCTCACTGGCCAAATAAAGCACTTAGTATAGTGCCTGGAACATAGTGAATGCTATATACAAGTTTATTCTTTTCTCTTCACCTAACTCCTCAGGTAACAAAAATGCTGAGTTACACCAGTGGAGGGAATTTCCTCATGCCCGAGTAGACAATATGCTAATGAAATAACAACTCCAATCCCTTATCCCCAAATCCTATCAAGCCTTTCACCTTCCAGTTCTTTATTTTTATCAGCTTCAAAGCATTCTGAGTTTAGTATTTATAACACAATTCTCACAGAATTGTGCAATGACTTTTGTATTACTTAATTTTTCTTTCATCTTCTGTATATGACTTTTATAATCTTTTTCTTCCTTATCAGAATTGTCTTTGTGCCTTTAGTATTTCATTCTTGAATGATTTCCATCCAATCTTGGCTGAGTTTGCCTACATAATTTTTCATATAAGTCATCTTACCTATTCATTATCTGAATGACCCCTTTGAAATCTGTTCTCCTGAGATTGAGAAAGCATAACAAAATGTTTCGATTTTCTATCTTCTATCACAAAATCTAAGTGGGATTATTTAGTTGTGTCTTACTCTTTGTAAACCCCATGGATTCATGGGATTTTTTTTTTGGAAATGATACTGGAGTGGTTTGATATTTCCTTCTTCATTACATCCTCATTTTACACTTGAAGAACTAAGACAAATAGAGTTTAAGTGATTTGCCCAGAGTCACTTAAGTGCCTTAGCCTGGATTTGAATTAAGTTCTTTTTGACTCCAGGTCTAGTACTCTATCTATTGCATCACCTAGCTATTCCAAAGACTATGAAAGAAGACTGCAGTATATTCATATGAAAGAAATCACTTGTTTTTTTTTTTTTTTTCTTGCTCTTCACCCACACACTGCCAAGCTTTTACATTACACTTTTATAGTTGTTGTTGTTTTTAAAATTTGTAAGCACTTTTAAATAGCTCTACAAGAGATATAGTGCAAGCCTTGTTGTTCCAGTTTTACAAAGTATTAGATCTCAGGTATCTGAGGTAATACAGAAAATCAGTGACAGATCTGGCCAGTACTCAAACCCAGATCTCCTACCTCCAAATACGGAACCATATCCATTACAATATTCTCCATTTCAATGTCACAATGTTGTCTAAAGAGAAATAGCCCTTAGATTACAAAAGAATCACTTGATAGGACTTGTACATGTGAACTTTTCAGAAATTAGGATGTGTTGCTGTAGATTGAAGAGGAGATACTGTTCATTTTTCTTTGACAAATGAATCAAACTATGTCAGTGAGGAATGTTTCTATTTGAGGAGTCAATTTTAACCCTCTTTCCTTTATTTGTCTATGACATAATTCCTACCTTCAGCTACCTTAAAATGTCAGAATGAGATACTTGGTAAATGAGAGAAGACATGAATGCTTGTTGGCAACTACTTGTTTACTCCTATTAAGCACCTACTGTGTACTAGGTACTGTGTAGAAATATAAATCAAAAAGTGAGACAGTCCTTGCTTTCAAGACACTTACATTTTACTTGGAAAATATAACACAATAAGTGCAAGATGTAAACAAAATATATATAAAATGACATGGAAGTGGGGCTCTAACAATTTAGTGGATTAGGAAAGGTCTCTTACTTGAGCAGATGACAGCAGTGAAGAAGGTGATGAGCATTCGAGGAATGGGTAATATTTTATTATAGAGATAAGAAAATAGGTTAATAGTTTGGTGGTTATTGATATCCTCTAGAACCACAATATTTTAAATGCTAAAAGATAACTATCACATCTTCAGCAAATCTTCTTTTTTAGGTTAAATAGAATCAATTCCTCCTAAGATTTCCATAAAGCATGAAATTGAGGTTTTTCAGAATTCTGTTTTCCTTCTTGGATATTCTACAGTTTACTTGTTTTCAAATGAATCATTTTACTTACTTTTTTTCTTTAATGCTTTCTACTTCCTTAAAAATAAGATGTGTTTAAAAATTTATTAAAATTTTTAGATAATACATGTATATTCATTTTTTACATATTTACACAAGTCATATTGGGAGAGAAAATCAGAACAAAAGGGAAAAAATGAAAAAAAAAACAGAAAAAATTTGAAAATAGTATTCTTTGATTTGGATTCAGTCTTCATAGTTCTCTATCTGGATATGCATGGCATTTTTCATCCAAAATTAATTTGAATTACCTTGGATCTTTATCTTGCTTAGAAGAGCCAAGTCTGTTACAGCTGATTACCACACAATCTTGCTGTGCTGTGTATAATGTTTTCCTGGTTCTACCTGCTTCCCTCAGTATCAGTTTATGTAAATCTTTCCAGGTTTTCCTTTTTAATATCAGCCTATTTATTATTTCTTACAGAACAATAATATTTAATTACTTTCTTATGCCATAACTTATTTAGCCATTTTCCCATTGATTAGCATCCATTTATTTTTCACTTCTTTGTCACTACAAAGAGAGTTGCTATAAACATTTTTGTACATGTGGGTCTTTTTCCTCTTTTATGATCTCTTTGGAATATAGACCCAGTAGAGACACTGCTGGATTCAAAGAGTATGCACAGTTTGATAGCCTTTTGGGCATAGTTCCAAGTTGCTCTCCAGAATGGCTGGATCAGTTCACAATTCCACCAACAATGCATAAGTGTTCCAGTTTTCCCACCCCTTCAACATTTATCATTATTATATTTTTCTGTCATTTTAACCAATTTGATAGGAGTGATAGGATTCTGCTACCTCAGAATTGTTTTAATTTGCATTTCTCTAATCAATAGTAATGCAGAACATTTTTTCATATGACTATGGATAGCTTTAATTTCTTCATCTGAAATTTTCTGTTCATATCCTTTGATCATTTATCAATTGCAAACACATCATTTTACAAATGAGAAAACTGAGGCCCAGAGCAGTTAAATTATTTAATATCATATAGGCAGCAAATGGAAGAGGTCACTTTGACCCCTGTCTTCAGTCCCCTGACTTCAAAGTTTGGATTAAATCTTTACCAAACTTTCTCTAAGCAAAGCATTTCCACTTTTCAGATAAAGGTAAACCCAAGATCTATAGCAAAATAAGTAAAATTAAAATTATGTAATGTTTCAGGGCAGCTAACAGTTTATTGTCTAGCTCCCAAGTTTTTAGGATTTTTTTCCTCTTGTAATGCTATATTGAATCTATTAATTAAAAAATAGAATGTATTCTAAATATGCTAAACTTTGTAGCTATGTCATAGTACTTATAAATTCACTCAGGTTAAGTGAATAGTTGATGAATGAAGGAAACAACTAACTATTCTCTTGATTCAAATAGATGAGTAACAATTGCTTTCAGAAAGCCAACTAATATCTCTGTTAGAGGTATATTGTACTTGCTGTCCATCTCTGCTTAAAATGGTATACAAAGAGAATTAGTCTTTATAAATCTAATTATTTTGACAGCATCATCTAACACACTTGTAAGTTACTGTGGAAAAACATTGTTTATGCATGTTTGAAGTTTGTCCATACTCTAATATTAATTTTTAATACATTCAATAATAACCCAAGAGTGATCATGTGATTATATATTTATGCATGCATCTTACCACCCACAGAGCCTTTATGAGTAAGTATTGAAGCCTTATGGGATTTAGGATCAATTTGATGGTAAGTTAAAAAAACTGCAAGAATATATTGAGCTTAGTCAGAAATGATCAGAGTTTGATGTAATCTCTGTATGTATACCAAAATCAGTGAGTGCCTGATAATGATGGTTCAAATCACTGTAGAAACTTTTGCTATGAAGCTTCAAACATGCTTATACTTGTAGTCACAGAAGAAAAATGCATTTGTAACATAATTGGGCAATTATTTACTCCTTAACATGCCGTTAAAGGATTTTTAGTGTGAACCCTTGGAATCATTTTCATGAACCCCATGTGATTTGTGAATCACTCTTGCAGGCATTTTTGAAAATTGTAAAATGAATATTGTTCTTTTAAAATTAAAAACAATCAGTCATATACAGGAACTAGAATTAAATCTGAGCATCTTTTAATTAAGTTCACATTTCTGTTTATTTTATGACATAGCATAATTTTGCTAATTTAAATTATCATAGAGGTTCATTTATGTTGTATATTTGTTTTTGTGACATTTTGGTCATATCTTTGATATATTCGATACTAAATTCTGTGTCAGGAAAATGAAAATCTCTCTCCCATTATAACATTTTTCTTATGGGAAAATATATATTTTGCTTTAGTGTTACTGTAAGAAAAAAGTGCAGGTTGACTTTACTATAAAAAAGGTCAGTATGACTTATGGACTAATTTTTTACCCTACTCCACACCTAATGGAGCTTATCTAACTGAGCATAGAGCATAGAAACAGACTTGACTTTTAAAAGAACTGTGTAAAAAGCAGAGCTGAAAGAGAAATCCAACACCCTGGAATGCTATTATATTACCAAGACACAAAATCCACACTTGAAACACAATTGGTGCTTTATTTTTGTTCAGAAATCTTAAAAAAATTGCAATAGGATGGGAAAAATTTTGCTCTGGGACTGTTTTCATCTGGTCATCTGGAAAGTGATACATTCATCCTTCCTTTAATCAAAATATTCTAAGTAAATGACTCAAGATGGAAAAACTGACCAAATAGACATCTGACTACGGAAAATTCAGTTTCAAATCCTGGAAACTTTAGCAGTTGCCCTTAGGAAAATCATTGTTACACAAATGTTTAAAATGAAAATCCAATAATAGGTTTTATATCAATATGGTCATATCCTAAAACGCTGACATGTAAATGACACAGTAGATAAAGCACTAGGCTTGCTGTCAGGAAATCTTGTGTTGAAGTCCTGACTCAAATACTTACTGGTGTGTGACCTTGGTAAGTTACTTAACCTTACTCAGTCTCAATTTTTTCATCTGTAAAATGAGAGGATTGGATGGACTTGATGACCTTCAGGCCATCTAAGTCTGTGGAAAACACATATGCCATTCTGTGCCAGATAAAAACTTCTCAGCCCAATGTGCCCCATATATGTAGTATGATGTAATATGTAGGTGATACATAAAAGCAGAGATATTCTATGTCAGAATCTTCCCTGAATAAAGTTTCTCACTCACCCTCTTTGCTTGGTAGCTAAAATTCTATTAGCTACAACCTTGAATTTAAACAGGTGTTTAATATACAGATGTCACATATGAGGTTGGATTCTTGAACAATAGCATCATGTTCAGTTATTATCATCTATTAATAACTTAGCTTAATTCTTTGCCAAGAAAGTCCCAAATGTGGTTGTGAAGAATCAAATGAGGCTGAAAAAACAGCAACAATTTGTTGTAATGTTATTTCACAGAACGAAATTCTGAAATGGAATGGGACACAGGATAAGTATATTTTGTTGCAGAAATCATCAGGAGCATGAGGTTCTGATTCAGGGAAGTCTGATGCTTTGTATGCAATAGGCACTTAATAGTTGCTTGATGAATTGGAATGAATTAGATTCCAGATAATAAGGAGACATGAAAGCTGCATAAAAGCCAACAGGACAAGTGTTTAGTTTTTGTTTATGTATTGTCTACATAGAATACTCTCTGGTTTAGTCTTATATCTTAAGAGTGGCATCTCTGATTTTTAAACAAGACACCTTGAAGATGGCTTAAATTTTGTATTTTTTGTTCATATGTAACTTACTTTAGGTGAATTTTAAAATGAAAATAGTAAAAATTTCACTATGAAATTTTGGCTTTTTAAAATTTGTGATTTAAAAATATCTGCTTTTAAAAGACTGAATTCTCAAAGATTATATCATTTTCCTTCACATGTTTCTTAGCCTCCATCACATCCTGTCAGTGAGGTTAGACTTCCTTGGCTTATGCCCAGAAACTCTGACAGGCTTTCATCTTCACAAATACAATTGCTTCCTGTAGTGGTAACCTCCGGAAAATAAAACCGGCTCTTCCACTTGTTTTCAGGAGAAACTTGTGGAGTGGCTTAAGCATGCCTTTTTGTTGAAGACATGATTATCCTTGTATCTTCCCACACATGAAGAGTCAGGAACCTTCCATCACCCTCTTCAACAGAGGAAAGAATTCCAACCACATAATTAGTTTCGGTTTCTCCTTGTTTCCTGAAAGTCCTTTCACTCACCTGTGTGGCCTTCTTGTTTCTTCTCTAATTTTGGTAGAATGATGATATTTTTACCTGCTGGAGGAAAAATCTGTGAGTGTACAGGACTATCCCTTTGAGGTGAATTTTACATACATCTTCAAAAAGGGATGTTATAGAGTAAAACAATTCAGAAATAAGACAGAAGTGATCTGATAAAACTTTCAAGTTAGAAGTCTTGGGTTTGCATCTTTTCTCAAATACTTGTTGCTGTGTGATCCTCAAAAAGTCACTTACTTTCTCTGAGACTCAGGCTCCTCATCTGCAAAGTAGAGGTGGGGGGCACAAGTAATAGCACCTACTTCAATAAGCAATTGTGAAGCTCAAATGTAAAACTTAGGATACCTCAGAGTACTGTATAGATATGAGATAGTCTGTACAATTTTAGTAAAGTACAGGTTTGACAGACTTCAAGTTACTTACAATAATTATATTATTTAATTATCTGCATTGGACCTATTAAACAAATAATTATCAAATACAGTCTGCTTTGTGCTGTGCAAAAACAGGGAAACCATTCTATTACTTCTTTGTTTCCTTTCACCACTAGTTGTTTTGGTGTTAATCTGTATCAACACAAAGCAAATAACTAACATAATTATTCAAATAGATTAGATAAGAAAAAAAAACAATTCATTTTCCTGATTTTGATTCTAAACTGTAGGCTAACCAGATTGAAAATCTGACCAATATTCTTTGCTTTTTCATATCCATTCAAGTCAGCTTGGTCCTCCGGAATCCCCATCTTGTTGTCAACCTTCCACTGTGTCCTTTGAAATCTTTATTCTATTGCTAAGGAACAGCCCTTTATTTCAGACCTATGTTCTTCTCCCAGAAATTATTTTGTATACATTTTGATTTTTTTCTCTCTCTCTCTCTCTGTGTTACATATAAAGCTGGAAAAAAATCGTAGAAATCATTCTACAGGAGTGATTTGTTCAAAAAGATGTAGATAACAAGTTGCAGAACCAGGATGTTATTTACCCTCAACTAAGGATTGGATATTTAGTATTCAGCAGAGTCTTACAATGGGACCTTCCTTATAATGAAGAAAGATATTTCATGTACTCATCAATCATGGAGGAATAGTACCTTAGAGATCATTTAGACCAGATGTTATTAACTGTTTTGAGTCATAAAACCTTTGGGCAATCTGGTGAAGTCTATCCTCTCCTCAAAATAATGTCTTTAATGTGCTTAAAATAAAACACAGAGGATTACAAAGAAAATGATTTTTTAAAAAATACAGTTATTAAACTATATTTAATAATGTATTAAAATACGTTCATATAATACAGATTAAGAACCCCTAATTTAGAGTGATTTAGAAGCTTCTTATCCAAGATAGAAGAATAAAATTAAAGATTAAAAAGAAACAAAGAAAATAGGTTATGTTAAAAAAAATGGTACCTAACAGTAAAATGATGGGCACTCTGAAGAATGATATATTCAAAAATGCAGAGGCAAAACAATAAGAAGTAGGATAAAATAAAAAGATAGCACAATTGGACGAATGAGGTTTCTAGCCAAAACAACTAACCTTGAAGCCAGGGATTGATTGGAGAACATGTAATTCAAGAATTTGCAGACTTTCCATAAAGAATTGGAAAACAAAGAGACTAAACATCATATTTCAGGAAATACATAAGAAGTGTACTCTTTCTCTTTATTCTTCTCCTCTCTTATTCTCAGATTTTCTACCTCTTTTTTGAAAACAAGTCCATGATACCTACATCAGTCCTTTCTGACTTCCCCTTGCCAGTTGCTGGGCACTTTCCTTCTCCCCATACATCACTAATATACCATTTTCCATTTAAATCGATAAAACAATAAAAAATCTGAGGGTCGAGCTAGTAATATGGGTAAAGGATTTATGTAAATACAAATACCAAATAATTTTAATGCAAATAAACAAACACTTGAATAGAGATATTTTTCTTTCATTTTCCACTTTGTATCTCTAGCACCTGGCATAGTAACTAGGGCATAGTAGATCAAAGAGAGAAAAATAAATAAGGTGTGACTTCAGGTATGTTAACTTACCTGAACTGTTGACCTAGATGACCTTTGAGATCCTTCCTAGTTTTAAAGTTATGTTTTTATGAACCTTTAAGAACATTCAGACTGAAAGTTAATATTTGAAAGTAAGGAAGAAAATTGCTTAGCAAGCAACTATTTATTCATCACAAAACTCAAGAGTTTTTGGATAAAAGATGACTTAGAAGATGCAGGAAAAGATGGGGAATTTTGTTTTGTTTTGTCTTAAAATCTCTGATAAAATTCAGACATCTTAGATCTATATGGAATGAATATAAATCTATAAAGATAATAGTCATTTCCCAATAACTAAATGGTTAAAGGATATGTGCAGTTTTCTTTTTTAAAAAATATTTTTATGCTTTTTTGTTTTTTATCTACACTAATTCTCTCAATCCTCTTCAGTCCTTTTTTCTTGCTTCAACTCTTCTATTTCAGTAACATTATTTTGTCATGTCTCTTTCTAAGAAATGTTATTTTTTTGCATCTCCTTTATTATTTTTCTACTTTTAGATCCTCTAGATAGAATATATCCAGAAATATTAATTCTTTTTATCTCATATTTTAATTTATTCAGTTTTCAAGTTAAATAAAAGTAAGATGTTATTCCATATGATCATATAAATAAATGCTCTTATAGAAATTTAATTTTTGTTTTCATTTAATATAATGAATAATACTTCATACAATACTAGCAAAAACAAACAAAACTGGCAGAAGTAGAATAATAAGGAATTTAGTTTTTTTAAAAAATTATTTATTTAGCTAGTTTATTAAAGGTTTTTATTTTCAAAACATATTCAAGATAATTTTCAACATTAACCCTTGCGAAATCTTGTGTTTCAATTTTTTTTACCTTTCTTCCCCCCACTCCCTTCCTTAGATGGCAAGTAATCAATATATGTTAGACATATACAGTTTTTCTATACATACTCCCACAATTATCATGTTGCACAAGAAAAATCAGATCAAAAAGAAAAAAAATGAGAAAGAAAACAAAAAGCAAGCAAAAAACAATAAAAAGTGAAAACACTATGTTGTGATCCATACTCATTCCCCCCAATACTCTCTCTGGGTGCAGATGGCTCTCCCCATCACAAGACAATTGGAATTGACCTGAATCTTCTCACTGTTGAAAAGAACCACATCCATCAGAACTAATCATCCCCAAATCTTATTGTTGCTGAGAACACTGTTCTCTGGTTCTACTCATTTCACTTAGTTCATGTAAGTCTCTCCAGGCCTCTTTGAAATCAATTTGCTGATCATTTCTTATAGAACAATAATAAAGAATATTAATTCTTAAAGGAGCTATTAGGGTACTGTGGTAAAGTTACAAGTATAAGCATTGATTATCTGCTCAGTTCTAAGCACCATGCTAAGTGCTTTACAGATAATAATTCATTTGATCTTCACAATCCTGGAAAGTGGGTGCTATTATTATCCCCATTTTTAGAGTTAAAGAAACTAAGGCAGACAGGTCAAGTGACTTGCACAGGGTCCTACAGTTAGTGTATGAGAATGGACTTGAATCTGGGGCTTCTTAATCCCAGGCATAGTTTTTTTATCCACTATTCCATCTAACTGTTTGATTAACCTCATAGGGAGAAGGCAGATGTGTATGGCTTTTCTGTTCTTTTTTTTTTTAATTTCTTCAGATGCCACACCATTCCATCAGGAGACTGACATCTCCTGAGTTCAAATCTGACTTGAGACATTTGCTAACTATGACCCTGGGAAAGTCACTTAACCTTATTTGCCTTAGTTTTCCCATCTGTAAAATGAAATGGAGAGGGAAATTGCAAACCATTCCAGTCTCTTTGGCAAGAAAAACCCAAATTGGGTCACAAAGTGTTTGACACAACTGAAAATAGCTGAACAATAATATAATATACGTAGCTGCCCATCTTTTCTCTTCTAAAAGCTCATCATTGTTGGTTCCTCCCTCAGTTCTCATTAGTTGTTATTTGTTCTTTCAGACCACCAGAGTTGGGCAAAGTTTGTGACCCTTCAGGGAAGAGGGTGACCTTTTGGAATGCAATTTCAGTGAGATCTTGAGTGACTATCATTGATGTCTTAGCTGATACTTCTGTGGTAGTATCAAGCAACTAATTCCAAAAGTTGATACCTAAAATTGTAGGAGCCACAAAGGACACAGACAAGATTCCCTTTACCTGGTGAGTACCTTGCCAGCGTAGAAAGAAGGAGGAGTTTAATAGAGGGAGTATGTGGAATTATAGGCTAATGATTTGTATCTTATTAATTTTTTTACAATAGGAATTATCTTCTAGCAAGTTCTTTTGTTTTTTATCTGATTATTCTTGCAGATTTTGCTACATTTTGATACTCTACTTATTTAGTTCAGGTGATCAAAAAAAAAGTGTCCACAAATTATTTTTCAGTGAACTATCTTCCCAGTATACACATTCCATAAAAATTTTCCATAAAATATTTTCAGAAGCAGAGATTAAAAAGTGGCAATGAACTTTTTAAAACTGCAAAGCAATTAATTATTAGGAAATTCAAATTCAAATAAGTCTAAGTGATTTAATATTGGAGAGATAAAATAGGGAAACAGATTTGCTAGTGGTGACAAATGGAATTATATATTAAGAAATGATTGTTTTGAATTCAGAGATGTTTGGGAAGACTTGCATGAACTGATGCAGAATAAAATAAATGGAATAAAGGGAACAATATGAGAAATAATTTCATCGTAAGTGAAAAAATCATGATCAGAAGTTGAAGTTGAACTTTGATTAACTGAAAAACTTATGAAAGTCTTAAGAACTTCATAATGAATGATACCTTCCCTATCACAGTAAAGAGCTAAGTGTGAAAGGTTGTCTCTATATCAATTTTTTTTATTATATTTTCTTTTTTTTTGCAAGTCAGGGTTCAATTTAGATTATAGAAAAAAGTTGAAATGGACTTGATATATAGACAAAGACTATCAATAGGACATCAATAATAGAAAATCATAAAATATTTCCATTAAGGTATATTTTATGATCACTACATATGGTAATGATCCTGGTTAGGAAGGATCCTGTAAAGCTTCATTTTGCTTTCTGGAGTCAAATAATGTGTGTGTGTGTGTGTGTGTGTGTGTGTGTGATCAAACAATAAACCAAATAGGATCTTGTGTTTTCTGCATTTTTCAATCAATTGTGTGTAACTATGTGGCATTCTGTACAATAATCATCCACAAAAGCATGCCTTCCTTTTTCATGTTTTTATTGAAGGTAATGTTGAAATGTCATAAAGATTTTATAAAAAATAAAAGCATATATAAATGGATGTATAGTTATTAATGGAACTGTAACAAGAGCAGAGTAACTGGGGCTTGGTCCCAGGATGCTGAATTTAGAGAATGCTATCAACAATGCCAAAATCAAATCAAAACAGACAAAAACATAAATCGAAACTTGTCCCTATATAGCAATAATAATTAGTTAAAATAATAAGCTGCTAGATAGGTTGGCTTTTATCCGTTCCTTTCTTGTTTTCTACTCTTTCCCTACTCTTCCATTCCCATAGCAACATAGAAGGAACTAGTGTTTCGAGGCTCTCTCCTTTTGTCTTATAATTACTACTGTCCCAATAGTGTGGGGTCTCAATCTATCCCATTAACTAGGGCATGATTGGTACCACTTATCTCAGACGTAGTTTAGAATACTTGCTCCTAGCACAAAAAAGTCTTATGTGCAGTTCATTATCAATGCTTATATATAGATATAGATAATATTAAACATATTATATTATACACACACACACATATATATAGCCCATGATTCTCACCTCCCATTGTTTAGTATTATCTGAGATATCTTATTAAAGGATCTTTCTGTGCTATAGAAGTTGGATTACCTCTAGCTTTATGTTCTTAGTTTTATATTATGGGTATTTAAGGTTTCTAAAATTATCTTTTTCTCAGTCTTACTGTGTATGACATTCTTCATTTAGTATGTTTTTGCTTGGTCATTTTGTTGAAGTGAATTATTTGATTGTGCCTATTTGGGAGAAAATGGTCAAGAATACTTATTCTTACAAGTTATTACCACTGAAAGGTCCTTGAATAACATGAAACTTATCAGCAATAAGCAGATGAGGTAACCAACTTGTATTTACATCTGTGGAACTAAGATAGCTAGATATTCTTGAAACTGAATCCTTGAATTTATAACGTCCTTCCTCCAAAAATATAGCATCTGATGACTAAAGGTATGATCTGCATTTGGTGACATTAGAATTTCTCCAAAGTAAACACACCTTCTAACTTCAATTTGCATTTCTTACAGGAAAGAAGAGGGATTTGTCAGCTTTATCTTAAAAAATATATTAAATTATATCTGACATTTATGTAATATTTTAAAATTTACAAAGCAATTTTGAATGCTATTTCTTTTGATCTTTGCAACAATACTCTAAAGGAGTTATTATTATTCCTATTTTATAGATAAGAAATCTGAACCTCAGGGTTTAAATGACTAAAATCATGTAGCCAGTAAGTACCGAAGGTAAAATTTGAACTCAGTTCTGTCTCAATCTAAGTCTATTGCTCTGTCTCCTAACTGCCAATTAAAGCTTGATGCTCAATGGTTACCACACAAGGATACAGCGGAAATCAATCTTTAAATTAGTCAGTATATAAGTAAAGGGTATGTGCAAGGAGGAAGAGTTTGGGTAAGCTGAATATATTTTCTCTGTCTCTGTTTTTCTATCTTTCTGTCTTTTTTCTGTATCTCTATCTCTGTCTCTTGTAAAAACACTATTAAAACATTATATTGAGTACTTTAGTTTTTATCTGTTTGTTATTTCTAGATTATGTTTATGTGTCTTACATAAGCCCTATTTTATAACAAACATTTAAAACACTTAAATAAAAATGTAGAGAACTTCTGACCATATATTCTGAATTATATGTCCATAGTCTCCTATATCTCCAGACAAAGAAGGAGATGAATTTACTCATCTTTATTACAATTTGGATTGGTCATTGTAATTAGTTTTCCAATTTGTTTTATCATTCTTTTCATTACATTGTTGTAGTCATTATATCTATTGTTTTCCTAGCTCAGCTTGCTTTTCTTCTCACATCGTTTCAAACAAGTCTACACTTATTCCTCTAAATTCATCACATTCCTCATTTTTACAATGTAGTGTATTCCATATTTATATGTGATCATTTGTTTTCCCTTTCCCAACTGAAAGACAAGCAATCTATTTCAAGGTCTTTATATCATAAAATATGCTCCTATGAGTAAAATTTGCTATATATAAGGTTTCTCTTTCTGTCTTTGACCTCCTTGGGATAAAAGTTGTTTCAGTAGGTGATTTATTCTTTTCCCTCATTTCCCTAAAAGAATGGCTTAAATGACTAGTCATCTGCCTGAGACATAAGCCAAAGTAGTGGTAAGCCACACGTCTGTGACTTTGGAATTTGGGCTCTTTCAATTTTCTTCAGGTTTCACATTGGTCCTTTTCTAGGGGCTGCCAAAAATCAGGAAAAACCCCAATGAGACAGCCACAGAGCAACTGACAAAACTGTGTGTGAACTAGAATAGTCCTACTTATATTAATAGTAAAATGAGATTTTTCTATTTTAGGTCTTGTATCCTATATTTCAGTCTGCTAAGACAAAATGGGACACTGGTTTTGTCCCACATTGTTATCATGTTCTCTATCCTCCTAAATTATCTTTAACTATTGCAGATCCCAAAGCATTCTTATTCTGAGTTGATTTTTTTTTAGCATTTTTCAATTGCTACCAGGGTTATTTTTAAACCATAAAGAGTATTATATGAAATATCATAGATTTCATAAATAATATGAGGAGAGCAGCATCTTCTAGGATACCTGCCATGCAGGGTAGGCTTGTTTTTCCACACAGCAGTGGTAAATTTTCCTTTAAAATTATTGGAATATCCTCATTGGAGAGGGATACGTTTCAAACCACTGACATGACTTCCTGGGGACCAAAGTACAAAAAACAGAATGCATTGAGTCAGGGATTCCCACATTGACACTATTAATCCCAGTGCAAAAACAGAGAACCCACCACCAAACTGCACCAAATCTGATCAATTTTGTAATTTGAATATTCTTTCTCTTCTGTTGTCAAACAAGCTTCCTTCTGTTAACTCCTGGATGGTCTGTGAGTGTCTCATTTCTTGTCAATCACTAACCTGAATCACCTGACTAGCCTGAATAAAACCTGGCTTATAAGGGGTCAGCATACATATTTAATTGTTAAAAAGTGACCATTTACTGAATACTCATTCTTAAGAGACCTTGCTTTTATTCTTCATATTAAAGGAACTAAAATATTATTGAACTTTACTTAAAACTACAAACTTTGTAAGTGTATCTTTTAATCAAGTCTTTACCATAATTGTGAAAACAGAACAAACTCTTTAGCTTCATTTTCTTGGTTTAAAAAGAAACTTTCCCACTAGATCTGTTCCCCAAGTACCACACTTAATCATAGTGTAGTTTAATGTGCTGATCAGAGATGTATTATTTTAAAATTTCAACTGTTTTGTCTTGCTTCCTTGTAATCAACCTAAGATCCAAGACAAACATGAAAATCAAAATAGCCAGAGGAATTTAAAAAAATGTCTAATTGATTTTCACTGATCTGGTTGCTGTTGGATAGAATTCTTAGACAAGAGGAGAGTGTAAAACAGTGTAGTGTAGTGCAAAATCCATTGACCCTGGAGTCAGGGAGACTAGGTTAGGATTATGCTTCTGACATTCACTATCTGTGATATTTTGGATAAATCACTTAACAGCTATTCAGTTTGTCCACCTGAAAATTAAAGAGTTAGTCTAGATCAATAGTGTCACACTCAAAGAGAACTGGGAAGGAGAACTAATTTATACATAAGGATACTCTGGGTAGCATTTTTACTTTGTTTTAAAATATACAGTCTGTTTTATTGCATTTTTATTTATTTTGATAGATATTTCCCAATTACATTTTAATTTGGTTCTGCTACTCTAGAGAAGGGATTCTTATATCTTTACTCTCATGATCTCTTTTTTTTCTGAGAGATTTTTACATGACCCCATCTCAAATCTGAGAATAGATGTGTCTGGCAGTGTTCCTATATGCTCAGTGGAAAGTATACATATTGTGTGCTCAGAACCAAGGCTGAAGTGAAAATATGCAATGAAACATGGGCAACTGCTACCAGAAAAGCCTTGGATTCATTACGTGTTTGATTTTGAAATAATTTTTGTTCATTGAGTTCAGAAAACTTTTACAATAGTGAAATTTTTCAAACCCTCACCTTCAGTTGTGTGACCACATATGGGTTGTGACCCACAGTTTAAGAAGCTTTGCTCTAGAGAATATGGGTTTGACACCACCAATCTCTGAGATGTCTTCCTGCTCTACATCTGTAATCTAATTATTCTAAAAATGGAAATGAGGGGGCAGGGTAAGATAACTTGATTGTTCTTTACAAGAATAATTATCTAAACAGATTGCCATTGTAACAGGTGGAGCTAAGCCACAAAAAATCTGTAAAAGAGGCTCTAAATGAATGAATTGATGGAAAAAAATATTATACACTCCAGGAACTGTGCTAAATATCGAGACTATGTATGCAAAAAGATTGTCTTTGTCTTCAAGGAACTTACATTCTAATGGGAAAACCATATTACATATGTGGAATAGTGAACAGGAAAGGATATTTTGTTTTGGAACATCATAGGGATAAGTTAGTGGAGTCATAGAGAAATTAAATAACTCATCCTTTTGGGGAATGTAGTATTGATCTGATTATTTTTCCCAGATCTATAAGTGGAAAGTAGAAAGTGAGGAGGAGAGTGATGTGCTGTACATACATGGGATGAAGATGACCAAAGAGAGTAGATAGCAGACATGGGAAAGCTGTTCCCATCCCCAAACAGTATCTAAATCTCAAGTGATAAATCTGCCAGAAAATAAAAGTATGTTTGAGTACCCCAGGCATATCCCTGATGCAAGATTATGAAGCGCAGAAAGTTGAAGATATTATAATTGTAAAGAGTATATGAAATAATTAAGGGTGTGTATGTTAACACATACAATTAAGTGTATATATGTAGACATACGTATTTCTATTATATTATACACACACACACACATATATATATACATGGATACATATGCATATGTACATACATTATGACATTATGATCAGTCATAGACTAATTAGTACCTATTACAAGGGGATGGGGATAGGCTTGAGAATTATATACTCAAAAGGTCAGGGTCAAGGATGGTCCAAAAAAGCCATCCTTAATCATGTGTTCTTTTAAGGCTTCTAGTAAAGAAAATGATAATCTGTCTAATCAAAACCAAAACCAAAACCAGTCCAATATATTAAGAATGCACAAGGGCTGTAGCAGTAAATGATGTAATCTCTAAAAGAGCCCCCTGCCTCTCCGGTGGAATGACAATATGGTTTGGATCACTGACCTGTCCTGCGCCATTGGTGTTTCCTTTCTGGGGAGTCATGTTTCTCTTTCCAGATGGTTTCTCCCTTGGACACTAAAACAAAAATTGCTTTTATGGCTATTGATTTTGATTAATGGATTGTGTCACAGGAAACCATTTTCTTTTTCCTTGGGAAGGGCACAGACGATGGTAACATGGCCATGGCTTGGATTTTTTTCACCTCCTTTTCCTAATAGCCAGTCATCCAAATCATTTACTTCTAGGTGGGAGAACCACACATCTAGGATTTCTTTGATTGACTTTGCCTGGTTTTGATCTCAGCGGTAAGGTATCCGGCTTTGAAAATCTTTTAATTTCATTAAGTTTCATCAATACAACAGCAAATAAATGCCCTTAACTCCAGCCCTAATTTCAATTCAGGAAAATAATTAATGTTCCTATTGTCAGGCTTTTTGCCTGATGGATGCCCTGTGGGCTTCCCATAGCACAGCTGAGAGAAGGGGAGATGAAACAAAGGAAAATCTTCTTTCTCAGCCATCTGGGCTTTTTTTCCCCCCCATCTTGCCTTTGCATTATCTTCTATCAGGTAAAGTCAAAAGAAATTGAAGTAGACACTTGCCAATATCAGCCTAGGCTCCTCCCCTCAATCACTTCTGCTATCACTGACCACAAAGAGGCTCTTGTCATTCAATCATCTTGGTTGATTTTTCCCTTTCCCCCAACCCTGCCCTATACTACATTTGCCCAAGGCCTGAGCTCTGTGATTCTATAAATCAATGTCCTAAAAGAAAATGTACTGGGTGGGAGGAGAAAGGGTACTCAACAGATTTTCATAGGAATTCTGTTATCTTGCCATCCCTGAGCTGAAATGAAACAGGAAAATTAAGTCAGGTTTGTCAATAATTGAGCTAACCTTTGCTATTGCTTCTCTGAATATTTCACCTTCAAAGAGCCATTAAAAAATCATAAGGTCATAGTTCTATGCTAGAAGAAATCAGGGTATGTCATATGACAATTGTCAGAGGTGAGATTTGAAGGGTGATTCTTTGATATTATAGTAAGGGTTCTGTCTATTTAACTACACTACCATAGGTATGTGAGTTCAAATTCAAAGTAGATTCTACTTGAAAATGAGTGTGATGATGATTTCCCTCCTCTAGTTAGAGGAGCAAAAGACTGCTGGAGCAGAATGGTATATACATGGTCAAGTCCAATCATTGTATTGATTGTTTTTACTTTTTTAAAAAGATACTGGGAGGATACAGAATGTAGGAATGGGAGAGAAAGGGCTCTATCTTAAAAAGACAAATTCATACTGACAAAGTTTATACTTTAAAGAAGAATGAGTTGTGCTTTTTCTTCAGGTTTTTTCTTAGAGGCCATAAGTTAAGAAAATCATAGAACCTTTAGTCTAAAATCACGAGAGCATATCTATTATCAAGTCAAACTTTTCATTAATCAGATGCAAAAAAAGTGGTTTCCAGAGAAATTGTGACTTGTATAATGACACATATTAGTTTCTTTCTTGAGGGGATCCAGTACTGGACCTGAAATCAAGAAGATCTAAATTAAAATCTGGCCTCAGCTAGCTCTTAATTGTATGAACCTGGCCAAGTCAATTAAACTTCTGCTTTCCCGAATTTCCTGGACTGTAAAATGGAGATAATAATCAATGTGACAATATGGATAAGGCACTTTGTAAACCTTAAACAGTATATAAATTCTATCCATTTGTTATCATCAACAACGTTAACAGACTAAATTCATATTATCCACATTGTTACAGGATCACATAGCTAGTTAAGTGTTAAATGTCTGAGGTCAGATTTGAACTTAGGTCCTTTTGGACTCTAGGGCTAGCACTCTATCCACTGATCCATCTAGCTGTAGACCAATGACATCATAGGCTTATGATTTCAGTTGTAAATGAATTAGTTTTAAGTAGGGCATATTTGCACAAAGTCATCAGCCTCTTTCTTTTCCAGAGTCATTGAAGTTCTGTGGCAAGACAAAAAGTCAAGATGACTGATGATAACCTGGAATGTAGTGCATGACCTTGGAGTCTTCCATGTCTAGCCTAACTCTAAGTACTCTACTAAACTTGCTGTAGTCTCTCATGGCCATTGGAACAAATTATTGTCATTCAGCCATTCTAACAGAAGAAGTTTGGGGAGTAGACATTCCCCTAACTTACCAACAAATTTAACATCTGTAGGTAATATCCATAACATTAATAACAACAACAATAATAATCTACTGATAAAGAACAAACTCTGAATGTATTGGTAATAATCTTAACTTTTTTTTTTTTTGCTAATTTTCACATTGTAATTTTCTTTGGTTATATAAATGAAAGAGGAAGAGGGAGTGGGAGAAAATAAGTTTTCTATTTTAGAGTAGCTTGAGGGACAATAAACTAATTTTCTGAAAACTCTGTGCACAAGATTCCCACCTTTTTTATTGAGATAATAATATGCTTTTCAGCCAGAAGATGTAATGAAATCAACCTAATATGAGATGTTGGTAGTAATTTCCATTATAGAAATTACTTCAACTTTGAAAGATGTACAATATAATTACAAAAGAAGAGTCTATTTGTTTACTTTGCATAAAGAGCATGGTAGCCTGAAAGAATATACTAAATGATAATTGATTTTCAATAACAAAGACTGATACTAAAGCATAAGTAATAGAAATTTATTTACATTCTCATTCTCATTGCCTGTTGTACATTTTACCTTTTGCAGAAAGCTTACATGTAAATAAACTTTAATATCATTCTCCCTGGGGGCCCACAAAAACAAAAGCTAGTTCTAAAAGTTTACAAATATAATTGTATTTCTGCTTATACTTTGGTATCATTTTTGTGCTAGTGTTTTCAAGGAAAGCATATGTTAAAATTGGGTCTGTTCTTAAGACAAAGATGCTGGTGATATTAAAAACAATTCATTTAAATTGTTTTATCTGGTTCTTGTAAATTTGACTCTGGTCCAGTTAGTTTTAATACAAAACAAAAAATGTTAGATGAATCTGATCTAGGTTAATTCCATTGTGTAGCAACCTTGCTATCTTAAGACCTTGCCTTAAAAACAGAAATCTGTGGAGTTAATGCTCTGTTGTTAGACCATGGGCAACTCCTAAAAGAAGGGTCTAGGAAGAAAATAAAAGTACCATTGATCTTTTTAAAGAAACAATAATATCTGCTAGAGTCCAGGGTGTCTGGCAACAAAATAGGGGGTGGAGAAAGTGAAGTTCATTTATCTCCTTTCATCATCTGGAGAAATTACATTTGTCAGGGGTGATACTGTGAATCAGTCAGCTGGAAAATGACCATGGGCAAAACATCTTGAATCAGCTGAAACAAAATATTTGCAAACATTAATATTGTATAGCTGGCAATGTCTTAGCAAGCAAAATGAATGACAAAACATGAGGCAAGAGCTAGGAACTTGCAAGAAAAATTCCAATCAAACCTGAGAACAAAAAGAAACTTAGTGGTGATTTTTCCAATTCAGTCTAAGCTCATATGTATTTTACTTATTAAATGCATTACACCTCCATTTGACTATTCCCCCAGTTTTCATTTTTAGAATAGACTCCCAAAAGGTTATTGCTCTCTGAGATTCTGGTAGTAACCCCACGGGTGGATATTCTTGATGCTGCAGTTCATGAGTCCCCACAAGTGTGCTTCCCATGAACAATTAGCCAGCTGACTTGAGTAGCTTCAGCAAAGTATTCATGAGAAAGTTTATTAGGAACAGCTGTGCAAAACATTAATCTCTAAAACTTAGGTTATACTCTACCAGAAATATACACAATGCCAATGGGAAGAATGGGCTCACACTTAGAATCTAATGTAGTGAGATACATTTGTGGTAAAGGATAACTCACAACTCCTGGTATTTTAGGGTCTAAAAGTATCTACTTTCTTGATGAGGTCCTTATGTAGTTCCCCATCACTATATCATTTCTACTGGTGAGCTGTTCAGTTCTTCTCTCAAGGCCAGCTTCTTTTTTTCTTTCTTTTTAAAATTCATTTTTTTTTTTTACATTTTCTCCTTTTTTTTTTTTTTGTTTTCTTGGTTTTGTTTGATCCTTGATGTCTCATTGAGTCATTCATTTCCATTTGTTCAATTCTAATTTTTAGTGAATTATTTTATTCAGTTACCTTTTTTAAGCTCCTTTTGTACTTGGCCAATTAAAATTGTAAATGAGTTGTTTTGTTCATTGCATTTTTTTCTATTTCACAAATTCTGTTTTTCAATGAATTGGTTTCTTTTTCATATCTATTTTGTAAGGAGTTATATGCTTCTTCTATTTCATCAGATCTATTTTGTAAGATGTTATTTGCCTTTTCCCTTTCATCAAATCTATTTTGTAGGGAGTTATATGCTTTTCCCATTTCATGATATCTATTTTTTAAAATGAGTTTTCTTCAGATAATTTTTTTCCTTTTCCAAACCCTCTTGCAAAGATTTCCTTTCCTTTCCTCATTTTTCTTCTAACTCTCTTATAAGATCCTTTTTCAATTTTTCCAAAAGAGTCTTGTGAAATGGGGACTAGCACATTTCACCCTTTGGGGCTTCATCTGGAGTTGATTTGTCTTTAGGAAGCTCAGGGCTTGAGGTCTGTTCTTCTCTCTCTCCATAAAAAATGGAGAGATCTTTTTGCTTTAATGCTTATTTTTTAAGAGTTGAGTTCTACTCTTAAGGCAAAGGGGCAACGTCTGTTTTAGTTTGCCCTGGGGTCAGTGTTTCTGACTGACTTCCACTGCTGCGTAGGCATGGCCGAGTCCTGTGTTCTGGGGTTTAGGGGCTCACAATTTGCCTTTTGAATTTGCTTTGGCTGTCTTACAGCAAATCTCTGAATCACTGGCTTATAACCAGGAGAGAGTAGCCAAAGAGCCTCACACTAGATTTCCAGGTGCATGGATGCTTCAGTGCTTTGGCTCCCTGCTCCAGCTCCCTGCCCCAAAGTCTCTACTGTGGTCTAGGCTCCACAGTCACTTCCCTATCTGATTGAAGTTCTTCTCTGAAGTTCTTTCAAAGTATCTTCTTCCAGAAATTCGTTGCACTCCAAATATTTGTGGGTTCTATCACTCGAAAACCAGTTCAGAGGCTTAATCTGCTATTGATCTGAGGGAAGCTCGGGAAGGTCATTTAGAGATGTGTCTGCTCTCTGCCATCTTGGCTCTGCCTCTTCACTCAGTTCTTTAAAAGAAACTTTGAGTTCTATATTCTCTCCTTCCCTTCAAACCCTTCCCCATCCACTGAGAAGGCAAACTGTGTGATATGCATTATATATGTGATGTCACAAAACACATATCTTTGTTAGCTATGTTGCTGAAAAAACAAGCAACAACAAAAAACCAAACCTAATGCAAAACAAGAAAAATGAAGAAAGTCCAAAAAGTATGTTTCAATCTATACTCAGAAATCAACAGTTCTTTTTCTGAAAGTGGAAAGAATTTTTCATCATCAGTCATTTGGAATTGTCTTGGATCCTTGTATTGATGACAATATCTGTTCTCTCTCTCTCTCTCTCTCTCTCTCTCTCTCTCTCTCTCTCTCTCATTCCTTTTCCTTCCTCCCTTCCTTCTTTCTTCCTTCCTTCCTCCCTTCTTCTTCCCTTCCTTCCTTCTTCCCTTCCTTCCTTCTTTCCTTCCTTCCTTCCTTCCTTCCTTCCTTCCTTCCTTCCTTCCTTCCTTCCTTCCTTCCTTTCTTTCTTCCTTCCTTTCTTTCTTTCTTTCTTTCTTTCTTTCTTTCTTTCTTTCTTTCTTTCTTTTCTTTCTCTTTCTTTTCTTACAATTGGAATTAAGTGAGTTGTATCCACTGTAGCACCTACTTATCCTACCTGTTCCTTTCTTGAGTCTGTAATTGCTATTCACTATTTTCACAGGGTAATGCTCCTTAAATCTGCTCTCTTCCTCAGGTATCTGAGACTCTCTGAATTTGTGTTTATTCTCTGGTGTATATTTCTGCTCCTTGATGGATGAATTGTCTTCCAAATTGGTTCAGAAACTTTTATAACATTTTATTTGAAATGAAGGGACACTTTGTCTTATAGTCTTATGATACAGACAAGGAGATTTGCCTCTACAAATTGCACAGAATAGAACTGATAAAATTCACTCAGCTATTTGAAGCCCTCAGAGATATGACTAGAATGTTTACTCAACCAATCTTTCTTTACCCAAAGGAAGAAGTTTATGCTTCATAAAGCAGAGATGGAGAATTTTTATTCTGCCAAAGGATATTGGATATTTATAACATCATTTGAGGGCCATATAAAACTATCAACTTATAGAACTCAAGCAAGTGGGAGTTCTGCCTCATTTTGGAGGTTGGAGGTTGATCATTGTTGGAGATTGATTATTCAAATGGTTTCTCAGACCTTATATGGCCTAAGGACCAGATGTTTTCCACTTCTATTATGAAGGGTTCATAGGGCACAGACACATCTTGTTTACACATTAAAAAACTCAATAAGATTTTATTGAGTTTATAAGAAAATTTCCTTGCATTTTCTTTATACTTTGTGACCATATTTTAGGTCTTTTGTGATTACATAATTTTGATGTAGTAGAGAAACTCTCTCCCTTTCCCCTACTATGTGCAAGATAATGGAGGCACAAATACAAAAGTGAAATAGCTCCAGCCCTTGAGTAGTTTGTATTGTCCTAGAATTAGGGTTAAATAATCAAAAAGGTTTAACTTTTGGAAGTTCTTTTACTCCAGTTATCAAATCCATTATAGAGATTTGGATAAAAAATACAGGATGGAAATAATATGTGACAGGATTCATAAACCATTTCAGAGGAAAATACAAAACATCTTTATTATAAATAAATTTCGATCACTAAAATGCCACTCATTTTAACCCATACAGAATCTTTTCTAATAGAAAAATAGTCAACCAAATTTAAAAAGCTATATGACAAAGCATTTTAAAACTCAAGTAAAAGAAAAGAAATCTCTGCAGCAGCAAGTTATTTTAGTATTTTTTAAAATAAAGATGAGCTTAAGTTGGGGTGATGGCTTTGGGTTTTTATTAAGCTAATTCTGACAACTTTTAATGTGGAGGAAAAAGCCGTGGTATGGCTTCATTCTCTCCTTTCTTCTAGCTAGTCATCAAGTTTTATAAATTCTTCTTTTATAGATTCTCTTGAATCTTTTCTTTTCTTTTCAAACCCTATCTACCTTCTAGCTCTTTGAGGATAAAGACTATTTTGTCTTTGTATATCCAGTGTCTAAAATAGGATCCTCCACTTTAAAGTGACTGCATTAATACTTACTACCTTGCATTGTATTGCACTGTTGCAACCTTGACTTGCAAAAATCTAAGAGTGTCCTAAATGGTCTCTGTAGCTCTTGTTCTTCTACTATTCAATCTACCCTGCATACCACCTTTCAAAATTACAATTTTGCATGCCTCCTTATTGAAAAATCTTCAGTGACTAAAACTATGTTAGTCTTCAATTTAATACTTCATTTTAACACATACTACAGTCTGGGTTCAATCTAGCTCTTCAACATTACATAGCCTACTTCTACTACTACTACTACTACTACTACTACTACTACTACTACTAGTACTACTACTACTACTACTACTACTTCTTTCATCACCACCACTACTACCATTCCTCCTTCTCTTCTTCCTATTTCTCTCTGTATATATTTATATCTTTATCTATATATAGATATGTGTGTGTGTGTGTGTGTGTGTGTGTATTATTGAATTTGGTCTTCATTTTTTCCATGCTATTTTTTTCTCCCTAAGATGTTCTCCATCCTCCTCTCTGTAATTATATAAATGTTTGTTGTATTGTATTACATTTCATGTCTCTAAAGAGTGCTTATTTGAAGTCTGGTTTAGCCTTTAAAATTCATTCTGTGTTTCAGATCCCTGAAATCAGAAGAGGCATGGTTTGGAATTCTTATGTTTTACTATCATAGGATAATAATAATAAATAGCTAAAATTTATATATTGTTTTAAGGTTTTCAAAGTGCTTTACAAATATCTTATTTTATCCTCATAACAATTCATGGAGATAGGTGGTATTATTCCCATTTTAGAAATGAGAAAACTAAGACAGATGGCAGTTAAGACATTTGTTCAAGGTCATTTAGCTAAGAAAAATATGGGACAGGATTTGAACTTTGGTCTTCCAGATTTAGGTCCAGTGCTTTATCTACTTGACAACTTAATTGCTTAGCGTGTCCTAAAGCTGTCCCTGAGCCTTGCTTCTCCAATTGTAAAATGGGAGTAAGAATACTTGAAATACTGACTTCTTAGAGTTTTTGTGAAGTTCAAGTGACATAATACACATAAATATAAATGTGTTTATTTATGTGTGTGTATATATGTGAATATGTATATATATATATATATATATAATATACACATAATGCTACAAAAATTTTAGTGCAGTTTTTAAGCTTTAATGGATTACAACTGCATTAAGATTTTTAGAACACCTTATAAAATGCTTTGGAAATCTATATGTCTGCTTTCATCACTACCAGGTATTCCTTGCCCATCTTACTGCTTACTTTTACTGTTTATGTCACTTATCTGATTATTATGGTGCAAACTAATGTGTATTGTTTCTCTTTTGAGCTATTGGTTTGTTGAGTTGTTTCAATAATGTCTTACTCTCTGTAATTCTATTTGGGGTGTTCTTGGCAAAGATACTGAAATGGTTTGTTATTTCTTTCTTCATCTCATTTTACAGATGAGGAAACTGAGGCAAATAGGGTTAAGTGACTGCCCCAAGTCACGCAGCTAGTAAGTGTCTGAGGCTGAATTTAAACTCAAACCCTCCTGACTTCAGGCACTTTATCTGTCCTTTTAGTGTCCTCTGGTAATTTCCTATATTGATACACCATTCTGGCACTGAGATATCTAGATTTTAGACTATACAATTGAACTATAGGTATGTTCTCTTAAATAAAAAGCCTTCAGGAATAGATTCACAGACAAATTATATATTTTTAAATGAACATAAATTAGCTACTCATCAGCAGAAAGTTACAGATGAGAATCATCTCAGAGATGGAAGAAATTTCAGAGGTAATCTAGTCCAACCCAGGAACTCCTTCAATAACATCTATAACATTCTTCATAAGTGGTCATCTATTTGACCTTGCTGAAGACTCCTAGTGATGATGAGCTTATTGTCTTCTGAGGCATCCAATCTACCATTTGGTAACTGAGAAAAAATATGACAAAATTGACAAATTTTGACAAATTGACAAATATGACAAAAGTATATTTGTCTATAACATTGTTCTTCCCATATTAGATTGTAATCTCCTGGAGGGTGAGGTATATATCTTATATTTCTTCAATATTCTTCTTAACAGAAAGAACATGGCTATTTATCATAGGGCAAGATTTGTTAGTTGATAATTTTATTAAATTTAGTCCTCTTAAGGCCAAAAACCATGACTTAAATCTTCTGTAAATCCCTACAACATCTTCACGTAGTACTGGAATGGTATTGATTAACAAATATTAATTGCATGTGACATTTGAAAACAGGGATAGTTTTGTTTTAATTACTGTACCCTTATACCTAATATAGTGTCTTACACATAATAAACATTTAATAAATGCTTTTGAATTCATTAAAATTTAATTATCCCCAAGATTACCCTTATCAACAGAGGACTAGACACTAGATAATAAGTTGTTGCTATTGCTTTATTCCATAAAAGATTGTGGAGACCTTCTTAATAAAGTAAAAAAAAAAAGACATGGTCTGTAAATGGAAAGATTCATAAAACTACAAACTTTCTTTTTAATTTGTGCTCTTTACTTGATTACACTGTAAATACCTTGAGCAGATGACATGATTGTAATAATAATTGCTTATTCAGTTCTCAAGGATTTATTTTTTTATTCACTTTTAGCCTGTGTAAGAAGTAGATCATTTCTTGCCATTATATCATAGAAGAACAAACTGAGGTTTAGATTAAGTGATTTAGCTGAAGTCATTCTCCTGAGAAGAACCAGTATTGGGTCCAGTTCTGCTAATTCATCCAGCATTCTTCTTGTTCTTCTTTTTTTTTTTTTTTTTTTTTTGCTGAGGCAGTTGGGGTTAACTTGCTCAGGGTCACACAACTAGGAAGTATTAAGTCTCTGAGCCCAGATTTGAACTCGGGTCCTCCTAACTTTAGGGCTGGTGCTCTATCCACTGCACCACCTAGCTGCCCCAATCCAGCATTATTTACATGGCACTACTCTGCCTTTCTGCTCCTATGCATTGCCACTGCCTGACATAATATCTTACACACACTAAAAGATTTGAATTTGAGTTCAGACGATTTCCTAGCTCACTAATTTTAGGGATGTTGCTTAATTTTTCTCAGCCTTGGTTTCCTCCTCCTATATTTCAATTTTCCTTTCTAAAATTATAAAAGTAATAATTTTTTTGCCTCTCTCCAAGATATTGTGATGAAATATGTCATGTCCACAAAATGTTTGTAAACATTAAAGTGTCATATGCCCATCAAAAACAATAGCTGGCATTTCCATAGCCTTTGAGATTCAGTGCTTCAAATACATCATATCATTTGATCCTCAAAACAACCTTGTAATAAGTGTTATTACTACCTTATTTTGTAGATGAGAAAATTGAGACTTTGAGAGGTCATATAACCTGAGAAGAGTCACACAGCTAGTAAATATTTAGTAAATGTTTTGCTAATTCCCAAGGCTAACATTTTGTCCCTTGTGTCAAACTGTTTCTATCTATATATTTTTCTTGTAGTTCTTCAATATTTCAAAGATTTAAGGATTTTGTAAATGTAGGCATTTTTTATTCCCAATGATAGTGTGTTGTATCTGGAAAAAAAAAAAACTGTCTCCTGTGCAGTATGCCTTTGAGAATTCAAAGTCAACTCTATACTACAACGTTAGGCATCAAGGTAGGGATTTGAGTAGAGGATTAATTGTCATTATTATAAATACCTTTATTTTGAAGTTGTAATACAACTTATTATCAAAGGAAAATCTAAAATATTTTTCCTTTTGGATAGAAGTCATTGCTTTGCTAGGAGAGCTAGAGTTAAAATTTCAGGGATGAAAGGATGAAACAGGGAGATGATCCTCATTTAATATATGGGACCACTGAGATCCTGAGATGTTGAATGCACTTGCTCAAAGTCTAACAGCTGTTAACTAATGGAAAACCTATGTTTAGAAATGATTCTGATTCTCAACCTAGCCATCTTTTCTACTATTAAACTAATAGATTCTTTTTTCTTTTCTTTTCTTCTTCTTAATTGTATGTGTGAGAGATAGCATGGCATAGCTATTGGATGGCCAGTCTTGGGTGTCAGAATTACCTGGGCATATGTCCTGCAGTTGAAACAAACTGTCACTATGGATAAGTTACTGTCTTAATCGACTTGGGAAGTTTTGTCTTCCAAGGCAACTCTCTAAAACTATAAGCTGATTTGAATTGCTAGAGGAAGTCTCCACACTAATTTCCCCACATTGATAGAATTAGAGGCTATATATATATATATGTAAAATTATTCATATATAAGAGATATATGAAATAAACATAATATGAAATTAAAGGTAAATATACATGTATGTATATGTATAAATGAATTATTCATATATATGAGATATGTGAATATATATAAAATGAAATTAGAGTAAATATATACACCGATACATATGCATATGTAAATACATATATACATACATACATGTACACGCACTAAGTTCTGAGCAAAGAATGTTGAATGAGAAAGTCTGGAGTTGTGTGACTTTGGGCACCTCATTTCATTTCTCTGAATTAAGGTCCCTTCCAGCTTTGGAATTCAAAGATTTTAAGTGAAAGGGAGTAAATTAGTTGCATAAAATAAGCTAAAACTATAAAGTATAAAGCTAGAAGTGACCTTAAAGATTGGACCATAGAGAATACAATCTCTTAATAGATTAAGAATCTGAGACACACAGAAAATTATTTACTTAAAATTATATAAGTCCTACTAAAGCAGCTAGGAGATACAGTGGATAAAGTGCTGGTCTTGGGATCAGGAAGATCTAATTTCAAATATGGCTTTAGATACCAGGCAGAGTCACTAAACTCAGTTTGCCTCAGTTCTTCATTTGCAAAATGAACTGGAGAAGGAGATCTAGTTATCTGCCAAGAAAACCCCAAATAGGGACATAAAAAAATCAGATGTGAGTGAAGCAAATGAATGACAATAACAATTAAGAATAAAGGTAAGAGAACAGTTAAATCAAAAAAGAAAAAAAAAAAGACTTGGAAATCAACTGGAGTGCCAGTTAAATCTGATGAAATGGGCTTTGTTGTAATAATAATAATAAAACCTCTACAAACTATTAAAAACCTTAATAAAATTATGAAGGATCAGTTTTCCTTCTTTATTCTTTATGTAATGTGAATTGACAATGGATTTTGCATTTCAAGGAAAAATTGGTTTAGAAATAATTTCAGCCTCTTTCTGTTCTTCAATAACTGTATATTTCTTTTTTTAATTTTAGAAGAGATTTTATTTTATTCTGAACATTTTTGAACTTAACTTGAACATATGATAGCAAGATATTTCAAATAGTTAAAAAATAGTTTCCCCATAGAGGAATTCAAGTGGGAATGTCATGGAAATTATAGCAAATAAGTAGAAGTCCCTAACCTGAATAAAAGGTTGTCCCAGTGTATTCCCTTGTATTTTCTTTTTTTTAGTTCTGAATTTGTCACTGTCAAAAAGGTTGTTATTGTGTAAAATGCTCAACTATCATGAAATAACTGTATATTTCAACTAAGAGCATAGCTTCAAAATTCACTGGGATCTATCCTAATCTGAACCAAGACAAGTTATTATGCCTATCACTTTAGGCTAAGAAATGTTCAGTACCTTAGTAATATTATGGCTTTTATTTCTTTTTTTCATTTTTATTTTACCCAGTTACATAAAAATGCATTTTTTGAGTTATACCTGTATATTTATTTTTAAACATATTTCCTTATGAATCATGTTGGGAGAGAAAAATCGGAATGAAAAGGAAAAATATGGTTTTTATTTCAACTGCATTCAACAATGTGGTATAAACTACAGCTCTTATTCACATCTTCCCAGAAAAAGGTTAAGGCCCTACCACCAGCTACTTCTTTAACTTTAATAACTGATTTGCATGGTGCAAAAGAGTGACAAAGTTTAAATTATGTATGTACGTATGTATTTGATTAATTTAAATTCCCTCCTCCAATTCAGCTACAGATGAGTAAGATAGGAACAGCAGCAGGCAGATGTGAGAGAAATCCAGCTATTATAAAACTGAAATTCATTGGCTTATAAAATTAAAAGGCTAGACCCAAAACAAAATAAAAAAAAAAGGAATTTACTAGATTGAAAAATCTGGGAGGGTAGGGACTATGATCTGTATTTTCCCTCCCCCAGTGCCTAGAATGGAGCTTTGTAAATAATAGACACTTCATAGATATTTGCTAAATTAGATTGAATTGTATTTAATTGAACTAAACTGAACTGAATAGTTCCTTTTTTTAGTGATTCTGGGAAAAATTCTCAGAGGCAGAGTTACAAACATTACTAGACTCTGTATAAAGCTACAAACCAAAGAATAGTCTTTCTGAGGGCTTAGTGTGCCCAGGTCATGCCCCAGACTTCTGAGTCACATAGAGAGATGGATAACTCTGCTGTTGGAAGTATCATACCCCAATACAAGGAATCATTACAGTACCATAGCAGTCACATGAGATTTTCTCTGTAAGGGGAACTCTGGTATAGCAGATCCACCATCTGGGACATATCCTTTCCCACTTAATCCTATGGAAATGATATCAAGGTAACAAGAGATGAAGACTTCATTTTCAATTTTCCCTTTAAGTTTCATTTCTAGTTCTGCAATTATATTTTTCTTTGGAGCTTGATCTCTTGCTCTGTGAGGTAACATGGGTGTAGATTTGAGGAGAGATGAGAAGAATTTATTTATAATAGTAACTCTTTGAAGATTATCACCTGCTTCAGCTGAAATGATAAGATAAAATAACTGAGATGAAAAGAAAAGTCATTCAAATAATTTTGTCTGTAGCAATCAATTATGGAGCATTTAAAAAATGCCTACTATGTTTCAGGTCTTGGCTAGATACTATCAATGAGTAATTGGTAAAAATCGTGCTTTGATGGAATTGGTCGATTTTTTGCCTGTTTTTGTGACATGAATGGAGACTGGATTTTTTTTCCCCAGAGAGAAGGGGTGGGATTTATAAATTAGAGAGGGGTGTTGGTTGGGTCTATTATCCTGAATCTTCCTCACTCTGAAGAAATGATCTCTCAGGCACCATACCAGTGCTATGTTTTACTACCAAAAATAGCATTTAAATTTAAATATAAAATATAATCCAGTTTTGCAATCAATTCTCCTTATCCCATGCCATTTCCATTTCTACTTCAACCTTGATATTATAGAAAAAAGTTTCATTTTACTTGAGTCAAAGATAGATGGTCAACAGGGCATAGAAGAACTATATAGAGGGCAAGATTGGGGGAGAAGCACTACAGCTAATTAAAGATGCAGGGGGCATTTTAAGAAGGCAAATATGTAATCTCTGAACTGGAAACAGGCCAGAGCACTAGGGTTAGCTTCTCTGGTTCTGGCAAAACCAAAACCAAAACCAAAATCGACCTAGATACAGGCAAAGTGAACCTTTAGTTTAGACTTTAGTGATCCTACATATCTTTGGATCACATCTTATTTAAAGCCATTTCTTGAATATGACATTTATCTTTAGTACTTACTAAAGCAACAGGGCAATAATTCAGAACAAAGAGAAAAAGCATCTTGGTCAATGCCTCCTCCAACTCTTTTATTTTCCCCTGTATTTAGAGGAGCCAGGAAGCATATTCACATCATCTTCATTTTAAATTCACATTGTCTTTAAGAACTTGCTTTTAAAAGAAACCTCTCTTTGAAATGCTGAAAACTTGTCAATGTGTATCAAATTAATTAGAAGAAATTTTTCTGATTTGTCCATGTCATTCTATGAGTCACACATGCAGACTTCCATTTTACTGTTTAGGAGGCTTCTTCATTTGGGCAAGATCAAATATTTTGGTTATATACAGTTCAACTCACCGACCATAGGTATCCTTACCATTTGAATTCTTTTGAAAGATTGTAACGTATCATGAGAATATTTAGGACTAGTTTATGATACATTTGATGATCCTTTAAAATGAAGAATCCTTTTCACATATACTGAATTTAAGACAAAAAAAAGTGATATGTGACTTGGACAAAGTAAAATAAACAAATATATTTGCATACAATAAATGTCACAACTTTTTTAAATCTTAAAAACCACATTTAATATGTAGTATATCCCATTTTTACTATAATCATTTGTTTTGAACTATTTGGCCTTGACTTTTCATTATTTTGACATATTCTTAAATCATGAAACCATTTTTTGCTCATTTTACATACTGAGTGTCTATTTTTCCAAGTCTAACTAATATTATAATTATTATAAATAATATAATATATAATTATGCTTATAATGCCATTTTTTATTTTTAAAAAATTATTTATCTTTAATACACATTACTTTATGAATCATGTAGGAAGAGAAAAATCAGAGTAAAGGGAAAAAATCATGGGAGATTAAAAAAACAGAAAAAAGAAGTGAACATAGCATGTATTGTTTTACATTCAGTCTTCTTGGTTCTTTTTCTGGATGCAGATGGCATTTTCTGTTCAAAGTCTATTGGGATTACTTTGGATCATTGAACCACTGAGAAGGACCAGATCTTTCACAGTTGATCATTGCACATTCTTGCTGTTGTTGTGTACAATGTATTCCTGGTTTTGCTTGTTTCACTTAGCATCAGTTCATGTAACTCTTTCCAAACATTTCTAAATTAGCTTCTTTATAACTGGTGGTCCATTTGCACCATTTTGTATTTCTAGTATGTTGGCACCTTTGGTTTAGACCACCACAACACAGAACTAATTAGAACCATCAGCCTAAATCCTATGTCTCCCACCCCTTATCATCAGGAATTTCAAGTATGTGCTACCATGATTACATCAGTATATTATCAAAGGTTGTCATTCTCTCAATGAGCACAAAAATTTCAGTCCCAGTGGAAGTTCAAATCCATAAAACATGTTTTAGGTGGATTGTGTTGAAATTGTATCTTATTATGGTCCCTCTGACCATAAGGAGAAATATAAGTAAGTAGTCACTGTAAAGAAACAATAAATAGTTGTTTATTTAAGAGTATAAAGGGGAACATAGAAGATACTTATGAAAATTGCGTCCTAAATTAATTAATTAATATTGCATCCCAGGACTATGTGCTAAATTAGGAGAACTCAGGTGGGATCTAATGTAGTCTGTCCCTGAAGATAAACTCCAGGCATTTGAAATAAAATCAGAGAAAAGTTTATTCAAATAAAGCAAGTCTAAATGAGTCCTTTGTGATGATTTTGATGTACTGATGATCTAAGTCTAAGGTGGTATAGATAAGTTCTCCCCTAACAAGAGCCCTATAAGAATGAGAATCCAAAACTGGTCCATGTTGCCCCAATGCTTCTCAAATCTAATCAGCAATTATGCAAGTGACTCTACATATCTCCCTTCCTCCCCCCATCTCTTTCCAACCTCGTCTGCTTTCCTCTCCCGCCATATTTCCTATACCATCCTGGAATAATCCTAATTTTTATTTTTCACTATATTCTTTGTGCCTTGTTAAAGTGTGACTGATGCTTCACTTCCTGGTTACTGTGACCATAATGTTTCCCAGAGTATCCAAAGATGCATTTTGTTTGCCCTGATCCATCAAAAGTTCTCTGCATAAATTGAGGCTGAGACTACTTAATGTTAGCCAAATTCCCTAGGGGATGAGCAACTCTCCATAAACCTACTGGAAAAAAAGCCAAGGATGGACAACGGAACATTGTCTCCTCTCCCTATCACCTCTCATGTCCCATCATGTTTAGGTTGTAACAGAACATGGATATTTTCCAATCACATAAAAATTCCCAGATTTTGTAGATTCACTTGGATTTCTGACAATGGTCTTAGTATATATCCTTGCATGAAAAAATTAAGTTCCATCAGTAAAAATTACCTTTTTCTAATCTCTTTCTAATCTCCAGTATATTACTTCAGGCTTTGCATTGGATGAACATTTTTTCTCCTTTATAATAACCAATGAGCAGTCATCATTTTACTGATCTTCTCACTATTATTCTGCCACATTGAAATCAAGAACAAAACAAGCCCTACAGCTGTCAAGCTCAATAAAACACATTTATGACACAAAATTTCATACTGAATTGCCAGAAAACTAACTAAAGACAAGAAAAATCAACTGACTTTAATTTTATCTGGTCAGCATCAGACATTCTGAATAAACCTAGGATCAGTCAAATCTCACACACAAGTCCATTATTGTCACAAATTGAACTGATATCAAACTTAATGCTCCTAAATAATGAAAAACCACTGTAAATTATCTAAACTTGATGACCAAGATTCCAACTGAAAAATTCCTGTACAGGTAAAAATCAAATGATAAAATGCAGACATTATTATAATGCTTGGTAACATATTCCATGTAGTCACTAAAGGGTATTTGTACTACTGGCATACACACTTATATACAAGACACACATAAGCATGTTATATGTGTATGCATATGTATTCACATGCATTATTATATATATATATTCATATACCCATCCCTATAAATAAATAAATGTGTTTGTATTCCATTTCAAGAGATAGCATGGCAGAATAGATGTAATACTGAACTTGTTCCTGACATTAGCTGTGTAACATCACAGGCTTTCTGAATTTCAGTTTCTTCATTGATAAGAACACATAAAAATATCTGTAATGATCTTTTGGGAGAAAGGGGAATGGGATTTTTTGTGAGGCTCAAATGAAATAATGCCAAGGGTTTTAAAAACTTTGCTTTTTTAAAATTTTAAATAAATTAATAAATATTATTAACATCCTAGTTTGTCCATAGCCTCTCTGATATATGACATTTTTCCTTTTTGTTGTATTTGCCAATCTTGGCATTTTGTAGTACCCTAAAATTCTTTAATGTTCATTTCTGTAATCATTAATGATTCAGATTATTTTCACATGATTGTTGATATTTTAGATTTCTTCCTTTGAAAATTATTCATGTTCTTTGACCATATACATTTTGGAGAATGGATTCTTGTATATTTAGAGGAAACCTTAATTAGAGATACTTGCTGCAAAGATTTCTCTTGGTTACTTGTCTCCTTTTATCTCCTTTGGCTTTGTTTGTTCAAAACTTTAAAAATATTATATTATTAAAATTTTCCATTTTATAAAAAAATAAGTAAATAAATATTAATTGCTGTTGCCACCAGGGAACTAAAATCTTATTCTAGTTTAGTCCCTAAAATAGCCACATGGAACTAGTGAATAGGATAGTTTAGAGCTCAAAAGGAACTTAAGGTTCATCTACTGTGACCCCTTCATTGTATAGGTATGTATGAAAACTGAAGCTGAGAGAAGGGAAGTGATTCACACAAGAAATAGCAAAGTGGAGCTAAGTTTCATTCATTTCCTCCTATTCCAACTCCAGTGAACTTCCTTGTACCATGTTTAGGTCCCTTTTGATAAACATAAACATGGGAATTGTGATTTTTTTTTATTTAAAAATCCCCAGCCCTGGATCAGTTTTTCTCTGTTGATCAGATTGGGAATGGTAGGTCCAGTTAACACAAGCCCAATATTTGACAACATTAGCAGAGGAGTAGCAGCTTTGGTCTTGAGCTCAATGTTTTCAAGTGTGTAGAGCAGTATGAGTAGGGTTGGGGAAGGGTTCAAGTAGCCTAAGTTGAGAACCAGCACACAACTGTTGAAGCTCAGGAACGCCATGGGCAGTGTGACATAGCAGATAATGGTTTTGGAGGGAGATCTGAGTTCGAATCTTGATCATAGACATTCACTAGCTGTATGAACCTTGGCAAGTCACCTTCTTAATCTCAGCCTCTTCATTTACAAAATGAGATTGCCCTAGGGTTATTGTTAGGATCAAGTGAGATCAAATATGTAAAGCACCACAGAGCTATAGTTGTTGGGTGCTTCTGCCTCCCTGCCAAAGGTACCTGGTTTATGATAATCTTAAACTCCAGAATACTTTAAAAACTGAGCCTAGGTTGGCCATATGGACAGGGGGAACAATACCACATCCCTCTCTAGGAGGTTTTCCAGAGGGTAATGGCAAGGGAGCAGTCTACCCACCAACCTTCCTACTCTAGTCCCTTGCCCTTGTCTCTGAGGTGACAGCATGTAGTTGAGTGGGATCCCTCTGTTCCCACTATAGGAATGTCAGCCCATGATACCTCTCCCAAGAATTCTCTGAAAGAATCTGAGATGAAGGATAAAGTGTTCACAGTTAGTAGCACTGCACCAAATTTAAAACTGTAATGTTCTTTTTGAAGGTACCACCATTCTTCTGATCACCCGACTTCCCAACTTCTGTGTCATCCTCAACTGCTCACTCTCCATGACTAATCTGTTGTCCATGTCCTCTCATTTCTACTTTTCTAATATCCCTCAGATATTTCCCTTTATTTCCTCTGACACAGATATTATCCTGGTTTAGGCTTTCATTACTTTCCATGTGAACTATTGCAACAGCTTACTGATTGCTTTCCTTATCTTGAATTTATTAATTCAATCCACCCTCCACTTAGTTGCCTAAGTGTCTAAAGTACAGGTCTTACTGTGTCACTCATTTACTCAATAAACTACAAATGGCACTCCTTAATGCCTTCAGGATCAAATTTAAACCCTTTCTTTGGCTTTTAAAGTTTTTCCCAACCTGGGTCCCTTCTTTCTGTTGTTCTTGCATTTCCTGTAATGACTATTCTTTCAGTCTTTCCCATGTGATACTTCATCTCCCAACTCTGTTTTTTCACTGACTGTCTTCTCTGTGATTACCTCCAATTATGCTGGATATGCCTTATTTATGATACATTGTTGTTTTCTTCCCCACTATAAAGTAAGCTTCTTGAGGGCAGAAAATCTTGTTGCCTTTTTTTATATCAACATACTTTAATAAAACTCAGCACAAAGTAAATTCATAACTTGAGTAACCTGCCCCAAGCAGGTATAGAACTGTAGAACTCCCCTGACTCCCCATCCAGAGTCTTTTTTTCCCTTCTCGTACACTGCCTCTGGTGATTCCTATTTTAAAGAAAATTGGCAGATATAAATTTTGCTTCCCCTAAAATACTTAGGATATTGGGGTAGAAGATACATAATCAACCATATTGCCTTTGGTGCTTTCTTAGTTTAATCCTAATTTTATTTGTTGCTTCAAAGATTTTGATTCAAATGTGTATTTCTCTGTGGAAACAGACATGTAAGCAATGGTTAGAATACAAAATGTGCTTGATCTGCCTTTTTGTAGAATCAACATGTTGAATTGAGAAAGAAATAAAGAGGGGATTTTGTTAAAGCTTGGGGGTTAAAATGATGTGGGAGGTTTAATTTAGGTGGTTTAGAGACAAGAGGGGCTTTTCATTTCTGAATGGGTGGGGGCTTAGGCCTTGTGAATCATTGGAGAAAATTCACAGCAGGGAGGTCAGAGCTGTGTGAAATGCCTGCCACTGGGGAGAACTGCCAAGTTCAGTGTGAGTTTGCATATGCTTCTCTCTTCCTTGCTTGCTCCCACCCCAGAGTCCAAATAATAACGCAAGCTTTGCTTAATGGGATTCTGGTCTGCTACTCTTAACCATGAAGCAAAATACTTCAGCCTTCTTTTGGAGAAAGAATCGTGCAATGATATATTTATATTTTCTTGGGAAAAAATAGGATCAGCGTCATTGTTGAACCCATGTCCCCAGCAACAGGAAGACCATAAGGCTCATCTGGTGTCAGCCTCATTCATGTGCAAAGTAGAAACTGAACTGAGCACATTATCCCTGAACCGAAATTGGTCCTGCAGACGGTACCAGACTCCGTAAAGGGTGGCTTCCACTTGAACGTTGGTTATTTGTTCCAAATGCTGCAGGAGCATCTGCTCACGCCTAGCTCAGAATCATGTTTAATAACAAGAAAATCTACTCCAGCCAAATCTCCATCGGGAGGGCTCTCACCCGAACAAAGGGCCCCCACTATCCCTGATTTCCATAACAGATGTAGTATCTGAGGCATGACAGCTCAGTGCAGTGTTGTACCATTATCCCCTACACATCCATCTGCAAGAAACGGTGCTTTCCTTTTATTAATTGCTCTGGTGGGCTACCCATGATAGTAGGTTGCCCAGAGACCACTTTGTTTGTGCTTCATGCTACACTGGCCACAATAATAGTTATTTTTCTTAGTGTTAAAGGTTATTATCCTTGTTCCTTTACTTTGCTATGCATCTTTCATACTCGATAAACTATTAATGCCTCCCTGGAGACTTGCCTATTTCACTTAAGCTGGTCAGAACCTCCCAAATCTCAAGGCCGCCTCTTTGTCTTTACGTGAAGCTTTCTCATCCCAGTCAGTCGCATCTGGAGATCCATCATTTGCCAGTTTCTAAAAGGTGATATGAAAATCATTTGGAGAGGGCCACTGGTTTCAGAGCAATGCTTCCAGTGTCTTTTGACATTTATAAGTCAATTGCTTTGAAGGGGGAGGGAGAGGACCAAAAAAGCTATTTGCTATTTTAGAAGGACAGATGCTCCTAATTTGTTTTCTGTCTCAAGTCTATTTTCTCCTTGTAATTGAGCTTTAGGTGAAGTCATGAGGGTGACAAGCTGATTTCACATTCAGGCCTGCTGTGACACATCCTGCTGTTGCTACCCTGCAGTAGACAGGACTTCAGTGAAGGATCAAGAAGTCATGGGTAGTTATATGGAGGCAGGGTGGTTGGAGGACTGTGTGGAATTTATTGACATGGAAGGAGGTACACTCCTGGAAGGCAGGCACTGCGTTTGCTTATTTATTTGTGTCCCCAGAGGTTAGCACAGTACAAATAACTGGGATTTACTTGGCTATATAATATTATTATTATTAACTATATAACATAGTGATTATTAACTAATATAATATAGTGATTATTAACTATTTAATTGTGTGGAGAGTGATAGAAGAAAAGAAAAGAAAAACAGAATGTGGGGAGAAAGAGAACCTAAATTCAAAGATTGTGATTTTGCTGGTATAGGGCCCAAAGCCGTCAAACTCATAGATGGCTACTCCTGCAAAACTCCTAACTGCTGACTGAACCAGATTAAAATGTAATTGGGAAATATTTAAACTAAATCAACAAAAATACAATAGAATACAGCCAATTTCAATATATGGTTTTATAAATCAATATGCAGCCTACAATCTCTATATATTGTTTGTGGTCCCCTTCTCTATTTAAGTTTGACCTCATTGTTCTATTTCTACACACACACACACACACACACACACACACACATATATATACACATATATTCCTTCTATGATACAGCCAATAAAAATAGTCATTGAGGAGCTATTTGAAGATTCCAATGAGGGAGACCTCACTGTCACCATCTTACATCATCAGAGCTGACTGTGAAAAAGTTCATATTAAACCTGAATTTATCTCTTGGCAACTTTGACCGATGGTTCTGAACTCTGCCTTTTAGGCCAAGCAGACCAGATGAGCCAGCAAGTTGAATTAGGAGGTAGAGCTCTAGATCTCAAGTCCACAGTCCTTCACTTAAATTTAATTTACTTGTATGTCATGACAGCATTTTCCTGATATCATAATCCTCTTCAAGAATGAAGGACAAACAACAGTAACAATAATCCTGACCCTTCAACCGTTTTCTACTCTCTAAAATGCACATAATTATAGGACCTAATTTTGTGAAGATTAAATGAAATATTTTTAAAGCACTTTGAAAAACTTAAAGAACTATATACTCACTATTATTTGATCATAAGCATAAATTTATTTGCATAGCTACATAATTGATACTATCTCTATTTGGATATTTTAAAGAGAAATAACAAAATTACAGATATAATATCTCTAAAAAACTGTGTATTGGAAGAAATATCCCTTTTAATAAGTTAAATGTGTTAACTTACATTTTTTTTTCCATTTTAGATACTATTTTTCAGGGCCAAAATTTGAAATGCTTTACTATAAGAATTCATTTAAAAATTAACTTCTACCACATTTTATTTTTAATTCTGCAACTTTTGTAAATTATACCTGAACATCAAACACCAAGAATGAATGCATTAGTGATAATATACCAATTACATAGCAATGAACAGGCTATTCTATTAAGTCAAAGCTATTATACCAGGAGCTCATAGATTTAGGACTTTTCTAAAAAGCAGTATCCCGTATATTCAGAGACTGTATATACATGTGGTCCCTCTACCACAAATACTGGAGTCACAACTGACCACCATGATTCATAATTGAAACAGTACTTGAGGGGATTTGGTTCCATGATGATTAAGATGGTAAACTGAGCCTCTATTGTCTTCCAGTTCAAAACCATGATAAGAAATCCCTCAATGGATCTTAAAAGAGGGAAAGGGACCCACATGTGCAAAAATGTTTGTGGCAGCCCTTTTTATAGTGACTAGAAACTGGAAACTGCATAGATGCCCATCAGTTAGAGATTGGCTGAATAAATTATGGCATACGAATATTATGGAATATTATTGTTCTGTAAGAAATGACCAGCAGGATGATTTCAGAAAGGACTGGAGAGACTGACATGAACTGATGCTGAGTAAAATGAGCAGAACCAGGAGATCATTGTATATGGCAACAAGACTATAAGATGGTCAATTCTGATGGATATGGCTCTTCTCAACAATGAGATGATTCAAACCAGTTCCAGTTGTTTAGAGATGAAGAGAGCCATATACATCCAGAGAGATGATTGTGGGAACTTAGTGTGGACCACAATATAGTATTTTCACTCTTTCTGTGGATGTTTGCTTGCATTTTGTTGTCTTTCTCAGGGTTTTTTTTTCCTTCTTGATCTGATTTTTCTTGTGCACCAAAATAACTGTATAAATATGTATACACATATTGCATTTTAACATGTATTTTAACATATTTAACATGTATTGGATTACCTGCCATTTAGGGGTGGGAAGAAGGAGGGAAAAAATTGGAACAGAAAGTTTTGCTAGGATCAATGTTGAAAAATTACCCATGCATATGTTTGTAAATAAAAAGCTTTAATAGCATTTTTTTAAAATTTGGAAAAGAAGAAAAGAAATCCCTCAATGTACTCTTTAGTGGTTAGACAAGTCACACCTGAAGAAAATATTCCCCATTGGTGCAGAGAAAGCAGAACAGCCTTCCCTATCTATCCCAGCCAACAGTGGGCTCTCACTCCCTAAATTACACATCCCTTTTTATTTGGTCTAGCCTATGAATAATCCTAATTTACACCCCAGATATTTGCCTCAAACCTGTACTAGACTATAGTTTTTTAGAGAGAAAATGTAGTTTTCAGTCTTTTATATTTTCTGCAGTTAATACAAAGCATTGCACATAGAAAGTGTTTAATAATGGAATTAAAATGGTTGCAACTGGAAAAAAGAAGAGAAAGACCATTGGAGAGAGACAGAGGGAGGAGGGAAAGCTTTTGAAAGCTGATTTCAAGCAAGTTATCTACCATCTTTAATATTGTCTTTAAGTATTATGACTTAGTTTTGTTTCTCTACCTGTGATTTTCTCATAGTAATTGACTGACAAACATTAATTATTTCTTGCCCAATTCTATTGTTATTCAACTTCACTATACTTTACTACACAACATCTCTTGCATATATCACCTTCTCTCTTCTCACCCTGTCCTATCAGTTCTTGCTCCATCAGTTCTTGCCTGGAATGCCATAATAACCTTTTAATTTGTCTCCTTGCTTCTCCAATTCATAAGATTTCATTGGTGAAGTGATTTTTCTAAAGTAAATGTCTAATCACAGAACTCCCCTACCCAGTAAACTTCAGTGGTTTTCTATTACCTCAAAACTTGGGCTCAAACCATCTTTCTGACCTTATTGTGTATTACTTCCTTTCCTGTTCTTTGTGGTCCAGACAACCTGGCTTTCTTGCTGTATCACATATGCTACTTCATCTCTTATTTCCCATGACTTTAAACTGGCTATCCTTTATGCCTAGAATACAGGCCAGAGGGCAGCTAGCTAGCATAGTGGAAAAACTATAAAATTTGGAATCAAGAATATGTGAATTCAAAGTCTTGCTTTTTCCAGTGTATGACTCTGGACAAGTTAAATTAGTTTCCTTATCTGTAAACTGGGGATAATAATAGCACCTATCTCTCAAGTTATTGTGAGGATAGAATGAGATGATATTTGTTAAGTGCCTGGATTATAGTAAGTGCTTTGTAAATGTTTGTTATCTGTCTGCAGTATCAATTCACTCCTGACTCTTTGGATCACTTTGTATCAATTGAAACTCTATTTAAACAAGAACTTCTACATGAAACTTTTCCTGATCCTCTCAACCATTTCTGCATTCTCCTCTCCCCAATACTTTGTATTTGTTTTTATACATTTTATTTATACTTATTTAGGTACATGTTATTTCCACCAATAGAGCATAAGCTCCTTTAGGGTAAGCACTGTTTCATTTTGTTTTTCTGTCTTTCCTGCTTATAATGCTTGGCACTGTGTTTGATGGCTTATAATTTAGATATTGTTTGATGGCTGGTGATTTGATGACTTACTGATTTGATGGATTGATGGAATCATCTCTGATAAATTAATGCAAATAAGAAGTAAGGAACAAAACTCATGCAGCAGAAATAAGGTAAAGATAGCCAAGTTCTGGACTTGAAGTCATGGAGCCTAAGTTTGAATTCCAGGCCTGACCTATCTTCCTAGTGTGCTCTTAAGAAAATCATGGAACCTCTTTGGGACTCAGTTTGTTTTATCTGTGAAATAAGGAAATTGAAATAAATGATGCTCAAGTTTTCCAAACTGTTTTGAACAGCTTCAGAAAAAAGGAGGTAAAAAAGTATATCAAAATATAAATAAATTTTTTGAATCCCATAAAACAAAATAAAAGAAGTTTTATTTGCTGGATTGTGTCCACACAGACAGAGAAGTAAAGATAAGATGATTTGAAAAAGTGAGACTATTAAGAACAAGGAATACCAGGAACAGCTCCACAAAGGAGTTGGCATCCAGCTGAGCTTTGAAGAGAGATAAGGTTGGAGGTAACATAGTATTATGGAAATAGCATGGGTTTGGAGTTCAGAGGATCTGGTCTTGGATTCCAGGTCTGAGGTTCCTGTGTTATCTTTGTATCTTTCTGGACTTCAGTTTCTCATCTGTAAAATAAGATGAATGGATTAGATTATTTTAAAGTTTTCTTCCAGTTTTATAAATGATTTTTTGTAAGTCTTAGAAGTAAAGATGAAGAGAAGATTTTGTTTATGACCTGTGCTGCTAGATGGGGACAGACAGGCGATGGAATGTTGAGTTGTATAGTTTGGCTGGTGCTTAGAGTATGTGATGAGGAGCAAGATGAGATAAAGCTCAAGAGGTCAGAGGCATCCTGGTAAATGTTTAATAACTGGCTTTCCAAAAAGACATGACATTTTTATACTTAATCTGCATTATTAGAATTTTATTTGTTATTTTATTAAGTCTAGGCAATCAATAATCAAACTGTGATTTACAGTGTTTGATGATTTCCAAGGTGTGAATTTCATACTGAAAATTTAATAGACTATTTGAGACTGACTTTGCTAAACAACAAAAATTGGAATCAGATTGTCAGACTTTTACTTTAGAAAAATCATTTTTCCATCTGCTCAGAGGTTAATTAGAAAGGAAAGAGATGAGGTAGGGAGACTAATTAGGAGACTATTACAGTTTTTTTTTTGGGGCAAGAGGTAATGAGGCCATGAACTAGGATGGTTTGAGTAGAGAGAAAGGAACATATGCAAGAGATATTGTAGTGGTAAAAGCAATAAATTTGGCAAGGGGTGTTTAGTGAATCTGTTTAGTAAACCTAAAGATGAGTTGCTTATGTTATATACTAGAAAGTTTATGTATTTATTATTTACTAAAATAGGACAGACTTTAGAAGTACCTTAGGAAGATTTTGGCAGGTGTGTGGAAGATGAATGAGAGAAAAATACTGGAAGTGAAGAGATAAATTCTTCAGAAATGATTAAAATGGTTTAAGTGAGAGGTGATAAATACCAGAGTTGATGATGTAGTGACTATGAGTAGAAAGTAGAGAACCAATACTAGAAATAGAACTTAAAAGATTTGATGATACATTGATTGTGTGAAGACCTGAGGCAGTGGTAAGAGTCAATGCTGAGGTTATAAATCTGAATGAATGGGAGGATGTAGTGACTTTAAAACAAAAAAGTTGATTATATACTTCAACAACAATACTATATGATGACCAATTCTTATGGACCTGGCCTTCCTCAGCAATGAGATGAACCAAATAGTTCCAATAGAGCAGTAATGAACTGAACCAGCTACGCCCAGCGAAAGAACTCTGGGAGATGACTAAGAACCATTACATTGAATTCCCAATCCCTATATTTATGCCCACCTGCATTTTTGATTTCCTTCACAAGCTAATTGTACAATATTTCAGAGTCCGATTCTTTTTGTACAGCAAAATAACGGTTTGGTCATATATACTAATTGTGTATCTAATTTATATTTTAATATATTTAACATCTACTGGACATCTTTCCATCTGGGGGAGGGGGTGGGGAAAGGAGGGGAAAAATTGGAACAAGAAGTTTGGCAATTGTCAATGCTGTAAAGTTACCCATGCATATAACCTCTAAATAAAAGGCTATTAAAATAATAAAAAAAAAGATCTTTTTGAAAGGAAAAAAAAAACAGAAAAGTTGGGAAGATGATAGGATTAGGAATGGAGAAAAGGAAAAGGTTATAAATATTTGGTGTGTTTATAGGAAAGGAAAAATACTACCTTGACATTTTTGCTAAATATGATTTAGTTTTAACCTGTAGTCTTCAATTCATCTTTTGCACATAAGCAGTGTCAAAAATTTCAGCTAATAGTGATCTATGCCTTATCTGAAACAGATATCCCCTATGACAAATGAGTAGTCCTAGATCTAAGGGTATGAATTCTGGTCGAGAAAATGACAGGACTGAATAAAGACTGAGCTGCCTGTCTTATAAGGGTTAATAATGAGAAGTAGCTATATATTCTATATAGTCAAATTGCCTTCCCATCATATCCAAATTATGTTAACCACTGCCTGACCACTCATCAATTAGACTAGTATTTGGGAAATCTTATAACTTAAGCTGCCCACTATTAACCCATTTCTATAATATGTATATCATTTTATCTGCTAAATTCCTCCACCCTTGTGGGGAAGTATTCCAAAGACTCAAATAGAAGATTGCATTTTATTAACATAGAATGAAGTAAATGGAAAGAAAACCAGGATACTCAAATCAATGGAACATTTCAAAAATTGTCAATTTTCCTGTCTGCTGCTGATACTTTCTTGCCCATAAAAATCAGGGCTCCTTAGTCTACTTTCATTTTGTCTCTTTGTCCTTTTTTCTTCTTGTCAAATGATTAGATGAGAGAAGATTAGGGGAGAACTCAAAAAGTAGGAAAATGAGGAAAAGAATACTCTTAGACGGAAGGTATCTTGGAAGCGGAAAAGTTCTGCGGCTGAAGCCAATTCATTGGCCTTCTTCTTCTTCTACAAAGATAGCCAGTTCTTTAATATCAGGGAAGGCTTAGAGTGGGAAGAAGCTGGAACCACTGATCAGCACATTACAATCAGCAGCTGAAACTTATTTTTTCTTGACAGCTTTACTCTTAATGGTCCCAGTTAGGCATTTCAATAGATAAACAAGGAAAATGGAGGGAGTAGTGTGAAACAAAAACAACAACAGCAAATGAAAAACATCTGTGCCTTCACTCCCAAAGTGGGACTTTCATGAATGGTCAAAGAAAACAAATCTGTTTATTGAATAATAGTATGTGATCTTGTTTAGCTGAAACATATATGGTGATAGACTTTTCATTGTATCATTTCCCAGGCAGGAGTCTCAATATCGTTCACAGAATAAAATTTTAAATATTTTGCTAACCTCAAGATGCTTTGTAAAGGCTAGGTATTATTCCTTGCTAGATCTATAGTTATTGAAGAATATGAAGAGAGAACAAGTTCAACACTCAGGGACTTTGTTATTGCTATGATATTGAAATAAGGACAGCTAGGTAGTCCAGTGAATAAGAACACTGGACTTGGAATCCAGAAAATTCATGTTCATGAATTCAAATCTTGTCTTAGTTTACTCATCTGTAAAATGAGCTGGAGAACTCACTTCATTATTTTTACTAAGAGAACCCCAAATGGGATCACCAACAATTGGACATGGCTGAAAAACAAATAACATGTTTCGGGTATTACTATAAGGACTAGAAATATTAATAGGGAGAAAAAAACACTTAATGCCCTCAAGAAGTTTACTTTCTAATAGTGAATAGTTACACATAAAAGGGAATTGGAAAACCAGAAAAAAGGGAGTAGAGAGAAATGAGGACAGAAATGATGACCTTCTGGGGCAATAGCAGAGAAAGTACAGAAACTAGAGTTCATCCACCAGAGAGGTGGAGACTGGACTAGCCTAGTTTCTTTCCTTAAAATGACTGGGAGGAATCAGACAGGGCAAAGTGTACTTTCAGTGTGAAGTCTGGGTGAATCTAGGGGTGTGGTGGCAAGAGTCAAGAGCAGAATGAAGAAAGAAATGAATTAAAAAATTATGACAGTCCTTATTTGTGATACCTAGATTGTCATAAAACAGGGTTAAGAATTCCAGCATTAATGTTTCAGAAATAATATTCATATGCCATTTTTCTATAGCTATATATTTTATTATTAAATATGAAGTATGTCTTGAACTAAATAGGAGGAAGACAGGCTCTTTTTCCTTTAAAAAATTATGTAGCTTTTTGAATGATCAAGAATCTCTCTGAAACAAAGGCTTGTCTTTCTAATACCAATACACTTTCAGATATGTATAAATCTAAGTCAAAAAAAAAAAGCAATAATAAATCACTCAGAATGCAATAGAAAGATGTGTAGTAGATATGAAGAGGTTGGAATACAGGAGAAATAATCATGTGGCCCCCAAACAGATAAGCCAGGCAAATAGCAAGAGGTAGACATTCAGACAAGATCTGCCAGAATCCATGCAATGTCAAGAGAGCTGAAAGAAGAGTTTTTAAGTTTTTGAGTGGATCCCTTGTGATGGATTTATGTAAGGAGTGAAAGATCTCAGAGTCTGAGTTCAACTCTTGCATTTTACATATTAGGAAAGTGAGGCTCAGGAAGGTTGACTGTCTTGCCCAATCTCACACATGTATTGCATCACTAAAGTGATTCCAGATCCAGTCCCCCTTTCCACTGTGTATCAACATAGACAAGAATACATGGTTATGATGCATATTAGTGGAAAGTCAACCCATTTTGAGAAGTCGATGATTCATTAAATTTTTAAATTGTAATGAGTAGTTTCCTCAGAACAATTCAAAGTATATGTGAAATTTATTATTGAGAAACTGAAGTCTCTTTGAACTACTCCAATAAATACAAAGAAATGGTTTCTTTTCTGTACATGGAATAGGTTTTTGTTGCTTTCATGTCATGGTCAGAGAGGAAGTATTATTGGTAGAGAGTCAGTATTAAAGCCAGGAAGGCCTGTACTGGGTAATTAACTTAACTTCTCAGTGTCTTAGATGACTCTCTAACATTATAAATTTCAGAAAAGGTGTCAGCCTATATTGGTAAAGAATTCCCTTACCTGAGAGTTCCTGTGCTCCTGAAATTATAGATTCAGTTCTTATTCTTTATGAGTGGTCATAAAAGGATTAAAGCAATTACTTTTAAAATGTATTATTCTACAGCACAATCATATGCAAATAACTTCAAGGGATTAATGCAGAAACACCCAAATGTCCATTACACCACAGACAAATCCAACAAGTTGACTTGCATTGAAAATGGCAACTAGAACAGGGACTACTTCATACAGCATAAACCCCTTTAAATTCTGGTGTAGCTGAATTCTATAGTACTGAATCCAGAATCTGGGTAGTTGAGATAAATTCCAACCAGCAGTTGCTAGAGCAACTAGATAACTACTTCCAAACCTAGAGACTCAGCCTGACTTTGTGGAATCACTATTGAGGGTGAGAAATAAATGATGTATGAAATGAAGACATCCTGCCTCCTGCGCAGGGAGAATACAGATGACACTTAATGCTGCAATGTGCAGATTTTGATGATCTTTGGCTGTGTCCCTCCTGCTAGGCACATCTTCTATTCAGCTTGATGTAGTCAAACATTCCTTTTCACAGTCACACAACTCAAAATCTGCCTCCTTTTTCCTCCTGCCAGAAAAAGAAAAATCTTGTCTCTGATTGTTTTTTAATTTTCTTCACCACAGACACTTCTTCACCTTAGCTTCTGGCAGCTAGCTACTGCAGTGACAACTCAAAATTATAGCTATCATGCAGGATTTATTGCCAAGTCTGGTGATAAATATATGGAATGTTGTGAAATTATTGTCACCACCATAAAGGACTTCAGTGACATAAGAGTTGTATCCAAGTTGTCAGAGATATAACTAAGATAGGGTAATCAGGGCTTTTTCAGTCTCACTGGAAACATTCTCCAATCGCTGCTTAAACGATTGCAAAAATCACATTCATAATCTTAATCCTAAATTCCTCTAAAGAATGTGGTTTTGATAAGTCAACAAAAATTTAAAATGTTTCTTTCTACTATGTGCACTTGCTGATTGCTTAAACTTTCAAGTTGCATTGGGATTTTATAAACCTAGAGTAGGTGAGTTTCCTACATGTACTGGTCTTCCAGAAAAAGAAAAAAAGGGCAGAAAGACTCTATTGCCCTATTATATCAGCCACAAAATAAGGATCAGGCTGAACCACTAGAGATGTCTTACTCCCCCAGACTAAGTTTAGTGTGGGTAAAAAGCCAGAATAAATCCTGCTTGATTTAGGGATGAATGTTGACTGGGGTACAGTCCCCTAATCTACTTTCAGGCTATAAAGAAACTTTGCTTCTATGTTAAGGATTTTTTTTCCTCTCAAATTCTGGTCTGTTAAGAAAGTGAAGGCACTTTGGATCTTCCCATCATGGGAGGAATATAACACAATTTATGGAGACAAGCAGAACACTTGGAGACATTTCCTTTAGCAAATCTGCCCAAGCAGGTCTAGCACTTCAGGGATGGAGCTACTTAGATAAGGGGTTGAAAACATCTCTTCTCTGAATTTCTTGCTACTTGGTTGCTTTGAATTTATCTTAACTACCCAGATCCACAATTCAATACCATTACATTAATTTGTATTTTTACAACCTGGGGTCCTCAGGTGTGGCCTGCTTCAGAGCAGGACTGAGGACTGGCTCTTCAGAAACTTTTATCTCTCTCTCTCTCTCTCTCTCTCACACACACACACACACACACACACACACACGCAAAGAACAGCTACCCAGCTCTAGGGTAGCCACAGGATTAGCAGTGTGCTGGGAAAGAGTCAATAATCAACAAACTTTTATTAAGAAATCACTATCTGCCATATGATGTACTAAACATGAAGCTGTTCCCTGGACCACAATCCACTCCTACACTCCCTCGTGACTCAAATGAATTTGCTCTGGGCACTGACTTTTGCAATTATGGCTCTGACAGGTGAGCTTATCTGGATTTTCAATTACTTTTTTTTTAAACTGACCAGCACTTGCACTCTTCAGGATGTCCCTCTAATGATATAGAACTGTCAGCTCTCATCCACTTGAAGGCATACTGATATAACCAATAGATTAGCATTAAAGTCAGTCTTCAATTATATGCTTCAACATCTCATACAATATATTATATATTATAGGATACTGATGGACAAGAGACTCAGAGCTAGGAAGAAACTTGAGACTATCAGATGGGGGTAAATCAGGCTCAGAGAGTCAAAGGCCATGCATTTCCACACAAGACCTTGATTTGAATTTTGGTCCTACCACTTCCTACTTTGTGATATTGGATAAATGATTTAATATTGTTGGGCCTTCACTCCCAGCACCAAAATGAGTTTTAAATAAATTTTAAAGTCCCTGATCTCTCAACAGTAAAATTTATGATCATAAAAGATTATGATGTAAGTGATTTTAACCCAAGTTCTTGGAGTTCAAAGCCAGTGAACAATTTTGATTATATGCTTTTCTGTCTTGTCTCTATATTTGTTCCATGAAGTCAGAGAAAATCTTTTCTCATCTTTGTATTTCATTTAGCACCTTTGATGGTTGGTTGATTGGTTGATGTCCATTGTTCTCAAAAAGGACCATCACTGTTAGAATTGAGTTATAGTGTGTCTAAGTGTGGCTGATCACACAGGTTGGACACAAACAGTCCATATGAACATTTGGGATAGCTTCTCTTTACACATCTCATGTTCTTTCAGGTTGATTCATTGTGGATTGTGGATTATTTGTGATAAATCACTAATTCCTCTCCTGCGCTGGCAGATTCCCCATCTTTGGTGAAATATTATCTGGTAAGGAAATACAAATTAACTAAGCACAAAAATTTGGACATATAGCAATAATAGCAACAAGACTATTTCCTATGGGGAATTCAGGTTCAAATCAATTAAAATATTAATTTGAGTTTAAGAGACAGCTGTTCTTCAGCCATTAGTATCAATCAAGCCACCAATGTGCATTTATTAGGCACCTAATGTTCCAGCTACCATGTTACCAGGCATACAAAAACCAAAATAAAAGATCCCTACTCAAAGAGTTCACATTCTTCCGGAGACAATATGTATAACATGTTAGATAATTTTTGGAAGGAAGATAATCAGGAAAGGCTTCATGGGGAAGGGGTTACTTGAGCAGGGTTTAATTAAAACAAGTGATTCTAAAAGGTATAGGTAAGGAAGAAGTGCATTTTATACATAAAGATCAATTAGTATAATTGAAAAGTGATGGGAGATGGAATTTTGTATTCAAGGAAAGTTATCAGCTAAATTATAGAGTATGAAAACATTAATGCATAAAAATGTAGCTAATGTAGGTTGGACACAAATTGTGAATGGCTTTCAAAGCCAGATAAAAATTTATATTTTATCCTCAAGGTAAGAAGGAACAAAAAAAAAAAAAAAAAAAAAAAGAAAGAAAGAAAGAAAGAAAAAAAGAAAAAAATTTAAAAATTATAAAACATTAAATTAAATTTAAAAAAAGAGGAAACCATTTTCTTTTATTGGATTGGGGAGAGATATGATCAGACTTGCATTCAAGAAAAATGACTGTCAATTGTGCACAGGATGAATTAAAGAGAGGAAATACTTGAGGCAGGGAAACTAATTAGGAAACTATTGCATAGTCCATGTGAGATGTGACTGTACTAAGATGATGGCCATGTGAATAGAGAAAAGGGCACAGAAATAAGATATGTTCTGGAGGTACATTTCACAGCATTGGTTATATGATCCAAGGGGGAGTAAAGATTTGAACATAAAATTTTTGTAAACCCTGGTAAATGAGGATAGGATGCTCTCATTCTTCAACTGGTTTAAGGGGAAAGAAAATTATTTCAGTTTTGGATATAATGAGTTTGAGTTGTCTAGAGGACACCAAATTTGAACTTTAATATAAGCAATTGAAGAGACAAAAGTAGAATTTAAAGGAGAGATTAGGGCTGCAAATTTGGGAGTCATCTGCACTTGTAAACTCATCATTTTGCCATGTAAATATAAGGAGGCCCAGGATGAAGTTTTGGGATACATTCACAGTTAGAATGTGTGATATGGGAAATGATCCAGTCACCGACACTGAGGAGAAGAAAGTAAGAAAGAGTAACTATGAAAACTCAGAGAGGAGAGAGTATCCAGGAAGAGAGAATGGTTGACAGTGTCAAATGGTTCATGCAGAGAGGTTGAGAAGGATGAAAACTGAGAAAAGATCACCATATTCAACAATTAAGAGACAACTGGTAATTTTCAGAGAGCAGTTTCAATTGAGTAGTAAAGGAGCAAGGATTATTAAGAGATTACTGTCATGTAGGTAATCTCCTTTTTGTTCCTTTGAATAAAAATCCTTTGAGGATTGAGGGAACTTTATTTTACCTTTCCTATTTCTCCCCTCTTCTGAAAATAAACTAATGGGAAGGCAAGGATGAGTTGCATCTTATGCAACCACTTTCCAGCCAAGTATCAGATGCAATCAAAAGAAATTTCTTTGTGCCTTAAGTTGAGAAAACAAACAAGCAAATCTTTCCCCATGGACACAGGCAAACAAAAAGAAAATTATGTCTTAGTATGGGATGCTTTCCAGCCTTTTCTCATCTTTTACTGTTAACAATACCCCTTCTTGGACAGTTCATTGGAGGACTGAACAAAAGCTTTATGTTCTTTCCAAATATATGATACCTATTTTATACATAGCATAAGAAAATCCACTGATTTTTTTTCTTCCAGTGTCAGAGCAAGTTTCAACTGTCATGATGAGATAATAATAAAAGCAAGAAGTTTTCTGTCCAAAAAATCAACTTCAGAACCAACTTCAAAAAACATGGATTATTTTTCCTAAATTAAATGGAAGAATAGTTCATAATCCTTGCTTTAGTTTTTGGATAAAACTTAAATGCTATCCTTCAGGAATAAAAAGGAAAGTTACAATAGTTTACAATGTTTGATGAAAATAAGGAAACAAGCAAATAAAGATTCTACAATCACAGAAACATTTGGGTCAAATTTATATCTCAAATATTAAGATTCCAGAATCATTTAAGTAATCTTAGTTTTCAAGGGAAACCTGAGAAATTGCACTTTTGCTGCTCCCTTACAAGTTAAAAAGATAATATTTTAAAGTATTACTTTACTTTTAAAGTTTAATTTTGTTTAAACTTATTTACTTAAGATTATTTATTATTTAGTTATGTTATTAATAAATGTATTTGTTTAAACTTTATTTAAAATATAATACTTTAAAATTTGAAAACTACATAAATCTTCTCATTTAAGACTATGAGCAGACAGAGAATCTTTAATTTCTTTCATAACATGTGTTCTTTTATTCCCTCCTGGATCACTAGCTCCTATTCTAGGTTTATAAAATCCCTATGTAACTTGAAACTTTGAGCAATCCGATGTACACATAATAGAAGGAAACATTTTAAACCTTTGTTGACTCATGAAAACCACATTCTTTGGAGGAATTTAGAATGAGGATTATGAATGTGATTTTTGCAATCACTCAGCAGCAATTGGAGAATGTTTCCAGTGAGATAGAAAACTAGGTTGAATGATGTATCATGAAAATGGGTCCTTAAGATGAAGCCTGGACATTTGATATGTATTCTATAGAAATATATGAATTGTCCTTTCAGGGGATATTTTGGTCTCTGTCTCTCATGTGGCCATCATGATAATCAAAGATGTGCAGTGGCAAACTGTTTGTATCAGATTCCCTACATTACTGCTATTTTCTCCCATGTCATTGTGACCCAGCTTGTGAGAAAGGTTTCTATTAGAAAAGAACAGAAAGGAAACACATGTGAGGAGATTTTGCTGGGAACAAGCTGATCTATTAGAAAATATGCTGGAGTAAAACTACAACAAAAAATACACATAAATCCTTATTTGCCATAGAGCAGAATTAAAAATAAGCCAAGCACATCTTGGATTCTAACCAAGAGGTTTTAGTTACAAAAGCACCCAAAGGATCTCATTATAACTTGGCTTCACTTCTAAAGGGGTCTCATGACATGGACCCCAAAGGATAGCTATAAAGTGGGGAGCTGATGTCTAAAGGAGAAATCCACCAAGTTGTTTGCAAATTAACAGGGATTTTTAATCCTGGATTATGAATTGTTCAGGAAGTCACAACAAAATAAAAAAAGGGATTAAAAGGAACTTGGGTGGTAAGGAGGCAGATACTAGCTTAGACTTGAATTTAAGAAAATATATGATTATAATGACCATTTATATATTGGTTTATACTTAAAAACACACTTTAATGCAAAAATATTATCAACAGATATAGATTTAAATTTAGAAGGTTAACTACATTAAGAAAGAGGGTCAAAAGTGCTCCAGCTAGGTGGTGCAGTAGAGAGAGCATCAGTCCTGAAATCAGGAGAAATCAGTTCCTATCTGACTTTAGCTGTGTGACTGCACAAGCCACTGAGCCCTGATTGCCTCCAAAAGACAAATAAGGCCTTCACCTGAACTTCTTTTAAAAAATAAGGTTGGTTTATTGGTGGAAAAGAAATACCTGTCATGTAGCATATTAATACATAAGGAAATAATAGAAATAGATAGACACATCTATCTATTCCTCATCCATGAGAAAAGAAAGCAGCTTTTTTTTTAATGTAATGATGATGTCAATAATAACAGTATTTAAGGAATGGAAGTAAGTTTGGAGAAGAACATTATTATCTTTTTCATGAAAGTTGTAGAATCATAGAGATGGAAAGCACACTGAAATTTAATGAGTCTTACTCATAGGATCCTCATCAATAATATACAAAAGACATATGAAGGAAAATGGAATCTACATCCAGAGAAAAATAATAAATAGGAATGTTAATAGAATGACATTATATATATTCATACATACACACATATAATATACATATATATGTGTGTATATAAATATACATATATTTGTGTCTAATGATACTGATCTCTGTGGTGAAGGGAAAAGAAGAAAAAAATTTACATGACAAATTTATTATGTATTTAAAAGGAATTGTAAGTTATACTAATACATTTGTGGTTTCATGTGCAATCACCTTTTTAATTATTCTACTATATTATAGAAATGTTCATTTTATTACATTAATTAAAAATAAAATAATTAAATTAAAAAAAAAAAGAATTAAGACCTTCATCAATAGCATACTTTAAAAAATGATGACAGCCTCTGTTTACACATCTTCAGTAAAAGCAAATGATACACCATGAGGTAGCCCCAGTGAGTTACCCTGGACACATCACTTAACCCTTCTTGCCTCAGCTTCTTCATCTGTAAAGTTAGTTGACCATGGGCAAACCATTCCAATGTCTTTGACAAGAAAATCCCAAATGGGAATCATGAAGGGTCAGACATGACTGAAAGTACTGAACAACTACACAAACAGTGAGCCCCAGTGGTATGCTAGCAAATATTTAAGAGTTGGTTCTCTGGGAAAAAATTCACATAGGACATACTTTTAAGTTAAATTGGCATTTTTAACATTTTCTACAATACTTTCTTGTGTCTAGACAATAAATCAACTTTTGATTTTTAGTCTTTGCTGATTTCCAAGGTGAGAATGCACATACTGAAAATTTAACAATCAGCTCTGCCTCTTAAGACACCCTAATAGATGATTCAATTTGGAGAAAATTTCATGGTAATGACTACCTATTAGTATCAGCTCTATACTCTGAGACCAAGCAAACAATCCCTCTTTCATGCAACAGCCTTTGGAGATAAGGATTAATTTACCCCTTCCCCCATCCCTTCTATCTTTGTTTATTCTGGCTCAGCTCAGGTAGTTTCAGTAAATGCAGTTAAAGCAAGATTAAGGACAGAAATAGAGAGTTAAAAAACAATATCCTTAGATTTGCAATAAAATTACATTTCTTAAACTCTGAGTAAAAATTAATGAGATAAAAGACCTTTGCTCTGATCTGTCTTCTATATTACTTTCAAACCTTTAAGAAAGAAGGTACAAACCCAAACAAAAATTATTATGCATTATGCATGAATTAATTTCTTGCATAAAGATGAGCACTCAGAAACAAAGAAATCTATTTTTTAGTGTGTTAAGCCTCCAAAAGCAAGGTGTCAATGTTATTTTTAATTGTGCCATTTGATGTTTTTCTATCAACCGTTTCCTTCTTATTTGTTGGATGGCATAACATTGTTGAGATAAATATATTCTCCTAACATAATATTATTGCTCCTTTCTATTAGAAAATCTGATTTCCAAAAAAAATTGTTTAATTTTGTATATTGAAATTCTTGTGGTTGTCTATATAATGACATTGTATTACACTTCTTTGTGAAAAACCAAAGAAAAGTAATAAAATTCACCTATTGGTATGATAGTCACACACCTTTCCTGTGACATGAAATTTTGAAAACCTTTTATGTATGAGGTTGGGAAGAGGTGGAATGACATCTATAGCTAGAAAATTTTTGCATTAGATTGTCTTATTTTCATCTTTTTAGAAAAACTGTGATATTTGGAAGAGTAATTAGAGGTCCTTAGAGATCCTTATAGAGAACAAATGGGTATCTGTAGGGAAAACCTTCCCTATTAAGCAATTTTGCATATTTTCTATGGTTGTCAACAACCTCCAAAGGCAATATTCCCAACAATTCAACATGTATAATATATAAACACTAATTTTACTTGCTAACTGGCAGTTTGCATTTTGGTCCCCACAGTATTTTAGTGGTAGACTATCTGATGATTATTTTTTGTCTAACATGGAATGCTATTGATTTGGAGGGGGGGGGGTTGCACTTAAACAGGTGCAATCAAAGACACAGCTGTTTCTCAAAGTTATTATCTACCTTCCTTGAATAGTTCACGACAGATTTCCTCACAATCACATTCAATAAATAAATGATATTTCATTGGTTTGAGGGAATTCTTAGGGAGGAAACCCATTCTATGAATTTTGAATGGCACCTGCCCTTCAACCTTCAGACTTGTAAATTTGGAGAATTGAAAGAATAAGTGATTTGTCATAGAGTTAGATGTATGGATACATCCTCCAATGATGTAAATTATAATTATCTATGATTTGATGAAGGCATCTAGCTGGTGGATAGAATGCTGGGCTTGGATTCAGGGTGACAAATTCAAATTGGCCTCAGATATTTAGTAGCTCTGTAATCTGGGCAAAGCACTTAGTCCAATTCGCCTCAGTTTCCTCATTTATAAAATGAGCTAGAGAAGGAAATGATAAACCATTTCAGTATCTTTGCTTAAAAAAACTCAAATAAGATTATGAAGAATGGACACAACTGGACAACAAAATAATATAATTGTTCTTTGAGAGTTTACTGAAAAAATTCATAGCTCTTTGATAAATAAGAAAGAAAACAATTACTTGTCCCCTGTTCCCAATATCATTCTGTGACATTACTTTTTCAGTCTTTTTAATATAAAACTTTCTTTTCATAGTCTCTGAACCAGCCAAATTGTATTCCTTTGCTATTGTTCCTCATATACTATATTTTCTTTTCTGAACCTTTATGCAGGCAATTTTTGTTCTATTGAAAGCACTCCTTTCTCATCCCCACTTCTTAAAATACCTAGTTTTCCTTCAAAGTTTGATTCAGGCACTTTCTAAAGCAGGCTTTTCCTGGCCTCCCTCCTTCCATTTGCACATATTTTTGTATGTACTTAGATACACACTTGTTGTCTCCTCCACTAGAATGTAAGCTTCTTGTGGGCAGAGGCTATTTCTTTTGTAATTTTGCATCCTCAGTATATAATATGGCATCTGTTACCTAGCTAACATTAATAAACTAATAATATATATAAATTAATAAATTCTCTGTGATTTTAACATTTATGAAGATATAAACAATAAGATATACTCTTTCTAGGAAATATGAAAGCTAAACCTCTCACTTAGCACTGTCTTTGGAGAATGAGATCTGGCTTTCTGTGATTTCCATTTATTGAGTAGTTTCTAAGTAAGGGAGAAGCCCAAGTGTGTGGGCTTCTCCACCAAATATGCTATGTGGAAGCAGTGAATTTATTGTCAACCTTATTCTCCACTGCACAAGTCAAAGGCATTGAACTTTCTGCACCTCCCTCCTAACCTTTCCTGCTTCCCTTTCTCCAGAAGTATACAATGCTCCTAAGAGAGACCGCAAAGTTCAAGTAGGATATTCAGAATGTTGTTTTCTCTTGCCTGGCCATGATAATAAAATTCTTTTATAAAAATTGCATTGATTTCAAGGATCTCTGCCTAGCTGTCACAAGACTCCAGGAGGATGCTCCAGGCACAGTCATATTTAGGCTGATGGGAGCATCCATCTGATGAGTGGAGTAGGTACTTTCTGGGGGCTAGTAGGATATGAGTAATGTTTATGTTTCACAAATCTAATCGGTTCCACATCTTTCTGGGCTCACATCTGACCCAAAGGAACCCAGAACTCAGCAGATATTGTTGAGGACACAGCTGTCTCTCAGAGTCACCATCCCTCCTTGAACAGCTCACAGCAGCATGAAGAACTTGAAACTCCCTAAGGGCACATCCAGTACATGGAAAACATACGGACACATGAGAAAAGGTCCCCAAGAACACACAAATGCCCTCCCCTGACTCCTGGTGATAAAGCAGGAGTTTTACCATGCAGAACTCTGGCCTGAATATCTCACTTTCTTTTCTTTCAAGAAAATAGACCTGCAGCTCCAGTTTAAAGTGCCAGCCCTTATAAGTACCAGAGTCCAGGGTTTTTGAGCTTCCCTATTTTTATCCATTGCCCATGGGCGATGGAGTACTCCTATTAGGGATATTGGAAGCAGCTACATTCTTCTTCCTATGTTTTAGGTTAGGAGCACTGTGTCTCTAAATGTAGGTTAAGATCTGGAGACATGGAATCAACGAGGCATAAAATAACCAGACAAATAAGCAAGCCACTTCTTTTTCCAAATATATACAACATTCAAGTAGTATATACATTGAACAGTAAGCACTCACTGGAATGCACCCAAGTCAGTTATTGCTACAGCTTCACTTGGAATAAAATGTCTATCAAGTCTGCAGAATCACACCTCCTTCTTATGGATTTAGATAAAATTCACAAAAAGCAGGTTTTAAGACATTTAGGCCATTCCCCTTCCAAGATCCTATGACTAAGGGGTTATGTGGATACTTTAAATGACTAAATTTTTCATGCTATATTTCCTAGTCAGCCTCTTACTAGGCTATTTTGCTTTTCATATTGTAGTTATAGCATCTCATATTCCTGAATCTCTTCCCATTCCTTCTTTTTGAAAAGAGTTATGACTTCTCATAGTCCTTGAATGGCTGCCTAATCAAAAAGGGATTAGATTTATTCTGTTTAGCCCCTGAAGACAAAATTAGGAGTAGTGGAGAGAAGTTGTAGGTGTAATTTTGATACAAGGAGAAAATTTCCCAGTAATTAAAATCATTTTAAAGTGAGATAGACTTTCTCAGAAAGAATTAAGTAGGTTTCTCTTTATAAGAGAGCTCTAAGAAAAGGTTGGATAGTCATTTGTCAGGAGATAATACAGAAATATTGGATAATTTTGATTGAGTAAAGGATTGTATGGAATATCTGGGCAATTAGGTGACACAGTATACAGAGCACTGAGGTTGGTGTTGAGAAAACTCATTTTCCTGAGTTCAAATCTGGCCCCAGATACTTACTAGCTGCATGACCCTGGGCTAGTCAGTTAACCCTATTTGTCTCAGTTTCCTCACCTGTAAAATGATCTGGAGAATGAAATGGTAAACCATTCCAGCATCTTTGCCAAGAATACACCAAATAGAGTCATGAAAGAGTTGATTATAGCTGAACATCAATCATGGAATAACTAAAGTACTCCTTTATCCAATACTTCCTGTGCTTTTTTTATATTTTTATTTCTGTCTTTCTCTCAGAAGTAATTGTTATTAACTGTAGCAATGCTTATCCTGCCCCTCACTACTTGAAGCCCAGGGATGTTACTTTTCACCTCTTCCCCAGGTACTCCATGATCATTAAGGAAGTTTTATGATAACTAGTTTCTCTGACATTGGCTCAAGCACTGTTGATGGAGTTTCATCAATTTTATAGGTCCCTTATATCCTAGTTTCATTTTAGCATTTAATGGATTAGCTTTTACAAAGGGATAATTATTTCAAAGTACAGCAGAAATAAATTTATAGATATTCCCTCAATCTCTGGGAAGGGAGGGGGGAGTGTAACATAACTTCCCCATTGTTCCTCAGTGTTTGGGGAGGAGAAGAGATTAGATTCACAGTTTAGCTCAGTTCCTATATAGAACATTGCCATCACGTTCCAAGTCCAAATAACTTATCCAGATTTGAATCCCCAGTCCTGGCTTCTTAGGACTTCCTTGCTGGCAATAACCAATAGGCTAGAATCCTGCCTGAAAGGTCACTATTTCAAATTTAGGTCTTATGGGGGATTCCATAATTTGAGCCTAGAACTAAAAAGGAGAAATGAACCAGAACAATTTGAGGGGCCATAGGGCCTAAAAGCGGGAAGGGAAAATAGTCATTCCCCTTACTCAGTTCAATTCATGATCCTTGTACAGTAGTTAAATAAGATCTTCACCTTTTGGGTATAGAAAAAGATAAAAAAAGAAAGAAAAATTATCCTAGTCTGACAGTTTTTAAACAGTTTGTTTGGCTACATAGACAAATGAAAGAAGTTCCCATTCATGTGGTAAGGGAACACAAACACCTTCTCCAAGAAGCTGGTTCCTAGCTTCTCAACTTTGTAGGTGTCTCCATGTGAGGTGATTTGGACATGTACAAAATAGTGTCTTTTAATAAAAGGATTCAACTGAACACTAATTTCCAATCTGTCTTGCTTTGCCAATAATAATCAGTGCTGAAAATTTATTGCTTAAGAATAATTTGTTTATTGATGTAAGCTTTCAGAAATAACCTATAACATCACAGTTGTTAAAATTACTTAGATTTTTTATGACATTTCACAAATTTCTCATACAATTCTTATTGAATTGATGCAGAGATTTTGCTTAGTTGATAATATAAAAAATGGATAATTGAGTAAAGAGTTAGACTTAAAGAGTAGCCAGTAGCCAGTTCAACACAATCTTGGAGTGCAGCAGCTTGATCCTAAGCTACTTATTTATGTATTTATCAATGGCTTGGATAAAAACAGAGGTGATGTTCTTAAGAAAGTTTCAGGTGACAGGAGAGAGAACATACTGAGTAATATAGTTAAGATTCAAAAAATATTTTGGACAGGATAGATCATTCAATATGATAACAATAAAGGAAAAATATCTCACATTTGTGCTTAAAATATTATCTCTGCTCCTAAAAAATGGAAGATGTGTCCAGGGAACCCCAAGGATATGGGGATTTTAGTAGGCTGAAAATTAGTGCTTTCTTAGGTTACATGGAGAGGCACTCTGTTTAGGAGAAAGGGAAGGAGAGTATTTTAGTAGTAGCTTACCAATGTCATATAGTATTATGTTCAGTTGTGGATTCTACATATTATAAAGGACACTGGAAATCTGGAGAGTGTCTAGAGAAAGACAATTATGAAGGTAGAGTATCTTTAAAGAAAGAAAACTTTAAAATAGTCTTAAAGAAAACCAGAAAGAACTTGGGATGTTTTCTCTGGAGAAGAGCATGCTTGAGCAGGGGTAGGGAAGATATAATAATTAACTTTATTTAAAAAGTCACCAGAAGAAAGAAGGATTATTTTTTTCTGTCTTACTCATGAGGAATAACTAGGAGTAATGTGTGGAATTTTAGTTTGATATAAGCAAAGATTTCCTAAAAGTGCAAAGTACTCCAAAATGAAACGGGCAACTCGGGAATTAATGGATTCTTTTTTGTGGAAAGTTTTTAAGCAGCAATCAGATGATCATTGCCTAAATATGTTGGGGGGAGGGATTATTAACTAATTAATTATATATATGCATATATATGTATATATATATACATATATAAAAATATATACATATTTTTCATGTATATTTCATATATACATACATAAAAAATAAATACATGTATTAAAAATAATCCTTTAATTAAAAATAAATAATTAATAATAAATAATTTAATAATAATAAAATAATAATAATAACAAATAAATAAAGTTATGCAATCCAACTCATTAATTATATATATGTGTATATATATATATATATATATATATATATATATATATAATTAATGAGTTGGATTGCATAACTTTTGGAAGTTCCTCAAATTGCATCACAATCATTTATACAGTTTGCAAAGTACTTTCTCATATGCTATTGTAAAAGTATCTTTAGGGTAGGAGGAGCTGTCCACAATTGTCACTGTAGAGTCAGAGCCTAGACAGATAACATCATGAGAGATGTATATTGTTTATATACTTTAAGGTCATGTGATTTTGTCACTGTAGGAAAAACCAGTGCAGATGTGAATCATGGCCCCTTTTCAGCTAGGTAGGTGATATTCCAGAGATGCTGTGCCTGAAAAATTGGTTGCTCATCAATAAAGGAAGTAGTTGATCTCTCTAAACTTACCTGGATTCATTTTCATGTACTGGACATCAAGTCCATCACTAGGCTCACATTTGGAGTCTTTACTACCTGGAGGGACCTAGCATAGCTAACATTTTGCTGGCAAAGCCTTCAAGAACTCTGGGTTATCTTCAAGTCATTGAGACACTGGAGGTCAGTGGCTGGATAGCTCATTATTGAGTATGTTGCAGTAGGGATTTTTGAGGGATGCTGAAGTGACAAAATGCCCCATTATTTCCACGAATCCTCCTCTAACAGAATTTGACTTCCTGTTCCTGTGCATCAGTTCGTTCTGTATCTTCTAGCTTGAATACCTTTCCCTCCCATGTGTATCTAGCAAAATCCTATCAATCTTTCAAGGCTCAACTTAACATGATTGTGTGATTCTATTTGTATTAGGTTATGAAAATCTAATTTAACTAATTATGTAATATGATTAATTGGATAATGGAAATGTATTGCATTTATCCATCTTCTCCCAGTTCCTATTTCCACAGCTAATTGAGAACATTAGTTGAGCTGGGCTGGGGTGAGGGGCTGGGAGGGGGGACTTTCTATTTTTGAATGTAATGCTTTATTAGAATGGACCTTTTTAAAATACCTGGAAGGTTAGGTAACATTCCGGAAGGCAGTTCCCTCTACTTTATGATCTTAAATATATCTATAATTGTAAGAACATTATTCTCTCCAGGATTGAATTTTATAGGAGTATTTATCTAAGAGTTCTTGAGGGGAAGAAAAAAAAGGTTCCAGTATCTGGTATTTTTCCAAGTGAAATATTTCAATAAAAAGAAATAGGTCACAGCTTTAAACACTTCATCAGCCTCATGTACTATCTCCAAGAGCTTTGGTGTCTATCACTCATTTTTTTATTCACCAGTATTTCCTCTTAAGTCTACTTCTTAGTCAACACTGTTAACAAATCCCACACAGACAGAGTTGGACACCTATGACCAATCATTTGCTATAGACCCGCTTGGACAGTTAACTTGAGAAGCCTCCCAATCTGTAAGCCCTGTGCTTACAACGCCCAGGTCTCCATCGCCTCTCTGCTTGGCTACACAAGCCCATTTGTACACATGCACAGGCTTCCTCATTTGAGAGTTGGGTCAGGTCAGTGAGCACAAATCTGTTCCACATGTTTCTGAAGCACACCCAGTTTCCCAAGTGAATAGTTGGACACATTCTATGGGGTAGTCTCCAGGGGGAAAAATACTTGCAGGATTGCTCTTGGTTTTTCATTGAGACAGATGAATCCATGATGCATGAAAGGGCTTTCAGGCAGGGATGAGAAGCTGAATGCCAGTATAAATTCTGGGCATCCGTTACTACACGCTCCAAAGTGAGCTCAGTTCTCCGTGGAGAAGCAGGGTTTAGACGGACAGCCAGCATCATTGTGAAATTCTAACAATAGACAAGCAAGAGGACTTGAGTATGATGAAGAGATTCCCATCTCCCTAGAAGCTTTTAAGGAAGGGAAACTGGCCTCAGTTGAGAGACAAATCACCCAAACAAATCTTTATTATGGATGCAGGGCTATTGAATTTCTAGGGCTCTGCAAAGCTTATTGATTTTGTGACAGTCAACTATAACTTATGCTCATGGAAAACTCCTTTCACCTTTGCAGCATATTTTTGTAGGCACAATGGCAGTAGGGATTTTGAATAAAATCTGTTATTGGTTTCTCTTGATTCAAGAGTAGAACATCATTCAAGCGAAACTAAAAGGGCCATTTCTGCTGTGTTTTGATTGCAAAATAAATGAGGCCATAATCTTCAAGGCTATGATCACTCTGCTATGTTGATTTCTTTCTGGCTGGGAGGAATGCAGGGGACATTGAAGGCATTTCTGGAATTCTGACATTAGCAGCAATCCACTTACTTACTCATAGTCCCCTTCCTTCCTCAATGTTCTCCCCCATTGACCTCTGGCCCCTTCTCGTGAGTCATGGCACAAAGTCCAATCAGGCAACATATTGAAAGCCCAAATTCTTGCTAATACTACACCTAAAATATTATTATGCAGAAAAATATGTTCTAGGCAAAGGAGAAATAGCTTCTTCAGATGGTTGTTGGAATTTTAAGGACAGGCAAGCATATTTTTTGCTTGTGGGTGAAGACAGAATAATTCCCAGTTTTCCATGTGTTTCACATCTTGTTGTAAAAATATTTCACTCTTCCGTTTTTATGTGCACACAAAAAGGGAATTTGCATAAATATTGTCTGATGATTATTATAATTTTCACATTTTAAAAATGTAACATAAATCTCTTTTAGAAGAAGATAATGATAGTAATAATAAAGTTATATTTATATAATACTTTAAAGTTCACAAAGTGATACAACTCTTTGAGATAGTTACCATAGGCATAATCTTCCTTTGTACAGAGCAGTAAACTGAAGATATGAGAAGCTGAGTGTATTGTCTGTGGTCACACAGCAAAATAACAGAGGTTGCATGTAAACCCAGGGTTTCTCAATTCCACATCAAGCAATCTATTTTTTTTTCCTTTTTTTTCCAGTCATGATTATGTTCTAGACTTATCTAAAGTCCAGCTCTATTTTGGGGGGATTCTGTTTTTTTAGAGTTGTTGTAGTATTTGATATTCCCAATAACATTTGCAGACCTAACTGCTATTTCTAATGATGATAAACTTGATTCTTCTCTCAGAGAGGTAAAAGTAGAAAAGAGTGGGGGGATGAATCCTCTCTTCCCCAATATTCCCATCTCCCCTGTGGTTTCTCTGTGTGTTTAATTCCTCTTTTGATGGAGACCAGTTTATGGCAGGAATTTCAGAAGAGCAAGTTCCAGGAAGCCTCTTAGCAAGCACAGAACATGTCTGGATTCAGCTTCTCTCTGTGTCATCCCCTCTGACTCCCCATCAGCTCTAGTGATATGAAAGAAAAACAAAGGTATTAAGAAATTCTATTTTCAACAAAATTTTGAGCTCATTTGATGCTAAAATATGGAAGAGTTCAGAAAGAGGGTTTTTTTTTTTCCATTCCCTTTCCCCACCATGAGAAACAGAATATTTCCTTCATGGCCACAGACTACAATCAGATTGAGTTTTGAATACAAGCTTGTGAGGTAATCAGCTTCAGAATGATTTTTTTTCCAATAGGTCATACTGGAAGGTACTCCTTTTTCCTTCCCCTCTCTTTTCACCCAAATATTTCAACTAGCCTACCTAGAAATATCACCTTTTGAACAAATCACTGTTTTTCTGGATATCACCTTTACTGATTATGTTCCTACGTGTTAAATCATCAATTACCGTTATTTATAATGATAAAAATAATTGTCAAGAATCAGCATGGTATAATAGCTAATGTGCTAGGTTCACAGTCAAGAAAATATGGATTCAAGTCTCCCACCTGACACTAGCTTTGTAATTATGAACAGGTCACTCAATTTCTCAGAACCTCATGCATCTGAGGGGAATACATAAGCAGGTAGAAAAGGTAGAAAAAGAGAAGATATAAGAGCATCAAAGACAAACTTTATTTTATAACTTTAAATGTTTTAAAAATTAGCAGTTATAATTCATGGAACTTTATTATTTATCTAACTTAATTCCCTCTTCCCTCAATGTTAATAGTGCAGACATTTTGCACAAATGAATAGGCTAAGGGTCATAATGAGTCACTCACTAAGATCATTTATGTAGAATGTGGCAGAGTTCAGATTTACCAGAATTTATAAAACTTAGAGCTACTTTTCATCAATGAGCTGATTAAAGACAATTCCAATAAATATGATAGAAAGTGATATCTGCACACAGAGAGAGAACTATGGTGACTAAATGTGGATCAAAGCATAGTATTTCTACTTTGTTGCTGTTTGTTTCCTTGTTTTTTTTTTTCCTTCTCATGGTTTTCCCCCTTTATTTATTTATTTATTGCACAGCATGGTGGATATGGAAATATGTCTAGAAGAATTTTACCTATTTAGCCTGTACTGGATTGCTTACTGTCTTGGGGAGGGAAGTGGGGGGAAGGAAGGGAGAAATATTTGGAACACAAGATTTTACAAAGATGAATGCTGAAAACTATCTTTGCATTATTTGGAAAATAAAATACTATTAAAAATACTTAGAACTAGAGATCATTCTAGTTCAATCATCCCATAATGCAGATAGCTTGATTGGAAAGGGGATTAGGTGATTTGTCCATATACAAGTATCAGAGGTAGCATTCAAAATTAGTCAAACATTGACTTCAAACCTGTTTCATCCACCACTTCATCAATTACCTCTCCTATGTTTTTGACTCTAGATTAGGACTTTTTCCTCAATATAAGCAACAGCTAAAATAGAAGCTAGTTGGTAAAATATCTAGAATGCTAATCCTGGAGTTGCAAAGATCCAAGTTTACATTTGATCTCAAACACTAACTGTATAACCCTGGATAAATTACATAACCCAGTTTTCTTCAGTGTCCTCATCTGTAAAATGAGCTGGAGAAAAAATGGCAAACGATTAGTATCTTTGCCAAGAAAACCCAGATTGAGTCACAAAAAACCAGACATCATTGAAAAATAACTGAATGATAAATTAGCATCAAATTAGCAATGAACTAGATGACATAGAATCATTGATGAAATAGAGGGGGATCTTGGAAGTCACCTAGCCCTCTTTTTCAGCTAAGGAAATTAAGGTCCAAAGAGGTTGGCAGCTATGTGGTATTGTAATAGTGGACTGGCTTTGAATCAGGAAGTTAAAATTTGGCTTCAATCACTTCCTAGCTTTGTAACCAGAGGCAAGTCACTTAAACTTTGGTTGGCTCAGTTTCTCTAATTGTAAAATGGGATAATAGTAACACCTACCTAATAAGATTATTGTGAGGATCAGATAAGATAATATTTTTATAGGACCTGGCACATAGTAGACTCTTTATAATTGCCTAATACTTTCTCTTCTTGAATGATTTGACCAAGACCACACTATATATAGCAGGAACAGGATGTGAATCTAGATCCTTTGATTCCAAAAATAATACTTTTTTCCACTTTATCAGACTGTCCAAAAGACTTACCTCTAAGTCATTTGGAAAGTAGATTTTCACAACAGCAATATAATAATAAATGATGGTTCCCCAACTCAAAAAAACTGTTGAGCTCCATATTGTAGCTGAAATGCTATAGTTTTGCATAACAACTTATAAGATGCTTTGCTTATTTCCTTGTAATTTATCAATATTCTCTTGCTCTTGAAATTATTTTATTGCTTTGGCTAGATTATGTGTTTACTTTCTTGTGTATATGTTGCAGTCTCACAGTAGAACTTAAAGCAAGTTGAATATAGGTAATATTTCAGTTTTGTCCATCCTTAATACCTAGCACAGTGCATAAAACATAGAGTAATTGCTTTTAATATGCTTATTGAATTGTGTTAAGTTAATAATAAAAATATTCTAGAATAACCTTTTTTTTCATTTTTAATGTTTAGGACACATCTTGTTTTTATTTAGTCAAGATTTATTCTTCCTAATCCCATCTAGGATTTTCTTGGCAGATACTGAAGTGGTTTGTCATTTTCTTTTCTGGCTCATTTTAGAGAAGATGAAGAAGAAGAAGAAGATGAAGAAACTGAGGTGAACAGGGCTAAGTTCCTTGTTCAGGATCACATTGCTAGGAATTGTCTGAGACCAGACTTAAACTCAGAAAGATGAATCTTTCTGACTCTAGGCCTGATGCCCTAGCCATTGTCCCATATAGCTGCTAAAGAACACTTAGAAACACTTTAAAAGAGGCAGTTTTCTGGTACAATGGAAAGAAAATCCTCCTTTGGGGGTGAGAAAAGCTGCTTTCATGACCTGCCTCTGCAACATACTACCTATGTGAGTTCAGGCAAATACCTGAGATCATCATTGGTAAGATGAGAAGACTGGACCAGATGACTTCTGAGAATCAATATTTAGCAAAATCACTTGAAATTTACAAAAATAGTGAATTTTAGAGAAATCTTGAAAATGGCTTTAAAAAAATGTATTGTACATAAGAAAATCAGGCTTAACTGGAAATTGGACAGGGAGATTCCTATGGTTCTTCTTAGAAGTATTCTTAGGGGCTAACGATACAACTAATTTAAAATTATTTCCAAGTTTTCCTCAGAATTGCCCTTTGATTAGTGTAATGGAAAGGACAATAGTAGAGACAGAGGCAAGATGATGGAACAAAGGCAGGAACATGCCAGCATTTTCTAGTTGTATGATCTTTAGCAAGTCACTTAAGATTTTGAAAGTGAGTTTCCTTATTCATTAAGAATATATATATATATATATATTTAACTATAGTGTAGTTGTTAAGGAACTGCTTTGTAAAGTGTGAATTAATATTAAGCACTTATCAGTCAATCATCAAATATTTGTTAAATAATTACTGTGTCCAGGATTGTGCTAGGTGAAGATTTTTATCTAGATGATAAAAACAAAACAATATCCTCTAACCTTCAAGGAATTTGGGTCCTACTGGTTAGGAATGGGGAAGGGATAGAAAGTACATAAATCAAAAGTAAATGCAAAATATTCTTGGTAGGGAAAACAATTGTAGGTGAGGGGACCAGGAGTAGAGTATACTACCCTACACAAGAAGTGGTTTCTGGATTAAGTAGTAAAGGAAATAAGAATTCCAGCAGTAAGAGATGAGGAAAAAGAACATACCAAGCCTGAGACACAGGAACTGAATTATAGTTCTCATTATGGGTGAGAGCAGGCAGAAGGCCATTGTATCTGGATCTGAGTGTGTGTTGAGCATATCAACATCAGATTTCCAGATCTCCTCTAAGGTATTTATCCTTAATCTACATTTAGGCTAAAAGGGCTGCCCAACCAAAGGGCTCAGATTCATCAAATTTCAGGATGGAGAAGGTTGCTTAGAGATAATTTAGTCCAAGGTGGTCCTGGATGGATTTTCATTCCACTAAACTTTAGGTAAAAATGAGTGACCATGCTATTCCCTGGATTATTCATAAAGCCCAGACCCGCAGAGTGGATATGGGAACCCTGCAGGTTCCTTCATTGCATAATCCCCCCAGTACACACTCTAGTCCTGGAGGAACTCCTTGAAGAGATGGGTGGCTGGGAAATACAGGAATATAGAATCTGGCTGAATGTCTTTCTCTCTAAATGACTTTTTCCCTAATCCGCTCTTCCTTACAAAGCTGCTGATATTCTGTCCTCTCCATAAAGATCAAAGGCTGGGCCTATGGAGCTAGCAAGGGGCAAGTTATCCAATCATTCTATCAGTATGATAGATTAAACATTTACAGGGTGTGAGAACAGGTGGAAACTGAGGGTAGGGGAGCCTTAAAATTCATATGTAAGGGGCATTCTCAACATGGATACATTTCCAAATGTAGAGTGCAAAGGCAAATAAAAAGAACTTTAATTGCCCCCTGTAAAAGTGAAGGAATTTAGGAAGTTAATAACAGCTTTTTAAAAAATTTATCACATTTTCTAACTTTTTGAAGAGTCTTAGGTGTAGTTGGCACTGTAATGCTGGGGTTTCCTAGTATAAAGAACCTATAAAAGAAATATTTTAGAAACTGAGATCTTAATTAGGGTGACCTGAAAATCTTTTATGAGATGCAGATAGATTTGCTAGGTATAAATTTTAAGAAGTAACATACTGTATGAATAATGTAACAGGCTAGAAAGTTTCATTCATTGGCAGATCTATATTTCTTGATTCCATTGGGGGAAAAATGGGTCAGAATACAAGAAAAAATGCACAATTTTATGTTTTTGTTTTTGTTTTTGCTGGCAGTAAAAGGTCCTCTGTAAGACATCATTTTACAGGAAAAAGAATGTTCTATTTGTAATCAGAAAATCTGGGTTAAAATTCCTAGCTCTATGTTATTTTGTGTTATTTATGGGCCTTAGTTGCATTATGTATAAAATATATTGGATTAGGTGGCCTTTTTAGTCCCTTCAAACTTTGCATCTATGATCTTATAATTTGACATTTCTTGTCCCTATGTTCAGGGGTATGCTATTAAATATTTAATATCTGGCTCTCCAGAAAACAAAAGTATGTGCAAAATATTTTAAGTTAAATCTGCATAATTAACATTTTTATATGACTTTCTTAAGCCTCTGTGATCAATAAAACAGTAAATGACACCTTAATCTATAATATTTATCAGTCTTCTAGATGTAAATGCTCACACTACAAATTTAACAATCAGCTCTGGAAAGTCTGTCCAAAGTGGTTCCAGCACACCCAATAATCAATTAATTAGTGAGCATTTATGAGATCTTATCAAATGCTAGACACTTTATTAGATGCCTAGGATATAAAAACAAAGAATGAAACAATCCCTATTTCATAGCTCCAACAATCTGTTTTTCTGCTTTCTTGCTACTGTAAAATCTCTTCATGCTGCTTCTTCTCCCTAAAATGACCTCTCTTCCTATCTGTACTATAAAAGTCCCATTCATCTTTTAGTGTTAAATTCAGTATATAATTTCCCTTATGACTCATTCCTTAAAATTCTACACTGGAAATAATAGCATCCAAAGTTCCATGACACATTGTTCCTTCCTCTCTTATGAATTTATCACATATGGATTTGTATTGTAATTATTTATTCCTATCTTATTTCCCCTCCTGAACTCCTTAACTGAGTTGCCCCTAGAAAACTAATTATGTCAAAGTGGAAAAGAGACTTGGATTGGTAAGAGGAAATAAAGAGGAATTTATTTCCAACAATGTGAACACGAGGTAGTCATTTAACCTTTATAAACCCATTTTCCTCAAATTATACTCTTACTACCTATCTCCCAGAATTGTTTTTAAAAATACATTGAAATCACTCTCAAGGACTTGAGTGGATTTGTGATCTCATCAATCTAGATATTCCTCCATATATACAGATGGCAACCCATTCATGACTATCTATTCTTTGTCATTTTCATTTATATTTTTTTCCTAAACTGAAAGGTCTTCCTTCATTAGATCTTGAGTGAGGAAACAAAAACTGGTTATAGTGACAGTCCAGATCCTAGTTTTTAGGATCTAAGAACAATTTCATCAGAGATGTGTATTTCCTTTTAGAAATAATTATGGAACTTAAAGAACTTTTGAATAATTGTATTAACGTCAGATTTTGACTCTAGAAAGAGTTTAAAACAAAGAACTTCTAAGACAACACAACACAATTCCAGGGAATCTGAGGACAAGAGTTCAGAGTGCACCTTCTAGCACTTGTTTACTATCTGTGACTTTGGACCCCCAAGTTGCACTTTCCTTCTCTGTAAAGTGAAGGAGTAAAACTAATTAGTTCCTAACATCTCTTATTCTACTACTGTGAGTTTAGGAGAGTGATTTTCAGATCTATTTATTTCTTATTCTTCAGTTGCAATGATAAATTGTCACACAAGAGGAAAAAGAAAAGGTTTCTGAGAGGAAATGTTTTTATTACTTTTCTGTGTTGTCAGGAATCGTAGGAAAATAAAAATGCACATGGAGATACATGCACAGGAGAAAATTACTTATCTGTGCTCTCTGAAAATAAATAAAAGATGTGTTTTTTTCCCTATCTAGCAACCAAGCTACATATTATACTAGGAGACAGTGTGGATTCATGTGAAGAGATGGCTTAAATAGTTCTAAAAAGCAATCATATGTTGAGAAAGTTGAGATTGTTTATTTCCATATTTATAAGCATCTGACTTGGCCTTGAAGATTGTGGATATGACAAATATGTCCATTGCTAAGAAATATATGGGGCACACTTAATCTACAAGAAAAATTCCCTAATTGTGATTCTATGGGGTCATGGAAGGTGTGTCCTGCTAAGCCAAGAGCTTTAGGGATTGGTATCAGTAATGTGTAAAAAAAACAACAACCAAAAAAAAAAAACCATCAATACAAACATAAGGATCACAAAAAGGAAAAAAAAGTAAAAGGTATCATGGCTTTGCTAGGAGGGAAAAAGCTATAAGTCAAAGGATATGGAATTATAATTACAAAATATTCTGATTAAATCTCCCATAAAATAAGATGTATGATAAAGGTCACTAAACCTTAACTAGGGCTATAATTTAGAACTGTCGAAACACCTGGAATTATTCCTGGGGGAAATTAGAGTTTTCCAATTACTTAGCAAAACTCACTATTGGTGCAGTAGAGGAGGATTTCAGATTAAGTCAAGAAGTACAAAAGGGAAGACATTTTATTTTGTGGACAACTTCAAATGATTCCTCTCTTCAAAAAATTTTTTCTTCAATGGCTCTTAGCCCTTTTGTCAAGAACCTCCCTGTCTTCCTTGATGAAGTTAAACTACTTGCCCTGACCTTAAAAATTTCCACCCTTTTCTCCCCAATTTCCTTTTTTTTTTTTCTAAGTCTTTCATTATTTTCTCAGAGTATTGGTTAAGGAAGTTTTTCTTTTCCTTCTTGGAGATAGAACTTTACAAATCCCCTTTACCAATGATTTCCTGAACAACTTTTAAATACTTTGGGTGGGGGGGGGGGGAGATTTGAGATTGGTGGCAATAGGGAGCAGAGAGAAAATGGAATGGTTACCAACAGATAAGAAGAACCTTACTGTGAAAAGTTTGATAAATAGTTATGGACTCAAGGGGCAGAATTAGATATATATTGTTGGATATGACTGATATGGAAATTCACTTTTTTTGACTATGCATATTTGTTACAAAGGTTGTTATTCTTCCTCCCTTCCTCCCTTCTTTACTTCCTTCCTTTTCTCTTTCTCTCCCTCTCTCTGTATATTTCTCTCTTTGTCTGTCTCTGTCTCTGTCTTTGCCTGTCTGTCTGTCTGTCTCTTTTTCTCTCTCTCTCTTCCTCCATCTATTTCTCTCTATATATGTCTCTCTTTGTATTGTATTTCTCTATCTCTCCCTCTCTTTTTCTCTTTCTCTCCCCCCCTCCCTGTTTGTTTCTCTTAAATTTTTTTTTTTAAGTAATGAGGGAATTCCAGGCCCTCAAGTATTGTCAAACTCCCTCTTTCTTTGATTTTGATATATATTCCCAAACCTAGAAAGTTTAGTCAATCATGCCTTGCTTTTTCTTCTGCTTCTAATTAGTCTGATCCTTTTCTTTGAAATTGGGTGGGAGAAGAATAGACCTACAGCACTTCATTTAGATGAGAGGACCTGATTAGGCATGATTTCCTTTTATCAAAAGAGGTGTCTTGTTCCAATTTTAAAAGTTTAATGTTTACCCCAACTATTCTCCATTATTATAAGAGAATTCCTCACATGTTTTAGTGTCTTTTCTATTTGAGAAGTAAACTTGGCACCAAGCCACATGGAAGCTTCTTTCGTAAACTTAAGCCTTAGGAGAGTCTTTTTTTTAATGCAGTCATAAATCTTGTGTGACATTTGTTTTGCTTTTCTTTACATGTCCTTGACTTCCTTCCTTAACATTCACACTCTCCAAATAATATGGGAAAGGGGAGAGGGAGGAAAGTTGGAAGGAAGGAAAAGAGGAAGAAATGAAGAAAAGAAGAAAGGAAAAAAGAAAGAAATATTTTATCAAGTGTCAATGTGCCAGTTACTGTACTAAGCACTTTAAAATATTTTCTCATTTGACTTAATCAGGGCCCTAGGGCTAGTAAGGATCCAAGTCTAGATTTGAACTCAGATTTCCTAATGCCAGGACTAGATCTCTATTGATTGAGTCACTTAACTCTATAAAAATAATCAACATGTATAACTGTTGTAAAGACAAATTCTAGGCTGAAAATCAGAATATCTAATTTCTACTAGCTTCTTTTAAAAATCAACATTCTTGTTGGTAGTCTTGTTTAATTTTTACTATTTTCTCCATCAAGATGACTTTTTTGTTTTTTAGGTTTTACCTAGCCAAATTTTCTTTCCTTGTCAGCATAAGTTACATATAAGCTGCTTTAAATGTCATTCTTACACAAGTTGGGAATTTGGAACTTCAGGACAGCCTACAAGTTTACTGTTCTCTTCCTTCAAGTTTTCAGTTAAAACAGCAACAAAAACAAACGTCAACGTTTTAAATAATGATGCTGTTGTAAAGGATTCTGAAAGAGGAAATTGACAGCTGCAGTATGGGATTGTGGTCAGTCACCCAAACCACCCATAAGTGATATTTTCCAAGTTCTTGAGTAGGACTGGGAGTATGGGGCTCAGGGTGTCTTGCTAGCTTTGCTATCTTGGAAAAGTCTTGTTACTTTTCTTTAAAATTCTAAGAATCTGTGAAGTCTGCCCTTCTTGAAACATCATGCTCATGAAACCAGACTTCAGCAATTCAAGAGAATTGTAACTTGTTTATTTAAATTCTTTTGCTACTCTCCCTATCCCTCATTCTCATCCAAGTATTATTATGTGGTTTTTGTGGGGGGGAAATGTTTCTCCTCAGAGGGGATAATTAAGATATTAAAAAAAAAAAAAAACTTCCAGGAAGGGTTTATTATTTTTTCCTGCCACTATCCAGGTATTTATTTCCAAACACATATCCCATAAGCATCTCAAACTCAACATGCCCAAAATAGAACTTATTATCTTTGTCCAAGAAACTCTTATTTTCCTCATTTCACAGTTCTTGTCTTGAGGACCACTGTGTGTACTTTCAGTTGCCCAAGTTTACAAATTGAGCCATTCGTGAGTCTTCACTTGAATTTTCAAATATTATTTCTACCTCTTTATCTTTAACATCCCTCATCATCATTGTACTCATAGGACCAGCATCCTGGTTCAGGTCCTTAGCCCTTCTGGACTATTGCAATGGTTTCTCTGCTTCAAGTCTCTCTCCTCTTCAATCCATTCACTACCCAGCTGCCATGCTATTACTAAGGCACATATCTGACCATGTCACTTTCTTGTTCAAAACGTTCAGGTAGCTATTTATAAAACTCAACTCTTATTTGACATTTAAAATCCTTCATAACTGGATTTTTTTTTTTTTTTTACCTTTTCAAGTTTATCACACATTACTGTGAACTCTACATTCTAGTCAAACTGTCTGACTTGCTGTTTCTTTTACATGACATTCTATCTCTCATTCCCATTCCTTTCTTCAGGCTCTCCCCCAGGCTTGGAATGTACTTCCTCTTTAAGGAGGAATGTCTAGATTAGAATGTCTGCTTTACAATGTTTAGCTTCCTTCACATCTCAGTTCTGGCACAATCAGCTATATAATACTTTTCCTGATCACTAATGAGCCCACCAATTGCTTATTTATTTTGTATTTTTTTTTAACTTAAAACATTTTTTAGATTTAAAACTAAATAAAAAAATAAGAAGAAAACAAAATAGAAAAGAAAGGCAGAAAAGAAAAATAAAAATTTAAAAATAGGACATCAAGGAGGATTCAAAATATGTAATGATAAATTTCCATTTCAAGAAAGCATATATTATAATAGAAGAGATTATATACTCATGATAATGCATCTTTTCTTTGCTTCCTTGTGGGTTATTCTTTTATCCTCTGATGTGCATTTTTTACTTTATCTCCCCCTTTTTTCATCTCTCTCACTTCCCCCAAATAGGCTACAGTTAAGCGTGGGTGTATGTATACATGTATATTTATAAGCACACTATATGTGTGCATATATATACATACATACATTCACCTACATTATACACATACCTATATACACACATACATGTACATATATGCACATATATGTTAAATTTATACATATGTAGACATGTATCTAAAGCAATATTAATATGGCTGATATATAATGTAGATTTCTCTTTTCAGTTTTATTTTGTCTGAGATCAAGTATTACTAACATTCCTTTAAAAAAATAAATAAATAAATTCTTCTCCTGATCTTTGTTATTGTGTTTGCGTATATTTCTTATTTCCTATCCCTGTTAACTCTCCTACTTTGGTTCTACTCCTTAACTTGCCTTGCTAATACTTAACCTCCTTCCATCTATGGATCCCTCCTTTATCTTCTCCCTCCACCTTTTCCCTCGCTTTTTATTCCACTCTCATTAATCTACAGACTTCATCCTACTCCCATTAATCAAAACACCCTTCCGTGTTCCACTTTACTTTGTATTTATTTTATATTTAGTTATATGTGTACATATGAGTCCTTTGTTGAAACCTGTGTTCCTTGAAGGCAATAATCACTTCATTCATTCATTCATCCATGTATATATGTATGTATGTCTCTGAGTCTCCAGGGCTTAGTAAAATACTTGGAATATAATAGGCAATTAGTAAATACATGCTTATTGACTTATTGATGATTGATTATTTGGCATATTAGAAAGAGAAATGGACTTGCAATCAGAGCTGGGCTCTACCTCTTGGGTTAGTCAGGTGATAAATATTTATTAGGCACCCATTATATTCAAGTATTGTGATAAGCACTGAGGATAGAAAAAAAGGCAAAAGATAGTCCTCATTTTCAAGTAACTCATAATCTAATGGGGGAGACAACATACAAATAATTGGATACACACTATATATATATTTTTTTCTATCTTTCTGTATAATATAATATATACACATAAATGTATATGTGTGTATATTTATATACACATATATATGTACATATATGTGTGTGTATGTGTGTGTGTGTGTGTGTGTGTATGTGTGTGTTAGCTGGGACTTGAAAGAAGCCAGAGAATTCAAGTGTAGGGTTGAGGAGGGAGAATATTTTTTTAGTAAATTTATTTATTTTTAATATATATTACTTTATGAATCATGTTGGGAGAGAAAATCAGAGCAAAGGGGAAAAACATGGGGATATAAAAAAAAAAACAGAAAAAGAAGTGAACATAGCATGTGTTGATTTACATTCAGTCTCCTTAGTTTTTTTTTTTTTCCTGGATGCAGATGGCATTTTCTGTCCAAAGTCTATTGGGATTGCTTTGGATCACTGAACCACTGAGGAGAAGCAAGTCTTTCATAGTTGATCATCACATATTCTTGCTGTTATAGTGTACAGTGTATTCCTGGTTCTGTTTGTTTCACTCAGCATCAGTTCATAAATCTTTCCAAGTATTTCTATAATCAGCTTGTTCATCAATTTTTATATATAGAACAATAATATTCCATTACCTTCATGTACCACAACTTGTTCCTCAATTAAAGGACACCTATTCATTTTCCAATTCTTTGCTATCACAAATAGGGCTACCACAAACATTTTTGTACATGTGGGTCTTTTTCCCTCCCTTAAGATCTCTTTGGGGTATAAACTCAGTAGTAACACTGCTGGATCAAAGGGTATGCACAGTTTGACCACCCTTTGGGCATAGTTCCAAATTGCTCTCAGGAATGGTTGGATTATTTCACAATGGAGGGAGAGTATTTCATGAGTAAAGGACAGTCAGTGCTTAATCAGGAGATAGAAGAAGTAGCAAGGAAGCCCATGTCACTGGATCAATCAGGGTGAGTTGAGTTGTCCTTTGTTTTCACAAAGGACTGATATTGCCTCACAGTCTTGACAGGTGGTGAATTGGATTGTGAGGCAAAGTTGTACAAAGCCATCAGACTCACTCTCTTGCCCAGTTATCCAAGTCCAGTGACAAGACCAAAATCAAGATGCCTGGTTTTGGCCCAGGAGGCAATGGATGTCCTTGAAGTCTTGGGTATCTGACCAAGCTCTAAGCTCTCCATCTCATCTGCCCATTCTGCCGCTGTGTACACATGCTTGGTGCATAGAACCCCCTAATTCACTGATGAGTTTAATTACCCTTACCCTGGATTACCCCATCTGCCAAGGTATTTGCTGAGGCATGGCCATCACATGGGCTTCAGCTTCTTGGACACTCTGAGAGCTGAGTTCCAGGTAGATACCACAGATGGATGTTGCTGTTGTTCAGTCACTTCTGTCATGTTCTGAGATCCTTTGTGATCCCTTTGGGGCTTTTTTTGGCAAAGATCCTAGAGTAGTTTGTCATGTCCTTCTCTGGTTCATTTTACAAATGAGGAATTGGGGCAGTTAAGTGATTTGCCCAGTGTCACACAGCAAGAAAGTATATGAGCCTAGATTTTAACTTTTAAAGGTGAGTTCCTGATTCCATACTCTATACACTGTGCTACCTAGCTAGAACAACCCTGAAAAAAGGCTGAGTAAGCCCTACCACCAGAGATGTGAGGAAACAAGCAGAAGGAGTGGGGATAATATGCAAGAATTCTGGAAAAATGGAAGGGGGTGGGGTGTACGAAGGGCTTTGAACCCAGAGGATTTTACAATTGATCCTGGAGGGGATAGGGAGATACTGAAGTTTATTGAGGAGGGGAATGATGTGGTCAGACCTGTGTCTTTTTGACAGCTGAGTGGAGAGTAGGCTAGAGGGAGAAGACACAAGGTGACCAGCCAGCAGGATGTTAAAATAAGACAGAGGGGAGGTGATGAAGGCCTGCACTATGATTTATGTTAGAGGAAAGAATGGGACATGTGTTACAAGTCTCAGCAACAGAATGGATATTAAATATGAAAGCATGAAGAGTTGAGTACACCTGGGTTTTGAGCCTGAAGGACTGAGAAGATGGTGATAGATTCAGATAGAATGGAGAAATTTGGAAGGGGGAAGGGTTTCAGGGCTTAAGAAATGAATATTTTTCTAATTTAATGACTAATTATTGTATTAGGATTAATATTTTCTCCCTTTTCTACTTCTTCATCCACAAATTAACCAGTGTGGGAAATCTATCTTAAAGATTTATCCAGGCCAAGATCTAATCAGATATTAAATGAAATTGTAAGTTTTGGGTTTGGGGTACATTTCTGCTCATTGTGTTTGCTCGGATAAGTCTGGAAAAAATGTTGATTCTTCCTATTACCAAGACAGATGATTTGGGAAATGATGTCTTTCCGACCAAGATTTGAGTAAACCTAAGTGATGTTCCTGAGGATAGCTCACCTCCCATTGTGGGAACAAGTCAGAATTGAGTAGCCATCCCTCAGGAACATCATCTATTTGAAGAGTATATAAGCAGTGACAATTGCTATTAGTAGTTTGTTCTAAGAAATATGGCCAAATGACCCTCCTCTTATTAATAACTTGCTAACCTTATTAATAAAATGATTAAATTTCCCAGAAACTATGTCTTTTAAACCTTTTTAGTTATCACAAGAAAAAAGATGAATTCAGTTTTAGACATGTTGAACTGGTGATATCTACAAGACATATAGTTCAAAATGTCTAATAGAGGTTTGGAGATGCAAGCCCAGTGGTTAGTATAGACATTAGAGTTAGATAAATAAATCTGAAAAACATCAGTATAAAAATAATATTTGAATCCTCGGGAACATAGAAGATCATTAAATGAAATAGCATAGAGGGAGAAGAGAAGAGGGCCTAAACTGAGTATTCTAGGACACCCACAGGTAGAAAGAGAGAGAAATGGATGAAAATCCAGCATTAAGGACTGAGGAAGGAGGGTGAGATGGAAAGGAGAACTTAGAGAGATTAGTGTTATACAATCTAGACACACAGGGGTCCTCAAACTGTGGCCCGAGGGCCAGATGCAGCAGCTGAGGACATTTATCCCCCTTACCCAGGGCTATGAAGTTTCTTTATTTAAAGGCCCACAGAACAAAGTTTTTGTTTTTATTATAGTCCGACCCTCCAACAGTCTGAGGGACAAGTGAACTGGCCCCCTATTTAAAAAGTTTGAGGATCCCTGATAGAATAAAGAGTGTTGAAGAGAAGAGAGTAATCAACAAGGTCAAAGGCTGCTGTGAGATCAAGAAGGAAGAGGATTGAGAAAATGCCATTGAATTTGACAACTAAAACAGTATTGGTAACTATGGGGGAAGTTAAATTTTGATGAAGGAAGAAATCAGAAATCAGACCAAAAGAGAGTTAACAAAAGAGTGAGAGGAAGAACAGTGGAAGCGCCAAATGTAGATGGCCTTTTCAAGGAGTTTAATCTCAAAAGGAAGGAGACATATGGAACTATAGATAGCAAAGATGGTTAGATTAAATTAAGGTTTTTGAGGATAGAGATGACATGAGCATGTTTTTATTCAGTAGGGTAGTAGCTATTAGGCAGGGTCATTGGAACATAGATTTGGAATTGGAATAAATTTTACCTTTTTCAACTCCCTCCTTTTATAGATGAGGAAATTGATATAAAGTGAAATGACTTACTCTAAGTAATACAGATAACAAGTGAAAGTGCTAGGTTCAATACAGGTCCTTTGACATCAAATCCAAGGCTATTTCCACATTAAATTACTTCATATTATTTTTGCACTTTGGGTTCCTCATCTATAAAAATGGGAGCAATACCTTTCTTTCAGGATTGTTATGAAGATCAAATAAAATTGTCACTCACATATAAATGTCCTTTGTAAATTACTGAGTTCTACACAGTTATAAGATATTGTTATTTAAAAGTTTTTTGGTTCAACTTTTATGTAGAACTATAAAGAAACAAATTAATTTTACAGGGAAATGGATAAAAAAGGGAAAAAGTAAAGATTTTTTAATGTCTACAGACTATCATTAGGGAATGAAAATTATTTTAAAATTTTAATGGTTAATACTCCTATTTCAAGGTAATTCTATGATTTGGGGGGGGTCTATTTTGTAGCTCATATCAAAGAGTTGGTGAATAAAGCATACATGTTCATTCCCAAGTTCTGCCCTCTTTATAAATATCATAGTTTCCAAATGTTGAAACCATTAGATGATAAATTTAAAGCTAGAAGAAACCTTAGAGATCATCTAACCCAACTTACTCATTTTATGGATGAGGAAATTCAGGGAAACAACCAGTCTAAAATCTCATAAGTAGCATCAAAGCCAGAATTTGAATCCAAATCCATTGATTCCCAATCTTGTGTTTTGTTCCCTGTGAACAAGCTGCCTGATACATTAATCACCGAGTACCCTCCCTGACACTCCTTTCCTCCCACCCTGCTCCTTCTTTCTAAAAGTTATACTATATTACTATATTCAAAAAAAATCATCTGAAAAGAGAAAAATGCTCTGAGCTGGGGTAGGGAAAGAATTTAGGGTGGAGAATGAAATGAATTTTCTTTCTTTTTTTTTTTTCTGAAATGGTTCTATTTGAGGTCTAATAGTTTCTTTGAGGGACTAAGTTGCTGCATTTTTGTCATTGTGTTCCCATCCGTACTATTTTCTCTGGTAATTTACTTGTCAGAAAGATCACAGGAAACTGGTAATTTACTTTGTGCAAAAGGCATTGTGCGGGCTGCGGCTGCCTTTTCTTATAGGGCTGTAATCTTTCATTTGTCTAAATGGAATGATGGATGAGCAGATATCATCCCCTGGCATGCCCGGGCTACTATTTGTACAACGCCTCCTTCTCCCTCGTATGGCACATCCCACCAGACTGAGACAGCCCCCCACACACATACAGAAAGGGTGCTGGGCCGCAGAAATGAGACCCTAGAGAAACGAGGGTTACTGGCACAGGCCTGCAACCAATAGAGCTTGAAAGGAACTCAGGAAAAAAAATGCAAACATGCCCTTTGTGTCTCAGTTTCACTCCATTAAAAAAAAAAGGTGAGAGAAACAAATGAAATTTAATTCCCTTACTCCTCAGTCTCCCTCCCCTATAAACACATACACTTAGCTCTCATAAAAAGGTTAACAGACACATCAGACTTTTAAAAGTCATTCCCCCCAAGATAATAATATATACACATATGTGTGTGTGTATATGTGTACTTAAATATATTCATATATATACATTTGATACTCTATACTCACATATATATTCTATATACATATGCAGACATATATGTGTACATATATACACACATACAAAGTTGACAGACACAACAGACTTTTAAAAATCATTCCCCCCAAGATAATAATATATACACATATGTTTGTATATATATATACTTATACATATATCATATATATATATATATACACACTCTATACTCATACACATATACACACTCTATATACACATACATACATATATGTATATATATATACACATATACAAGGTTGACAGACACAACATACTTTTAAAAATTATTCCCCCAATATAATAATATATACACATATATGTTTTACATATATGTACTTATACATATATACTTTATACTCATACACACATATATACACTCTATGTATACATACATGCATACATATTTGTACATATATATACACATATACATACAAGATTAACAGACACATCAGATTTTTAAAAGTCATTACTCCAAGATAATTATATATATACATATATATACATGTGTACATATGTGTACATAAATATATATACACATTCTATACTCATATACACATATACATTCTACACACACATACACATACAAGGTTTTCAGACACATCAGACTTTTGAAAGTCATTTTCCCCAAGATAATAATATATATACATATGTGCACTTATATATATTAAAACATATATACATATATACTCATAGACAGATATACATTCTACATATATGTACACATATACATACATACATACATACAAGGTTAACAGACACATCAGGGTCCTATCAAATCACCCCTTATAAGATAATAATATATAAACATATGTATACATACACACATTCATATATATGCACAATACACACACTAATGTCTGTGCATATATACATGTATGTGCACACACATGTACACATTCACATACATGCATGTATTTTGAAAGAAGTTTAGAAAAGGCTCTAAATAAACAGATAAATAAATGCGAGTTGCTTTTGTAAACATTGTCTTCCTAATAAAAATAAAACAACCCCCAGTGCAGTGTCATTAGGAGCTTATTAATTACTATCTGATCCAGTTCCCAAAGATGCCCCAACCCCTTTTCTAAAGTCATGAACTTTGTGCCGACTGAACAGGAACAGGATCAACAACTTCATGGTTTTCCCAGGCTTCTCTCCCATCCATCCAGTCATTTCATGTAAATGACAATAACCCAAATCAAATGAGTTTCAAATTTAATAAGATGGTTTCACTGAGATAATTATAGAGTTTTCATGGACTTTCAGGAACCAATTTTCTATTCTTCATATAGTTGTGAGATTTTGACGTTGCACTTGCTTGTATAATTTGCAGTATTTCTCCACTGAGGCCCTACTATGATTCCTCTCCATGACAAGGTGACCCTAGAATATCCAAAGACTAGGCCAGCAGAGTTCAAGTTCCAGAAGCCCTGCCTACCAAATGGAGAGGAAATGAGCAATATAGAGTGGAAGAAAGAGCTCTGAAGTAAAACAGTATCTATATAAGTCTCTGATATATATCCAATATATGATTGTAGGTAAGTGATTTTATCTCTCTTGGCCTTATTTTTCAATTTGTGCCCATACAGAGAGCACTTAATAAATTCAGGTCAAATCGGATTTTATCTATTGGATTAAATTAAAGAGTTAGAGAAAATTGCTTCTACTAAGATAGCAAATGATTTCCCTTTCTTCTTCACCATGAATAAAATAGACAGGGAACTTTTTGACAAATCAGTCATGTCTTTTGTGACTATCTCAAAATTTGTGAATATCTCAATAAGAAAGGGTTTTTTTTCCCTATATTTCACTCTCTTCATCTATAAAATAAAGGGATTAGATCTGATGACCAATAAGGTCCCTTCTACCTCTAAACCTATAATATTGTTGCCCCCTGAAAACATCTTCCAATTCCAAATTTAGTGGTTTTTCTATAGTAGCAAGAATCTTTGGTACCTCAGTTTCCCTGTCTGTAAAATTTGGGAGTTGAACTAGCTGACTTCTTAGATCCTTCTCAGCTTTCATATTCTGTGATGTGTGATTATTCTGAAATCTTTTCCTGAGAAGTACTGCATGTCAAATAATAGTTGTGTTCTTAGGTAATTTACATACCACACTGGCTTAATTGTTTGTCTTAAATAAGAGTCACCCTCCAAAAAAAGAAGATTCCTAAAGTAGAAAAATCAGGATGTTCATTTAAAATATGTCACTGAAAATGTCCTGTAACACAGACAATCTTTTCAGAAGAGATTAGCATTTTAGCTATCTATGCATCTTGGACTGGACTCAAGCTCTTTTCTTATCTCTGTCCCCCATGGGCTGGACCAGGCACTGCCACTAATCTTTTGTCAGAATGGACACCCTGGATAAGTGGAATCATTTCTCATTGATCTCATCCTCTGACAATGTCATTTGTCACTGTTAGAGTTGTGGGGGGGAAAGGTGGCGCTGGGATTTGTGGATTGTGAAGAAATGAAGGATAATAACCGACAGGGGCCCTTGGCTGTACCACAATGCTAAACAAAGCTAATACTGTCTAGAAGTCACTGCAAGCTCTCCTTCCTTTGAGTTCATGCACGTGTTGGGAAGGAACATCCAGTGCCGATCTGAGATGCTGTAATGCAAGCTGGCTAAAGCAGCTTTGTTGATTTGATTTGGAGGATTTAGGTGGCACTGAGGCACACAACAGAGCCCTGCTGTTCAAATTGACAAGAGGGAAATTTTGTTTTCTTCAGAAGGGTTTTTATCCCACCTGAGTGATACAGGGAAGGTAACTTTTCAGAATCTCAATTCTCTCTGAGGAAGTGAGATTAGATGAAAGGCAGTTTAACATAATAACTAAAAAGTTTTCCCCAAAGCCACAAAGACCCCGTGTTCAGGTTCTTTCTCAGACACTTAAGGGCTCAGTGGCCCTGGGAAACATTTAACTCTGAGGGAGTAGAGGGGAGAGGGAGGGAGTGGCAGGAAAATCTCTAATTGTAGAAAAAATGTCCCAACCTGCATGGGTGGAGGGAGCTTCTTCACTTGGAAATTCCTCCCAAAAATGAAATCACAGATTCAGATCTTATCTTTAGGTCTTCATGTTTCCTCCTAGCTTTATTTCATAATAAACTAAACATAGGTTGTTTAAAACCAGAACACTACACAAGCTTCAGAATCCATTGCTGCTGGTTACTTTTGCTGGACTGATTTTTTTTTCTTCTCTTAAAAAATATATATATATATATATATATATATATTTACAAGACATGGCCAGCTGGGTGAGAGAGAAGGGAAAATTTGCAAAAGAAGGCTATATAAAAACAAAATACATCAATGAATTTCAAAATAATTTTAAACCAATAATAGGATCATGAAACAAATTTTGAATTGAAACAGGAGAGACCAAGGGTTCATCTTCCTTACATATATATATATAAAATCCAGACTGAGTAAATGGGCAATAGCTGGCAGAGTTATGATTTGAATCCAGATCCTCTGTCTCCAAATCCATTTTTTTTCATTGAAAGAAAGAGGGGAGGAGGGGGAAGAAGAGGAGGAGTGTGAGGACCGTGTATTTTTAAATCAGCAGGAGTCCGGAGTTCAGGTTAGGGGAAAATCATCAGTCTTTATTCTCAGTGAAGAAGGATTGGAGGTGGAAGAGAATCGGCGATAGCAATATGTGCAGCTGAGTCAAGAAGCTAGCTAGATCACCAGCCACACGACCAGCAGCCAAGAGAATAGACCCAGGCCCAATCTCTCCCAGCTTCCCTTCCTGTCTCTCTGTCTCCACCCACCAAAATCGTCATTTCCTATACAACACATCAGGACTTGCACAGAGAGTGGTCAGGGACCATTCTTTATCCAATCATGTATATTAATAGAGTATAGTCCAATTACTATTTAGCCTCATGTACTTGGGACCTCAGTGCATCAACTCAAACTTCAGCCCATTACAGAGGAGAGGGAGAGGGGGAGAGTAAAGAGGGAGAGAATGAAAGAGAAAGGGAGAGGGAGAGGGACAAGGAAAGAAGGAGAGGGAGAGAGGGAGAGGGGGGAAGGAAGGAAGGAAAAAGGGAGAGAGGAAGAAAAAGAAAGGAAGGAAGGAAGAAAGAAAGGAAGGGAGGAAGGAAGGAAGGAAGGAAGGAAGGAAGGAAGGAAGGAAGGAAGGAAGAGAAGAAAGAAAGAAAGAAAGAAAGAAAGAAAGAAGGAAGGAAGGAAGGAAGGAAGGAAGGAAGGAAGGAAGGAAGGAAGGAAGGAAAGGAGGAAGGAAGGAAGGAAGGAAGAAAGAAGGAAAGAAAGAAGGAAAAAAAAAAGAAGGAAAGAAAGAAGTGAAAAGGAAAGGAAAAGGAAACTTATTCTCATGGATGGACATTCAGAAGCTGGCCTTTATAGAATAGACAGCTGAGCATCAAGGAGTACATTTTATATCTTGTGATCTTCATAGGTACTCTAAGCCTAAAAAGGAATGTATTTAGGACCCCAAGGGCCCAAGTTTCATCAGAGAATGTGTTTGCTTTGATATACAGGTGGCCCCTGCTTTTTAAATATGCAGAACTTCAATTTGTTCATGCAGATTTGGTAATTGTCTATTTAATCACCTATTTGCATGCACAATTACTCAGTCTGGGCACCCAGTGCCTATTTGCATATATAAATCCCAGTTTAGGCTCCTGTGAAATGACTGCACCTGCAGGTGCAGTGGGCCCAGTTTAGAAGCTCCAGGAGAAACTGCTCCAGACTCTTAGATATCATGCAGAGATTCCAGGGAAAATATTGTCAAATGACTTAGAAATAAAAAATATTGGCCATTAATTTTATTTGTAGCTGAGCTGATTGATTTTATTCATTTAAAGCCCAAGAGAGAATGAGGTTAGAAAGTGAATCCATTACTTCCTGTCAGGGGAAAGGCATTGAGGCTGAGAGGTTTAATTGGGAAATAGGAAGGAAAGGAGAAGAAAGTCCAAAAGAAAGCCAAGCCAATATTGGGGCAAAATACCCTTAGACCCTTCTTTCTATATCAATAAAAATCCCTCTGTACTTTCACTGAAAAGAGGAAAAAAAGTAGTAAAATAGAAAAAAAAGACCAGATAGTAGAAATGATGGTAGAAATAGCATCTCTTCCCCTATAGAAGATGAAACGGGAGACACAGATACATCAGAGTTTTATCAAGCATCCTCGAAGGCCCTTTTCTTTTTCTTTTTTCCCCCATTTCAGACAAATATATTCACCCAGAGAGATCCTACCTAAAACCAGAAATCCAGCATCCTCAGAAAGGCGTTTTTTTTCCTTCTGTTGCTGAATGACAAACATAAATTATCCATGGAAGTTAGTGATAGGCAGTCCATCAACCAACCAGCTGAGCCCCAATATTATTATCACTGAAGTGCTCTAAGGTTGGCTAGCAGGATCATGAGTGAGAATGCCATTGACAAAGATTGAGGATGAGACCAGGATTTTGAAAAGGCAAAAGATCGGAGAAGCCAAAGTTTAGATCTAGTGGAGAACAGTTAAATTTTAGAACAATCTGGAAAAAGCTAAATCCAAGAGATTTATTTGTAGGTGGTCCAAGAAGCAATTGAGCCTGTAGCATTGTGTGGTTTATTAAAAAAAAAAAAAAATTATAAACCTAATATGAGACAGCAGCACAACTACAAAAACATGATTTGTAATGATTCAAATTAAGATAAATTAACTTGAATTTTTAAAAGGTCAAAACATCTTTTTAGTTCACTTCCTATAAATTTTCATTAATATTTTTCTTCATATAGCTTTTACCTTGCCCATACCCCGCAAGTTAGTATACACAGTTTTTCTGAATTTTCTTTTTCTTTCTCTCCTTTACTTTTTTCTTTTTCCTTCCCTCCTTCCTTTCCTTCCTTCCTTCTTCCCTTCTTTGCTCCCTTTTTCTTTCTTTCTTTCTTTTCTTCTTTCTTTCTTTCTTTTTTCTTTCTTTTTTTTTCTTTTTTTCTTTCTCTCTTTTCCCTTTTCTCTTCCTTCTTTCCTCCCTCTCTCTCTCTTCCTTTCTTTCTTACTTTATCTGTTCCTCCCTTTCTCTTTCTTCCTTCCTTCCTTTCCTCCTTCCTTCTTTCCCTCCTTCCTCCTTTCCCTCCCTTTCTTCTGTCTCTCTCCCTTCTCTTCTTCCCTCTTTCTTTCCTTTGCTTCTTTTTTTCTTCCTCCTTGCATTCATAAAGATCTTTCCAGATTTCTTCATTCCTCCTACTTGTCAGTCTTAATTGCACTACAGTATTCCATTACATGAACATACTCCAATTCATTCAGCCTATCCTTAATTATCAGACATTTTGAATGCTTTCCTTTTGTTCTCCATCCTACCTTCAAAGACAAACAATGATGCTATGAAAATTTTTGAACAGATTGCTCTTTATTTTCTTTTTTGGTAACACTTTTAGGATATATTCCTGACAATTAAATTATTGGATCAAAGCATATGATTATTTTTGTAATTTTTGCTGTGTTTTTGCAGATTGGTTCCCCCATTCTTACCTCTCACAAAAGAAAATGATTCTACCAGTTTGTAATTCCACCAGCAATAAACAACTGTACCATATTTTTTCCTCTACAGCCTCTCAAATATTGAATTTTGTTGCATTTAATCATTTGTGCCAAGTTGGTAGGCACAAGAATATATAAACATTGTTTTAATTTTTATTACTTTGATTAGTGTGGTTAAATATTTTCAGATATTTACTAACAATTTGTCTAACTCTTTTGTAATGGCTTATTCATATTATTTGACCATTTGTTATGGATTTCTTGCTAATGATTTTCTTTGCCAAAATACATTGCACATATTTGACTTTCAAAAAAGAATATCTATTAAAATACAAGTTATTTTGAAATGTTAGAGTGACTATAAGAACTATAAACTAACACTTCCCATAATTATTTATTAAAAGACATAAATAAACAATATTAGCTTCTTTACATAAGGGACTGGGTCTTGGGTATATGAATGGTGTCCATTATCGATTAGTCATTTGGTATAAGATCATAGAAGTTCATAGTTGAAAGAGAATTGATTTAGTCTATCTCTTCTAACCCATGTAGGAACTAGATTTTATTCTATTACTTTTATTTTATTACTATTTTGGTTACCCAGAACGTGCTTGAAGACTTCCAGAGAAGGAAAATCTATTTACCTTCCAAGGTATCCCATTCAACTTTTATAAGGAGGTTTGAGTTAAATTCAATTCTAAAACTGTTTCTTAATAATTTATACCCATTGTTCCTCTGAGTTTTGTCCTCAGAGCTGAAACAGAATAAGTCTTTGTCTATTTCCCATTAAAATCTTTCAAGTATTTGAAGAAAGCTATTAGGCCCTGCTAAGTGTTCCCTTCTGCTTGTAAAACACCTTTACTTCTTTCAACTTATCCTTATGCAGCAAAATTTTCAGTCCTCCTCATCACACTGGTCATCTTTCTTTGGACATTGTCTACTTGTAGAAGCTAAGTTCTAAATAGTAAGTAGGGAAGAGTATGAAATGCTGTATCATGTCTTCCCACCCCTGTTCGACCAGATTTCAAAGTGAATATCTTCATTATCATTACTGGCTGCTCTTTGTGGTTTTCCCTTCCTTTGGTCTTAGACTTTCTCCCTAAGGACGGGCTGGCCTTTATTTCCCTTTTCTCAAACCACCCTTGACAACCATCTATCTCTTCCATGTACAGTAATTAGTGAAATAAAAGGGGTAAACTCAGCTGTCTCTCTTGAGTTGCTTTAGTTTAATCTCATAAAGGCCAAACTTGTATAGTGAAGCTGTTGTCTGCCTCTTTCTTCCCCTTATCTCTCTAGACAGATTCTAACAGCAAGATTCTTATTACCAGCTGCTTTCCCAAAGTGCAAAAGTACTTGCAAAAATTCAAGCACTAAAAACAAAATATATCCAGTAATTCAAAGATCTATTATTAGTTGAAAAAAAATTTTTTCTTCTCTTCCCCTTTATGAAACTAAGGAAAACCCTCCTATAAGGAGTTGGTTTTTTTGGATCTAGCCAGTTGATCAAGCTATTTGACAAAAATAAGAAAAGGAATGGGTTGACAATGGTCAAAGGAGATGATATTCAAGTATTTACTTTTTTTTTCTCTTATCTTAGATGGGCTGGGCCACCTATTATCAAGACAAAAATGTTCTCTCTACAGAGGACAGCAGTCAGCAGTTTGATCATAAAGAAAAGCCCAAATCTTGTGCTGACTCTATTTATCTTCTTCTTTTTTTAATATAAAGAATTTTTAAGAGGCAATCAGGATTAAGTGATTTGCCCATGTTCACACAGCTAGTAAATATCTGAGGCAGGTTTTAAACTCAGATTCTCCTGACTCCAGGACCAGTGTTCTATCTGCTACACCAACTAACGTTGCCATTATTTACTTTCTATGTAGTAGAATACACTATATATATCTTCAATTTTGAATTCCTACGTATTTTTCTATTTCATTGGACCTGAACTCTCCCCATTATCTCTAAGTTACTTTGGAGACGAGGCAGGTATGTATTACTTTGTTCCCTTTCATTTTTACTCTACATCTTAGTCTCTAAGACTAACTTAGGAGGAATAAATCATATGTTTAGCCTAAGGAGAATAAATTCATGTATTGCCCACATCTTGCTATGAAGCAATCAATGGGCCAGTCCTTGAGATGTCTTAGTATGCTTTTTTTTCCTTAGCGTTCGTGTCCTAGCCATCAGCAATAACAAAACAATAATAATAGCTAGCACTTTATAAAGTATTTTAAGGTTTAGAGAGCACTTTATGTATGTTACCTCATAAAAATTTGATAAGGTAGGTGCTATTATTCTCCTTTTATAATGAAGAAACTTATTGAGAGATGTAGGGACTTGTCCAGTGTCACAAAACTGGTAAGGCAGGATCTGAACCTCAGTCTCTACAATAGATTTATGGCAACACCTAGATGTTAATTTAAATTTCTATCTATCTAGATACCTATCTATATTTAAATTTATATTTCCTTTTTTCCGAGGCACTCAGGGTTAAGTGACTTGCCCAGGCTAGCATGGCATCCGGGACGGGATTTGAACTCAGAATAGGACCGGTGCTCTATTTGTGCCATCTAGCTGCCCTGCTATTAATGTCTAAATATTCAGAAGGGAAGGGAAGAAAAATAACTCTCCTCATTGGCCAAAGATCCCTGAATATGCTGGACACAGGCCTAATATAGTGTTCAACACTGACCATAGCAACAAGTTGTAGGGACCACCTAAGGCTGCTTTTTGGTGCTTTCTTTCTCCAAGAAAACTGTGAGAGCAATGAAGGGAAGGGGCTAGCTTCATAGAGATAGTAACTCTTGTGTCACCTTAAACATGATGTATTTGGAGTCCAATTGCATATATTAGTGTGTAGAAAGCTCAAGGTCAGGACTAGCCTTTCAGTACAAGCACTTCAGAGCTGGTAGAATTGGACTTGATCATGGATATACTTAAATGCCTTAAGCCTTGTAATTAGAAAACTTTCTCATGTAGCCATTTCTAGCACCTTATAATTTAATCCTAGGATGGCTAGGTGGGCTTTGAACTGGGCTTGGAATGAGGAAGCCTCATGTTCATGAGTTCAAATATGACTTCAGACACTTACTAGCTCTGTGATGCTGGGCAAGTCACTTAAACCTGTTTGCTTCAATTTCTTATCTATAAAAAAAGACCCAGAGAAGGAAATGGCAAACCACTTCAGCATCTCCTCCAAGAAAACCCTAAATGGGATCACAGAGTCAGACATGACTGAAATGACTAAACAACTTTAAATCTGCAGATTGATTAGTTTGGTTTGAAAAATAAGACAAATTCCAATCAATTCTTTGAAAATGGGGTTAGCAGGCCATCTTGACACTTTTTTTAAACATTGTGATTGTGCAGAAATGGCTGATGAGATGCTTGAGTGGGACATAGAAGCTTAATCAGTTCAACATAATGAAGAGCCTTCATGTCCTTAGAGGTGAGATGAAATCCAAGACTTCTTTTTTTTCTTGTCCTGAGGCAAATGGGGTTAAGTGACTTGCCCAGGACCACACAGATAAGAAGTATTAAGTGTGTGAAATTAGATTTGAACTCAGGTCCTCCTGACTTCAGGGCTGGTATTCTATCCACTGCACCACCTTGGATATTTTAAAAGCTAAAAATTTCTTTTTATAAGGAGGTCATTCTCTAATAAACTGAAGGGAATGTGACCTAGGTCCCATACAAGTAGGCAGAAGGAAGTAATTCTTAGCAAAGAAAATGCCATGGGGGTGATGCTAAATAGCATTATAAGGGGTATATGGAACTAGGGACACAGCTTCTTGGGGAAGAAACACATATAGTTCCAGAGAGCCTTCAGGAGACATATGAAAAGAAAAACTGTAGAGATGTAGGTGAAGCTGGCTCTTCAATATGTCTCTGCTAGTCTGTCTCTCTAGAGTTTATTAGAATGTACCTTCTTGGGTAAAACTGGCCCCTCCTACTATAACCCTTCCTCACTTAAATCCAATTCACTTGCATGTCATGGCGTCATCTTCCTGAGATCATAGTCCTCTGAGAATGAAGAACAAACAACAAGAAAAGTCCAAGAACAAGGGTCTTTGTGTTATTAGACAAATTGCAGTATAACTATACTTCTCCTGTCTTGAACTTGTAAAACTGATTTTTTAAACCTAAATGTAAGACTTGATATTTATTCTTAGTTAATTTTATCTTATTAAGTTTGATCCAAGATTCTACCCTGTGAAGATCATTTTTGATTTTAACTTTGTCATTCAGTATATCATTAGCAATTTATCCTTCAGTTTTGTGTCATCTGCAAATTGGATAAGCATGTAACCCATCCTTTTATCCAAATCATTATTTAAAAATATTCAACCAAACAGGACCCAGCACATTTGTCTAGGGCTCTCTATTGGAGACCTTTCACATTGGCAGTGAACTATCAGTGACCACTTTTTGGATGTGACAATTCATCCCATTCTAAATCTACCTAATTATATACAATTGTCTAGCTGTCATCTTTTCATATTTTTTCCTCAGAATAGCATAAGAGACTTTGGTAAACATTTTGTTAAAATCTAGACAAGCTTTATGATGAGAATTTCCTTGATCTACTGATTTAGCAATCATGCTACAAAAGAAGAAAATGTCTGGTATTGCCTTTCTTTTTTCATGTTCATTTAGCACCTCTTTAATAATATCTTTTAGAATTTTGTCAGGAATCAAAGTCAAACTCACTGATCTATAGTTTTGCAGAGTCCTTCTCTTGATTTTTTTTAAAATTGAAACATTTGCTTTTCTATAATCCTTTGCTCCCACTCCCATTTTCCACTAACTTTCAAAAGTCACTGGTAAGAACACCTGTCACTTTTTTTTCCTTTTAGCTCTTAAGGACTGAGTATATTTGGATCACAAGTGATTTAAGCTTCCCAAGGACAACTAAGAATACTTTTATTATCTTCTTATGTATCTTGGGTATCAATTTCCTATTTGGCATTTTCCTTCTGTATTATTTAGCCAAAGGTCATTCTCTCTAGTTGAGATAAAACAAAAGAAAAAAAAAAGCCCTGGACATTAGTTATCATTGTCCAATTCATCTTTCTTTATATCTTCATTGATCCTCCATTTTATCACACTATAAAAACCCTTTGTTGCTCTTAGCTTTTCTTTTAATAACCTTACTTCTAATAGGTTTTGAGCATTATTGAAACTCTTCTTAAATATGCCTTTGTATTCATGTTCTGTACCTATCACCGTTTCTATCTATGTACTTGTTTTTTCCAAATTAAAAGTTATTTGGTGAATTTCCTGTGTAGCCATCAATATAGGTTTCTTCATACAACTATTTTTCTTCTTTCTTATAACTGTTTTTGTCTATGTTTTCTGAATTTCTCTCTTGTAATCTTCCCATCCTTCCTAGGCAGATTGTCTAGTCCCTTAGATTTTATTTGTTCCATGTCTAAATATTCAGATACCTGCTTTTCAAAAACTTTAAAACTTTGGTATTGTATCTTCCCTTTTGCTTCTGTTTTTGTCATTCAAAATCTTCTCTTCTAGGGAAAGGCACAGAAGAATGCTTCCCCAGGTTGTGCTGGCTCACCTTGATCAGACTCTAGAAAGTTTATGTGTTTCTGAGTACTCATTCAGCTATCCTCCCTTTATCTATCATGATTTTAATAGAAAATGCTTTGTTTAATGTATTGGTCAACTTGCCATCTTGGGGAGGGAGAAGGGAGAAGGAGGGGGAAAATTGGAACAAAAGGTTTGGCAATGTCAATGCTGTAAAATTACTCATGCATATAACTTGTAAATAAAAAAAAAGCTATAATAAATAAAAAAAGAAAATGCTTTATTTAATTATTATCACATCTGACTTTTTGTGACACCATTTGCTATTTTCTTGGCAAAGATAGTGTAAGGGTTTGCCATTTCCTGCTCCAACTCATTTTACAGATGAGAAAACTGAGGAAAAAGAGGTTGAATGATTTACTCAGGATTATACAATTAGCTATTGTTCAAAGCCAGATTTGAATTTAGGAAGAGAAGGATCTTTTGCAGGTCCAGCATTCCATTCACTGTGCCACATAGCTGCTAAGAAATGCTTACTTTATCCAAAAAGTTCCTATTATTTTCATCCCAACAACTAGTATTTCCTTAGTGGTGAAAATTAGATTCAAAATATAATTTCCCCTTGTTGTTGTTCTCCATCTGTGAAAGGATGAATTTATTATTAAGGTACCAAATTATTAGATGTGTTCTGATTTTGGCAAAAAGAATTTCAAAATATGTCTGACTAATTGAAGCCTCAATACTATATCATACCTTTGTGACAAGCTTATAATCAACATGTTTTCTGAGCTTTTCATCTATTTCCTCTTTCTGACCAGGTGGTCTGTTATATATATTAACAACAAAGTCACATATTTCTATTTCCATTGATTTTTCCTCTTTACTATAGTTCCCTACTATAGAACATATTTCACATACCATATATATTTGTCATACAATTTTATCTTTTTTAATATTCAGTGGTATCTTCTGAATGCCTTTTACCTCTCTTTCTCCCTCCTTTTTTGTTTCTCCCTCCCTCTCTTTCTTCCTTCCTCCCTCCTTCCTTCTTTCTCCCTCCTTTTACCTCTCTCTCTCCCTCTCTCCTTTATCCTCTCCTCTCTCTTCCCCACCCTCTGCCTTCCTACCTCCTTCCCTCCCTCTTCCCCCCACTCAATATTTACAGAACTTTATTCTAATCATGTCTCATTCCACCAAGTCTCAGTAATGGCTATGAATTCAATAGGTATTAGCCTATGAATTAGGGCTTCTTAGACATAGTTCTTATAATTTTGACTTGATGCATTTGTGCATAGTCTTTTGTGGCTATGGTCTTTACAAATCACATTGGATTGTGACTTCCATGAACTTCTCAGTGTTTCAAGTGCCAATCTTTTCCCATTTGTGATTAATCTCTGCTACATCTCACTTGATATAAATAGATAATTTTCTACTTTCCTCTTCCTTTTCAGTTTAAATGCAAAATGCTGGACATATATTATTATTATTCTTGATTAGGTTTACTGTATCTCTCCATTGATGGTCATTCCCTGTTTTTATATTATGGTCTAGAAATTTAAATTCTTCTTACCCAGCTGTTCTTACCACAGATACATTTTCTCTTCCACATCCTCTATTTTCAAAGGGTAGCCATGATAAAAACACTCCTTTTGCCTATATGATCTTTAAAGTCTTTCTCAAGACTTCAGAAACTTTATCAGGGCCTTCCAAATCGGTAACTAAGCAGACATATTAATGATTTGAGAGTTCTTGTGAACTTCTCTGTTATGGCTTAAACACAGACTGTGGTTTGACAAACCACAGTCTTCTCTGTGGTTGTTATTAGCTTAAGAAACTGCTTCAATACCCCTCAGAACAAAGTCATCAGAAAATATCTTTTTTCTCAAGCTTACTCTGACCCCTCTTAACATATATCTAAAAGTGGGCCAATGGCTTCAAACACTGACTATCTGTGCAAACACTTACTTAACCTCAAATTCCTTAGCCTCAGTTTCTTCATCTGTACAATGAGAGATAATATCTATCTCTTAGGGTTTCTGTGAGGATTAAACAAGATAACGTTTATAAAATTCTTTGCAAACATAGAAATTCTATATAAGCGCTACTTATTATTAAGAAATGTAAAAACCCTTACACAAAGTAATTCTCAGTCTACAATGCAAATTAAATTAATTAAATTAAAATACTTCCTAAAATACAATCCTAGAATTGCTTCTTTTTATTTTAAGTCTCTTTCCCTTTCACGCAGTGTTGTAAAATCCTACTTATTGAATCTCAATAAAACTTGTAAATCACCACCACTAATACCACCACCACAGCCAAAACACTATTCTCATTGAAACAGTCTTCCATTCTAAGGCCCACAGAGGCTCTAGATGGCTGCTGTAATCAATAACAATATCAGTACCTCATTGATTGCTGCTAAGTGAGTGTCAGAAAAGTGGAAAATGGAAGGTACCTTAGATACATCTAAATTCCATGCCCCTTGGCTCTATGGCTCTGGGTTCCCAGTGGGCATTGCTTAAGTGAAATTGGAAACAAAGTGTTAGACTAATAAGCATCAGGCAAGCAGCTGTAAACAGTGCCTAATATTCATCAATCAGTCTAGCAATCATGATAATATATTTTTGCCCAGAGGAGCAGAATAAAATGGGTTTTTAATAACTGTGTAGCATGTCATTACAAAGCAAATCCAGACATATCATTTCTGATGACCCTTTTAGGTATAATATATAATGCCTTGAAACTCAAATAATGAGAAAAATATCATGACACCTAAAATGATGTTGCAGTATGTTTGTGCATTCTTGCTCCTCAAGCTTTACTGTTTTATTGACTATGTTTCACAAATGGACTGTTAATCTCTTTTCTTAGCTTGTATACCATCTCCATTCCCCCTATTAATACTGACTGCTCTCTGCCTTGCTTATTTAATGTTTGTGATCTAAATTATGATGAAAATATGGATATGACCGAATGATGTTAGTGAATGTTTGTGCATTTCTCTAGTTTTACTTTATTCTAGTCACTTAAAGTGAGATTGTTAATCAAAATTTCTAGCTTGTATACCATACATTCCTATATATACGTTGCTTGCTATGTGAATGTTCCCATGATATTGCTATTATGGATAGAGACTGATGGATTTACATCTTTCCTAGATTTCTATCCTTAAAGTAGATGTAAGTCCATAAACATCCTTTGGGCAGGTAGCAAATACAAATAGTGGAAGGAGTTCTTAATAATATCTTTAAAGACTTACTTTCATCTTCCTAGCTATTTGATAATACTGTCTCTAAGAACATCACTTGGGGGTAAATTATGTATCTCAAGTTTTAATAACTTACAATTACAACTCCTATATTGATAGATATTATTATAAGACATTTCAATTATTTCTCATTTTATCAGATACAGAAACCTAGAGGTCAGAACTAATTGATTTTTTTATTTCAGATCACATGAGCTAAGACTAAGATGTGTGTGAGATCAGATTGAACTCAGAAAGATGAGTCTAACTGACTCCAAGCCCAGAACTTTATCCACTATACCACCTAACTGTTCTTTGTTCCCAAGGATGAAGAGTCATCACAATTTTTAAGGGAATTTTTGTTTAAAGATTTTCTCTTGTTTCTCCTAGGGGCAGCTTGGCTTTAGAGCCAGTACGTACTGAGTTCAAACCCCACCTCTAACACATACTGGTGGTATAAATTCTTAGAAAGTAATTTAACCTCAATGTTCTAGATGTTCTAAGATTATAAAATGCAAGAAGGGTGCCAGCTGGGTTTGGGACAGTAAGTATTCTTATGAGAAGTTCTCTATACTAATAAAATGAAGTCCCTATTCTTATCTGCTTTGATATGCCTAATCAATAGGAAAACAGATTTGATAAATAATAGTCTTGACAGACACTTTGAATTCTAGCCTCAAACAATTCTAGTGCTAGGAAAGACCTTAGAAATCAACTCTGCAAGACTGTACTACTTGCAGGAAAAGGTGCCATCACTTATGAGTATAGGATAGAAGGTTTTCTTAACAACTCTTCACTATTGCAATAGGCTTTTGATTATTATCCCTGCTCTAAGACTTTCCCCTCTCCAATTTATTTTCTACTCATTTGTTAAAATGAGTTTACTAAAGTTTCTATTTAATAAATGTCAGTGATTATCTTTCACATATAGTACATATATATATATATATATATATATTTAATCCTCAATCCTCCTAAAATTTGATATTTAAAGGCCTTCAAAATCTGACCTTTTCCTATCTTATCTGTCTTTCCAATTTAGATCACAGAGTTGGACATGACTGAAAAACAATTGAACAACAACAGAATTGGGCTTCAAAAGTCAGGAGATATGGTTTAGAACAAGATAAACTCAAGTCCAAAAAAGTTATTAGATGTTCAGACAATGTAGTGAAAAAGAGTTTAAAAATTCATTAATGTGTATTCTGTGTAGAAGTACATACAGTATGAATACAGAATGAACAATAACTGTTTCACAGGTAAGAGCAGAAACCATGGACAGGACCGCTGGGAGCAGGTTGTAGATGAAAGAATATTAATTCTAAATATTGTCTTCAAATAATCAAAAGTAGAGATTGTACAATGAAATTCATAAATATATTTTACATTCTAAAAATGTCAATTTTTCTAGCTTATAAGAAGAGAGTAGAAATAACCAATAGATAACCTATAACCTAATTTTTTTGAATGTTTATGTGCATACAAAGCAGAAAAAGAATGAATGAGATATTTATTAGGAATTTGGGTAAAAGTACCTGATTTGATCACAGAGGATAAATTTGTTAGACATTCCTGAATTTCAGAAACTTACTGATCAGGAACAGGGGTGAAGGGAAGGCAAGTAGCCCTATACAGTAACTCCAATTCCCTTCTGATAAACTAGCCCCTTATGATTAGAATAGGCCATTCCAAGGCCATTCTCTGTGATGCCTGGAATTCTCTCATGAAAACACAGGATTTGTTGGCAGCCTTCTGCTGGCACATTTTGTTCCTTTGAGTGTAATTATCTCTTAATTTGGCTCCCTGTCACCTTGTTTAACATTTTAGTCATCTTGATTCAAACTGTGGCTCTTGATACATTTTTTTCTTTTTCTCTCAATAACTGAAATAATTTTATTTCTGAGGAAGGTCACTTATGCTGCGCATTTTTCAATAGTTATCACATAGTATAAAACAGATTTCTCCTCCCCTCATCCTCAGACTACAGGATTTTCAAAAGAAAAAAAAATTAAACCATACCTGTAAAGATTTAACATCAGCATAAACATAAATACAACAAAAAAGCTTGCTATAATTTCTTTGGTTGGGGTCCCTTTAGAATTGGTGCCATTTTTTTTTCAATTTATAATATCAAAATTTTAAGGCCGGAAAATAAATCATAGTTGTTGCTGAAATTAAAGAGGCTATTTTTTATTATCTTTTGTACAGATATTCCTGGAATCTCAGCTTGCTAGCAAGGACATTTGGTTTTTTCATGTTTTTAATTTAATAATAAATATGTTCTGATCTTCTAAAAAATCTTGGTTAGTTTGTTACTCCATTTCATTGCTTGAATATTTCTTTGATTGGTAAAATGTTTAAGGTTCCATTTTTTGTTTTCTTTTGTTTTAGTATATCTGTTATGGTAAAGGTTCCTATAGGAAAGCCAGATCTCACTCAGGAGTTCTGCTGAGTGCTTGGAGCACGGTTTTCAATTGATGCTTCAGTCACTGCTTTGCCATCTTGGGAGGAAGCATTTAAAGGAAATGATGTTGTGTGGGTGCAGGTAACCATAACAACGAGCTGTCATGTGTTCTGACCACTGACCTCATGTTAGTTCTCCTTGTCTTTTGCCTCCCCAATACTGAGATAGGGCATAGTCAACAAAGGCTCCTTCCATGTTGTGAATGAGAGTTGGAATTCTTGTGTGCTTACCATAACTGAAGTTGTATTATTCTGAGACTCCATCCTTCATCACTCCCATCTAAACACTTAATTTCCAGTTGTGAACTCTTATTTCTTTAGCCTGCTTGTTCTGGTTAATATTTCCTATTTAAATTGTTGGCCCCAGACCATGTGACTAGGTTTGATTCCAACTATCTGATTAAGTCCTGGCCCGGTTATCTACTCTAACCACATATGTCACCAATCTTCCTGCCAATTCTTCTGCATCTTTATATTACTTAGCATCAGAAATAATGGCCCCAGAAGTAAATTAGGGGCCTGAGGAGCCTTTGTGGTTTTCTTGGGCAGAACCAAATGGAAGTCTCTTCCTCTTCCCTTTGGCCCAGGAGGAGAGTTCTTAAGTGAATTTTGCCTTTCTTTTTTCTTGCCTGAGATTATTTTAGAGATCAGAGACCCAAAAATGGATTTTTGAAATGGTTAAAACCAAGGAAAATTCAGATTATCTAGAATTTCTTCAGAAGCATCAGAAAAAAGACAGATGTGAGCTTAACTATATTACCTAAGAGGGGAGTTCACATATAGCATTCCTAAATAGCAGTATCCTGTGTTGAAAAGGAGTGGTTTTGATTTCCCAGTTAGCATTACACCAGAATTCAACCTTTAAGCCAAAGAAGGAGAATTTTTTTGCACGATATCAATATTGGGGATTACCTTAAACATAATTCCAAGATATTTTGTTCTTCTGTAGAAAGGCAGTTCTTGTGTATCTCTTGAAGGGAGAAAATTACATATATGCTGACTATACTCCAATCTATAAAGATGGGAGCTCTCTGGGTGTGATATAGGATGAAAGACACAACGTGGAGGTATGATATGGGACTAATGACACAACCTGAAGTAATATCATACTTTCCCAAGAGAAATAATGACTAGAAATGTGCATCACAAATGCCTATGGACATATACTTTGCTACTCCCCACTTTTTAGTAACTTATTTAAACAGCATAGTCCCATTGTAGAAGGAGGGTGCCTTTCCAATTATTCTTGTGTGCTATTTTTTAGCTATGTAAATTTTAATGCTTCCATTCCTTCTTATACTGTGTAATTCTTTCCCATATCTTTCTATAGATCCTTGTGCTAGATTCTTATATCTGAATCTTTTAACTTATCTAGGACAATAATAGCTAACTTTAATAATTATATATGGTAATAATAACCGAGATTTTTCATATGATACACTAATACTGTTAGTGTTATAGATTTTATAAATGAAGAAAGTGGTTGATTTCAACCTATCGATATCGATTAATAAACATTTAATAAGCACCTACTATGTACTAGGCAATTCCACCCTCTATTCTCTGTATTTACTACTTGCCAGTATTATTATTATTAGTACCTTTGTAGGGTTTGAAATGTCCATCAGATGTCTCATTTTTTTGCTGCTTGACCAGCTACCTACCAGCCTACCAACTATTCTGCTCTTTCTTTGGACAGACAGTCACTGGGACTTATATATTAGAAGCCTCTATAGTTGGTGGAAAATGCCAAAGTTTTCACTCTGTTGATATGACATTCTGGAATAAGAGCATAGGACTGTTATAGAGGAGGCAAAGAACAACAGATTAATGGATCTAGCAATAGACAGGAACTAAGAAGTTATATATTTTTGTAGATAAGAAAATTGAGACCCAGAGAACTTAAAAGGCTCGCCAAAGGTAATATAAGAATTAGAGGAAGACAATAGATTTGAACTCAGACCCACTGTTTCTAAGGACTTTAGTGCACCTTCTTGTCTCAATCCGGCCCAAGTGAAAAATAAACAGGCAAGCAATGTTTTAAACTAGTAGTAGACAAACAATGTGAGATATTCTAGGTACTTAGAAGAGTGTTCTTATCTTTCCACTAGAACCCTTCTTTTTATGTTTTGGGATCTAATACATGTAATAGCAATTGAATATCAATTGATATTTTTATAGTGCTCTAAGATTTACAAAGCAATTTATATAAATTATTTCACTTGATAGTAAGATATTATTGGTTCAAGTGCCAGAGAAAAATAATTGTATCTTATTGAGCATCAAAAATAACACTTAAAAATAAAGCATCTTTTTTTTCTTGAAGAACTACCTTATAGATAAAATATAGGTTATTTATTATATTTTATAGACTGAAAATTTCATGTAGAATTTGGAGGGCTTATACCTGAGACAATAGCATACTTTCCCAAGGGAAATAATGACTAGAAATGTGCATCACAAATGCCTATGGACATAAGGTAAAGCCTGATTCTGTATGTCAGAAGCAATATGGAGCTCAAAGGAGATCAAAACTCCATGAGTAGAAGATGTTTTCCAGGTATATAAAAAGAAAAATGTTGACAAAACAAGAGTATTTGGACTCATGTCACATAGTGGAAAATGGATTCATAAATGCTGGCTTCTAGTGATTCTCTTACAACTTGTACAACGTCAAAAAAAAAAAAAAAGTGTCACAAAAGTACCAATACAGAAGGGCAAATATAAAATAAAGATTTGCTATGTAGCCCTTCTCCTGGATCACTGTCTTGTCATGGCAGAGGAACTGGCATAGCTCAGTGAAACTGTGAGCTATTATACCATGCAAGGTTATTCAGGACAGAAGATCATAGTGAATAATTCGGATAAAAAGTGATATACTGGAAAGGGAAATGGCAAACCTCTCCAATATATGTGTCAAGAAAATCTCATGGACATTACTAAAATGATAAAAAAAATGGTACCAGAAGATGAGTTTCTCAGGTCAGAAGGTGTCTAACACATTACTGGGAAAGAGTGGAGGGCAGCTGCAAGTAGCTCTGGTGCTAATGAAGTGACTGGGCAAAAGCTGAAAGAACACTTGGCTGAGAATGTGTCTGGTGATGAAAGGAATGTCTCATGCTCTAGAGTCAATATTGCATATGATCCTGGAATGTAAGATTTATGAACCAAGCAAGCTGGATGTGGTCAAACAGGATATGGGAAAATTAAACATTTACATCTTGGGTAGTGATGAACTTAACCTGATGAGAATGACTGACTTTAATTCAGGTGATCACTACATGTACTACTGTGGGCAATAGCAAAACATATCTGTGCTAAAATAAAAAATGCCTCTGGGAGTCAGCTGACTGTGGCTCAGATCATGAGTTTCTTATTGAACATTCAGACTTAAATTGAAGAAAGTAGGGAAAACCCTCAGGTTGGGTAGGTATGACTTAAATAACACCCCTTAAGAATATGAAGTCTAAATGATAAATAGATTTAAAGAATTAGATCTGTTAGGCCATCAAAGAACTATAGGCAGAAGTTTGCAATATTGTATAAGAGGCAGAAACAAAAAATAATTTCCAAGAAAAGCAAGAAAACAAAATGACTGTCTAAAAAGACTTTACAAATAGCTGAGGAAAGAAGGAAAGTGAAAGAGAAAAGAGAAAAGGAAAGCTGTATCCAGCTGAATGAAGAATTATGAAAAATGCAAGGAGAGATGGGATTTTCTTAAATGAGTAATGCAAAGAATAAAAAGAAAATAATAAAATAGGAAAGACAAGCTTTCTCTTCAAGAAAATCAAAGATATCAGGGGGATGTAGCATGCAAAAATAGACATGACAAAAGACAAAAATGAAACTTAACAGAAGTAGAATCGATTAAGAAGAGATGGTAAAAATACATAGAAGAACCATATAAAAAAGATTTTAACACCAATAATTACCAGAGTTGGTATGGTTATTAATCTAGAGCCAGACATCCCAGAGAATGAAATCAAGAAGATTTTAGGAAGCATTTCTAGCAATAAGGCTAGTGGAGTTAATGGAATTCAAGCTGAGTTATTTAAAATCCTAAAAGATGGTACTGCATAATGCTCTTGGATAAGGCAGGCAAATATATATATATATATATATATATATATATATATATATATATAGCTTATTGCTGTTTCTTTTTTTATTTATTTAATAGCCTTTTATTTACAGGATATATGCATGGGTAACTTTACAGCATTAACAATTGCCAAACCTCTTGTTCCAATTTTTCACCTCTTACCCTCCCACCCCCTCCCCTAGATGGCAGGATGACCACTAGATGTTAAATACATTAAAATATAAATTAGATACACAATAAGTATACATGACCAAAACGTTATTTTGCTGTACAAAAAGAATCAGACTCTGAAATATTGTACCATTAGCTTGTGAAGGAAATCAAAAAAGCAGGTGGGCATAAATATAGGGATTGGGAATTCAATGTAATGGTTTTTAGTCATCACCCAGAGTTCTTTCTCTGGGAGTGGTTGGTTCAGTTCATTACTGCTCCATTGGAAATGATTTGGTTGATCTCGTTGCTGAGGATGGCCTGGTCCATCAGAATTGGTCATCATATAGTATTGTTGTTGAAGTATATAATGATCTCCTGGTCCTGCTCATTTGATTAAGCATCAGTTCATGTAAGTCTCTCCAGGCCTTTCTGAAATCATCCTGTTGGTCATTTCTTACAGAACAATAATATTCCATAATATTCATATAGCACAATTTATTCAGCCATTCTCCAACTGATGGGCATCCACTCAGTTTCCAGTTTCTAGCCACTACAAAGAGGGCTGCCACAAACATTCGTGCAATACAGGTCCCTTTCCCTTCTTTAGTATCTCTTTAGGATATAAGCCCAGTAGTAACACTGCTGGATCAAAGGGTATGCACAGTTTGATAACTTTTTGAGCATAGTTCCAAACTACTCTCCAAAATGGTTGGATTCGTTCACAACTCCACCAACAATGAATCAATGTCCCAGTTTTCCCACATCCCCTCCAACAATCATCATTATTTTTTCCTGTCATCTTAGCCAATCTGACAGGTGTGTAGTGGTATCTTAGAGTTGTCTTAATTTGCATTTCTCTGATTAATAATGACTTGGAGCATCTTTTCATATGACTAGAAATAGTTTCAATTTCTTCATCTGAGAATTGTCTGTTCATATCCTTTGACCATTTTTCAATTGGAGAATGGCTTGATTTTTTATAAATTAGAGTTAATTCTCTATATATTTTGGAAATGAGGCCTTTATCAGAACCTTTGACTGTAAAAATATTTTCCCAGTTTATTGCTTCCCTTCTAATCTTGTCTGCATTAGTTTTGTTTGTACAAAAACTTTTCAGTTTGGTATAATCGAAATTTTCTATTTTGTGATCAGTAATGATCTCTAGTTCTGCTTTGGTCATAAAGACCTTCCCCTTCCACAGGTCTGAGAGGTAAACTATCCTATGTTCCTCTAATTTATTAATAATTTCATTCTTTATGCCTAGGTCATGAACCCATTTTGACCTTATCTTGGTGTACGGCGTTAAGTATGGATCAATGCCTAGTTTCTGCCATATTAGTTTCCAATTTTCCCAGCAATTTTTATCAAACAGTAAGTTCTTATCCCAAAAGCTGGGATCTTTGGGTTTGTCAAAGACTAGGTTGCTATATTTGTTGACTGTTTTATCCCTTGAACCTAATCTATTCCACTGATCAACTAATCTATTCCTTAGCCAATACCAAATAGTTTTGGTAACTGCTGCTCTATAATACAGTTTTAGATCTGGTACAGCTAAGCCACCTTCATTTGATTTTATTTTTCATTAATTCCCTTGAAATTCTTGACCTTTTGTTTTTCCATACGAATTTTGTTGTTATTTTTTCTAGGTCATTAAAATAGTTTTGGGGAAGTCTGATTGGTATAGCGCTAAATAAATAGATTAGTTTAGGTAATATTGTCATCTTTATTATATTAAGGCGAGCAAATATAATAAAAATGACAATACTACCTAAACTAATCTATTTGTTTAGTGCTTGCTATACCAATCAGACTCCCAAAAAACTATTTTAATGAGCTAGAAAAAATAACAAAATTAATATGGAAAAACAAAAGGACAAGAATTTCAAGGGAATTAATGAAAAAAAAAATCAAATGAAGGTGGCTTAGCTGTATCAGATCTAAAATTATTTTATAGAGTAGCAATTACCAAAACCATTTGGTATTGGCTAAGGAATAGATTAGTTGATCAGTGGAATAGGTTAGGTTCAAGGGACAAAACAGTCAACAACTATAGCAACCTAGTGTTTGACAAACCCAAAGACCCCAGCTTTTGGGATAAGAATTTACTATTTGGCAAAAATTGCTGGGAAAATTGGAAACTAATATGGCAGAAACTAGACATTGATTCACACTTAACACCACACACCAAGATAAGGTCAAAATGGGTTCATGACCTAGGCATAAAGAATGAGATTATAAATAAATTAGAAGAACACAGGATAGTTTACCTCTTAGGCCTGTGGAAGAGGAAGGAATTTATGACCAAAGAAGAACTAGAGATCATTAGTGATCACAAAATAGAAAATTTCGACTATACCAAACTGAAAAGTTTTTGTACAAACAAAACTAATGCAGACAAGATTAGAAGGGAAGCAATAAATTGGGGAAATATTTTTATAGTCAAAGATTCTGATAAAGGCCTCATTTCTAAAATATATAGAGAATTAACTCTAATTTATAAAAAATCTAGCCATTCTCCAATTGATAAATGGTCAAAGGATATGAACAGACAATTCTCAGATGAAGAAATTGAAACTATTTCTAACCATATGAAAAGATGCTCCAACTCATTATTAATCAGAGAAATGCAAATTAAGACAACTCTGAGATACCATTATACACCTGTCAGATTGGCAAAGATGACAGGAAAAAATAATGATGATTGTTGGAGGGGATGCGGGAAAACTGGGACACTAATACATTGTTGGTGGAATTGTGAATACATCCAACCATTCTGGAGAGCAGTTTGGAACTATGCTCAAAAAGTTATCAAACAGTGCATACCCTTTGATCCAGCAGTGTTACTACTGGGCTTATATCCCAAAAAGATCATAAAGAAGGGAAAGGGACCTGTATGCGCAATAATGTTTGTGGCAGCCCTCTTTGTAGTGGCTAGAAACTGGAAACTTAATGGATGTCCATCAATTGGAGAATGGCTGAATAAGTTGTGGTATATGAATATTATGGAATATTATTGTTCTGTAAGAAATGACCAACAGGATGATTTCAGAAAGGCCTGGAGAGACTTACACGAACTGATGCTGAGTGAAACGAGCAGGGCCAAGAGATACTTCAACAACAATATTATATGATGACCAAATCTGATGGACCTGGCCATCCTCAGCAATGAGATCAACCAAATCATTTCCAATGGAGCAGTAATGAACTGAACCAGTTATGCCCAGTGAAAGAACTCTGGGAGAGGACTAAAAACCATTACATTGAATTCCCAATCCCTATATTTTTGCCCACCTGCATTTTGGATTTCTTCACAGGCTAATTGTACAATATTTCAGAGTCCAATTCTTTTTGTACAGCAAAATAACATTTTGGTCATGTATACTTATTGTGTATCTAATTTATATTTTAATATATTTAACATCTACTGGTCATCCTGCCATCTAGGGGAGGGGTGGGGGGAAAGAGAGGAAAAATTGGAACAAGAGATTTGGCAATTGTCTATGCTATTAAGTTGCGCATACATATAACCTGTAAATAAAAGGCTATTAAATAAAAATAAATAAATAAATGAATTAAAAAATATATGGTACTGCATTCAAGGCAGGAAAATTTGGAAAATTCAAGAATGTTGGATTAGAAAGATAAATTTATATTCTTATTCTAAAGAACGACAACACCAAAGAATGTTTGACTTGTTCAGATCAAATGTTCAGATATTTCCCATGCCATCAAGATGATACCCAAGATCCTGCAAGCTAAACATCAGTATGTGATTTTCGTAATTCTAGATTACCAGAAGTACAGGCCGGATTTAAAAGAGACAGAGGAGCTAGAGACCAAATTGCCAACATTTGTTGGACTATAGAGAAAACAAAGAAAGCAAAGGAGTTCCAGAAAACAAAACAAAACAAAATAAAATCTACTTCTGCTTCATTGACTACACTAAAATTTTTGTCTGTGTGGTTCACAGTAATATGTGACAAGTCCTCAAAGAGATGGGAATGTCTGATTCATCTTGTCTCCTGAAGAACCTATATGCAGGTCAAGAATCAACAGTTAAATGGAGATGATTAGGGAAAAAGGAAAATGATTTATATGTTCTAAAATATTTGTAGCAGCTCTCTTTGTGGTGGTAAAGAACTGGAAACTGAAAATTGTGGGGATATACATCAATTGAGGAATAGTTAAACAAACTGTTTAATTGGTATATGATTGTGCTGGAATAAGAAATGATGAACTTGATGATCATAGGAAAATATGGGTAGATTTGCATGAAACAATGAAGAAAGGGACAATAGAGGAAAAAAGAAATGTCAAAATATAGTGTGGAAGACAGAATGGCCTGGAATAACATGAAGCATTGGGTCACAATTAGTCAGACACGATTGAATGACAAAACACCAACAACAAAGCATTTTGCAAGTATTATCTCATTTGAACCTCGAAATAACACTTTGGTAGATTCTATGTTATTTCTTTCTACAGATGAAGGAATTGAGACAAATAGAGGTTAAATCACTTGTGGAGGGTCACGCAGCTTACATGTATCTGAGACAGAATTTGAATGTGGATATTCCTGAATTCACGTCCAGTGCTTCATCCCCTGTGTCTCCTGAATGCTGAGGCACTGGGATGAGTGATATAAATTAAAAACAAAAAATAAAAGCAAAACAAAATATTCAACCCTTGCCTTCAAGGACCTAATATTCTGTTGGAGGAAATAGAATTTTAATAACTAGATATGTTGAATATTTTATACATAGTGATGAAGTTAATCTGTCAGAGGAAGACATTAGCAACTAAGGGGCCTGGGAAAGTCTTCCTACAGAAAGTACATTTGAGCTGAGTCTTGAAGGAATTCAAAGAAGCTTGGAATTAAGGGGTCAGAACATTCTGGGTATGGGAAGCAATCAGTAAAAGGATAATAGATAATATGGAAAGACAGAAAGGGGTCCAGTTATGAAGAGCTTCAAATGTAAAACAGGAGACTTTATATTGATCCTGGAGGAACTGAGAACCACTGACCCTCATTGAGAAGGGAGTGACACAGTCAGATTTATGCATTTGGAGGAGGGAGAAATCATGGGGCAGGAGAAATCATGGATATGAAGGTCATAGGGAATCACTGGAGTTTAGAGGAGTAAAAAGAGCAATGACATGGTCAGACTTGTGCTTTAGGAAAATGACTTTGGCCACTCCATGGAGAATTGAGTGGAGTGGGGAGAGACTTGAGGTAAGTAATTTTCGAGCTTTGGTAATAGTCCCCCAAAATGTGTGCAGTGTCTGTAGAATCTCCCTTTTCTTTAACTAAAAAGGAGTTATGTTTCAGTGAAGAAAGCTAGAGGTTCCAAGGACTACATGTGCAACAAACACACACACACACACACACACACACACACACACACACTTATTTCTGTTTTTGTTTTTGTTTTTTTGTATAATTTAAACCCAAATTATTCTAATTCCAAGTCCATTGTTTATTCCTCACAACACTGCACTGCCACCATTCAGGGAAGGTTTTGTAAAGTAAATAATCAGTGTGTAATACATCTGTGTTTTCTCCTTGGGGTTCATTTAATATTGGCACATTTCCAATCTAATCCAATCCAGTCAACATTCTCTAAGGGACTAATATCTAGAAGGTACTGGAGATATAATGATAAAATGATGGTCTTTGACACCAGAAAGTTGACCTTTTATTGAATAGAATCACACTGTGCTAGAATTAGATAATCCATGAACTTTAAAAGTGAAAAAATTCCCAATCAAAGCAAAAAGATTCCTCTCTTGCCTAAAAGCATTCAGCAATTAAGTAAAAAAAAAAAAAAAAAAAAAAAAAAAAAAAAAAAAAAAAAAAAAAGCTTTAAAAAGTATTCTACTCCTCTGTATCCACCTCAGGATTTATAAGGAGTTGACCCAATACTATCCACAAAACCCAATCCCTAAATGCAAGAGAGCACTACTTAGCAGGAGCCAAGGAGTCTGTGAAAGATGATCAGTTTTATATAGCATTTTTCCTTACCAAGAAAGGTTAGACGCTACAGACATACCAAGTGTTTCCTTTTCTTATTTTTAAATATTTTTGTGCTTCCCAAATTCCTAATGAGAACATTTTAATATTTCAGTGTCAGTTCACTGGCTTCGCAGTCAGAGTTTTTGGATCCTCTGTGATTCAGTTGCTAATTTGGGTTTGATATATCTATTCCCTGATCTGGAATTATGTACTAATGTGAATGTGACTGTTGACGTCCTCATCATTTGGTTGCTCTTAGGAAGAAAAATTTTACTCCATGTGATGTATGCAAAAACAAAACAAACAAACAAAAAAAAAAAAAAACAAAAACGACAAAATTTACAAAGACATTTGGCAATTACCTTGACCTAAGAGAATGAGGATTTACCTCCTTGCTGCTTTCAACAGGCTCTAAATTGCCATTTAAATGAATCCTTCCCCTAAATTGAAATGTACAATATATTATTTTGAAAAAGTTTAATGTATTATTTTATGAAATTGAAGTACTCACAGCAGAATATTGCACAGGGTACCCAATGAAGTCAATGTAATTGTGCATTTTCCTTCATCACTCCCCACCCCCTCTCCAAAAAAAATTTCTCATAAAGGTGGATTTGGTATTAGGAGAGCAATTTAGTTTTTATTGGTTCCTTTTGTAGCCAACTAAGGCCTAATTCAAACTGTCACCCATGACTTGGAAAACTTTTCCTATGAAGGTAAGAATAGGAGCATTGTAAAATGAGGTTTGTGCACTGAGACATTCCAAGTGCTTTTTATAGATTTCTTATGAATTGATCACTAGCTGTGAGATTTTTACCCAGAGGTATTTTTCTTATTTTATTAAGTGTTGTATCATAGCTAATGCAAAGTACTTACATAGGTCAGTCACGGGATTCATCTTGAATTCTTCTCAAATGAATAAATCATGAATTCATTTAATAATGGCTTGTTCTTAATAAATACATATTTTGATAATAGTAATTTCAATGTCACTTTCAGATCCATAGTGGAAGAAAAGCTTTAAAAATTTAAGAACATTTATATCTTTATTCTTTGTTCAGTTCTAAATGTATCCCTCCTAACTTTTTTATTCAGTAAAGTATCCCTGGTAGTTATGGAGAATAGAAAGAAAGAAAGAAAGAAAGAAAGAAAGAAAGAAAGAAAGAAAGAAAGAAAGAAAGAAAGAAAGAAAGAAAGAAAGAAAGAAAAAGAAAGAAAGAAAGGAAGGAAGGAAGGAAGGAAGGAAGAAAAAGAAGTAAGGAAGGAAGGAAAAGAGGGAGAGAGAGAGAAATAGAGAGAAATTAGAAAGAAAGAAAGAAAGAAAGAAAGAAAGAAAAAGAATATTTTAGTAAAACTAACCAGCACTTCAACTAAATTTGACAGTATGATCCTATGAAGTAAAAAAGACTAGTGCTTTCAGAAATCTTTTCCAGATTTCAAATTCAGTAAGGCATACATTTTAAGTTGTTGCAAATTGGTGGGAACAGGTTTCAGTCATTTTTCAATCATATTTGATGTTTTCCCCATTTGGGGTTTTCTTGGCAAAGATACTAGAATAGTATGCCATTTCCTTCTCTAGCTTATTTTATGAAAAGGAACTGAAAGAAACAAAGATAAATGACTTTCCTAGAGTCACACAGCTAGTATCTGAGTCTGAATTTGAAGCCAGGAAGATGAGTCTTTCTTATTCCAAGCCAAGTGTTCTATCTACAATTCTATGTAGCTATTGCTGGGAACAGATGTCTTCCTCCTTGTCCTGAAATTTGTAGTCTTGGAGAGGTAATGTAAATATATTAGCAGTGGGAATAGGTTACTACTGATGTATTTACATCACCTCTCCAAAAATACAGTTTTCAGGACAAGGAGGGTCAAATTGCCAAATTTATTTTTCAGACTCCTGTGCATAGGAAGTCCCTAGATAACAGATATCTGTTCAGATATGGTAGAGACCAGAGAATTGTCAGGAGTTAATATAATCTTTCAAGAGTGCTTTCAAAATGAGGTTAGAAACAGACTCAGATCATTCATTTTGGCTCATGGAATGCCCTGCCTTATTTCTTCAGTGAACAAAGATGCCTGGCCATCTGTCAGACTAGAACACCACACCATGTGGATAGCTACATCCTCCCTCTTTGAGACTCTTAAGACGTGGGACAATTCTTTCTCGCACAGAGGTCAGGGACTTGTCCTCCATTTAAAGGGACTTGTGAAGTGCCCCATCACATAGGAAAATCAGGCCTTTGAAATGAATTGAAAGAATATGACAAGCTATTCATCTGACAATTTCATTTTACACAGCATAATGATGATAATAGTAATAATAATAACTAGAATTTGCATTAGCACGTTAATGTTTGCAAAGCATTTTACATATAGGATCATTTGATCCTTACTACAACCCTGTGAAATACATACTATTATTCCTTATTTTACAGATGAGAAAATTGAGATTGAAACAGATGTGACTTGCCCAGGATTACAGACCTAAAAAAGCAACTGAGATAGTATTCAAACTCAATGCTTTTCTGAATCCAAGTGCAATAGTCTATCAACAGTGCCACCTGTGAAGCAAGGAATGTTTTTAATTATGTACGCACAGCTTCATCCCTCAAATTGGCTATGCTTAAAAAGCTCTGTGTGGAACTCTAGACACTCTTAAAACCATGACATTTTAAAGGGGTTTCTGATGAGCAAAACAACATATGCTCTTGGGGCTGGGCTCAAAGCTAATTTTTTTAGCTTTGAATGAAGTATAATTTTCATGAGTGCCGACTAAAGTGATAGCTGCCATTCTGAGATTTCTATTGTCTTGCAAAATGTCATAATGTCAAGGAATACAATAGAGTACAAAGAAGCAATAAGGAACGGGACAAAGTAGTCTGGTGACTACTTTTACTACCTGTATAAATTCAGGTAAGTCACTCCAGTTAATCAATTAATTCAACAAGTATTTATAACGTACCTAATATGTACCAGGCATTGAGTTAAGCAGTGGGGGTACAAAGAAAGGGAGAAAACCAGTTGCTGCTCTCAGAAGAATGCACAGTGTAATGGGGAAGGCTATAAGACATACAGAATAGATGGGAAGGTAATATGACAGGAGAAGGCATTAAAAGCTAGGGATGCTGCAGACGGTTTCTTGCTGAAAGTAGAACTAGAGTTGAGTCTTGAAGAGAGTCAATGCAAAAGTGAGGGCAGAGCATTTCAAGTGAAAGGGACCAGACAGAGCAACAGAGTGTTTTGTGAAAGAAGCAACAAGGATGGCGGTATTACTAGATCCCAGAGAACATGACTGTTTCCTCTTCAGTAAAATGATGAGGTCGGAGTAGTCTCTTCCAGCTCTGAATCCGCCTCCCAGTGCTCTGACTCCTAAACAGGAGCACAAAGCTTTAGCAACCAACCGTGTTCTTGATCTCAGAGGGGATCACACTATTTGTGTCCCTTTCTAATCTATCTTAAGCTCCTTACTCAGGGTGTCAGAGATAACATCAGAATTCCAGGACAGAAGGGCTTAAGGCACACATAAGATAATTATTTTCAAATATTATAAGATATCAGAAGGAAACAAAATTAAAATTATTCTGCTTGACCAAATTTGGAAGAACTATGGGTCAATGGTCAGTGCAGGGAAAATGAAAGAGCTCTGGTTTGGGGTTAAGGTTGCTGTCTTTGAATTATGACTCTGATGCTTAATGTGACTTGGGGCAAATCGATAGACCCCTCCTTGTACCTCAGTATCCACACTATAAAGCAAGAATGTCCACATGTCTCAGTTTCTATTACTTTGAAGTGAGAGAATGGGGAGTCTTCTAATCTTGGAGAACAACGATATAGAGGGAGATCTCCAGTACTCTGCATTAGAAAGTACAGTACCTTGCTGACCTCATTACCAATAAGATGATTCGTTGGTTACTTTCCAGCTCTAAATTCTATGATCCCTTAATATAAATGGAAAGAATTTTTAAATCAACATAAGAAGGAAGAAAAAGAACAATCCTTAACACTTTGGGCTGTCCAAAAATAGAATGTATTATCTCATGACATTCTCATTATTGATAATGGAATATTAATCATACCCCAAGGGTATGATTGGATAAGATGACCTCAGAGGTCCTATTCAATATTCTAAGAATTTAAGTAACTTCAAAGAAAGAGGAAAACACTAGCTAAATGCAGTAATCTCTACCCTACATCATGGGAAAATATCTGTTGCCCTTGGCTATAGGGTGACTCCTACAGATATTGCACCCATAGCAACAGCTTATTCTCTTTTGACCTTAGACATGTTAGGATGAAGGGAGCATGGGATATTGGACAGAATTCTTGACTTAAAAGCAGTATTTAAACCCATGTCATCCTGACTAGGATATTTACTAGCTGTGTCCACTGTAGACAAGCCAGCCTTTTTGATCTTCAATTAGTTCATCTGTGAAAATGGAGATTCAAAGTACCTATTGATAAGGTTTATAATTTGAATTTATAATAATAAGACATTATAATGTATTAAAAGTAATGTTTATAAATGTCATAACAAGATATATACATATATATGTGTGTATTATGTCACTATTGTTGTAATTTGCAAACATTATTAATTCTCTCACTTCATAGTTGTAGAAACTAAGGCATCTTGCTCACTATATGGTGTGGAAACTGAGATACAAGGGGGTCTCTTGATTTGCCCCAGATCACATTAAACATCAGAGTCATGATTCAAAGACAGAGAGAAGAGATAGATATAGAGAGACACACAGAGAGACAGACAGAGAAAAAAGAAACAGAGACAGAAGAGACAGAAACAGAGAGACAGAGATAGAAAGAGAGAAAAACAAGGAGAAGGAAGGAGGAGGAGAAGAGGAGAGGAAACAGACAGGGATAGAGATAGAGAGATCTGCAGTACTCTGTATTGGAAATAAAGTATAATCTGATTTCGTTATTATTAATAACACATTTTATGTACATATCCTTTGACCCAGCAGTGCTTTTACTGGACTTCTATCCCAAAGAGATCTTTAAGGAAGGAAAGAGATTCACATGTGCAAAAATGTTTGTGGTAAACCTTTTGGTAGTGGCAAGAAACTGGAAACTTTGTGGCTGCCCATCAGTTGGAGAATGGCTTAATAAATTATGGTATATGAATGTTATGGAATATTATTGTTCTGTAAGAAATGATCAGCTAGCTATGTGACTCTGGGCAAGTCACTTTACCCCAATTGCCTCAGCAAAAAAAAAAAAAAAAAGAAAGAAAGAAAGAAAGAAACTACCAGCAGAATGATTTCAGAGGCCTGAAGAGACTTACATGAACTGATGCTGAGTGAGATGAGCAGAACCAGGAGATCATTATATATGGCAACAACAAGATTATAAGATGATCAATTCTGATGGATTTAAACTCTTTTTAACAATGAGATTATTGAGGCCAGTTCCAACAATTTTGTGATGAAGAGAGCCATCTACATCCAGAGGGAGGACTGTGGCAACTGAGTGTGGATCACAATATAGTATTTTTACTCTTTTTGTTGTTGTTTGCTTGCATTTTATTTTCTCATTTTTTTCCTTTTTGATTTGATTTTTCTTGTGTAGCAAGATAATTGTATAAATATGTATGCATATATTGGATTTAACATATTTTTTAATGATGTTTAACATATATTGGATTACTTGCCATCTAGGGGAGGAGATAGAGGGAAATAGGGGAAAATTGGAACACAAGGTTTTGCAAAGGTTAATGTTGAAAAATTATCCATGCATATGTTTTGAAAATAAGAAGTTTTAATAATAAAAATAATACATTTTACATATGAAGATGATGTTGCTGACCCACTCATAATAGACATGATTTGAGTTTTTACCAGCTTAACTGCAGTCTCCTATATAATCCTACTTTTTCAGACTAATGAGATTAGGAGTAAAGGCTATGACTGAAAAACAGAAAAAAAGCCAAAGGATCCTTGTGGAGACTGAATTCTTAACCTTGGTCTTTTTAGCATTTCACCTTAACCAGTTGAGCTTACCAGACAGTTCTCAGAGGCAAGAAATTTATCCCAATTCCCAGGGGTTTGAGCTACTTTTCTGTTTTACATTTGGCTTGAAGGAAGACTTTGGCCAAGCAATCATCTATCAGTAGGAAGAATCTGAATAATCATCTCTTCAGGAAGGCCCTAGCGAACTATTTCTTGGCTATTTGGGGCAAGCCACTTAGCCTTTCTGTGTTTCCATTTCATGACAAGTAACAAAAATACAAATAAGAATAATTGAAGAAAATCTGAAAAGGAAGGCACCAGCAGTAAAGATGATCAGAAAAGGTTTCCTTTACAAAGTGTTCTTTTAGCTTATATTTGAAGAATTCCAGGGAAGTCAAGAGGTAGGATGAAAAGTGAAGAGAAAGAATTCTAGACAAAATTTTCTTGATTCCAAATTTTTTTTGGCAAAGATACTGGAGTTGTTTGCCATTTCCTTCTCCAACTCATTTTTACACATGAGGAAACTGAGAAAAACAGGGTTAACTGACTTGTCCAGTGTTACACAGCTAGTTAAGTATTTGAGGTCAAATTTGAATTCAGATCTTCCTGACTATAGGCCTAGTGGGCTATCCCCTGGGGTACCTACCTACTTAACAGCAAGGAGTGCACTGCTAATATTGGCACTTACTTACTTGATGCTTGGATCACAAATATATATATTTTTTAAAGATCTAAATAGTATCTGATTTCAGGAAGCTTACATTTTTTTAACCATCCAGATGTTCCTAAATTATCATATGTTTAGTAGTATGTAGGCAAAATCAGAGTATACCTATGCCTTTAATAAACATGAAATAAAATTAAAACAATTATATTCTTGAAGATGTTAATTTAATCTTTAATTGCAACAGAATGTTTGCTGAAAAATGTTCCAATATTTTTCATTCTCTCATCTTTTCATTTATTTGTGAAACATCCATATATTATTTATCACATATACTATTCAAATTGATTTTTTTATTGCCATCATTCTTTATATCTCTGGGCTTGTCTCCCCTACTAGCTTCTAAGTTATTTAGGTTTTGCCACCAACTAACTGTGTGACCTTAAGCAAGTCATTTCATTCTAGTATTCAGTTTTCCCAACTGTGACATTAAAGGGTTGGGCTAGATCTAATCTCTAAGGTCCCTTCTGCCTCTGAGCTTCTGTTATTCATGACAATAATAATAATTTTGTATTGTTAACTGTGCCTTTCATATCTTTAAATCCCCAATAATTCTTGTGTAACATTTTATACACAGGAAATACTGAATTAATAATTATTGAATAGAAGTTATAGAAAAGAATTATAGAAAGATCACAAGTTATATCTGACTCAATGTATTTTTAAAGTATTTTCCACAGAAATTATTTAAAAACTCCGATCACCACAAATTTGTGAAACATTTTTCTTCTCTGTAATCTTCTAGGCAAGTTCTTACTGAGTGCAGAGGGTGTGACTCAAATTTCTTTTACTTGACCCAAAATAGATATTTAGAGATGGTTCAAGCCTGCTTATCTGGACTTGTCATCTTGTCTGCACAATCCTGTAGTGATGTAAAATCTAGTGCTTGGTTCATGCAGATAATATCCTCAGTCTATCTTTTAAATCTTTGAAGCTCCTTTCATTTATCCCCCTCTAATAACCAGGTTCTATTGTTGTTCTGACTTGCTCTTTAACTGCCTCGGAAATGGACAATGCTACTGCTCTGGAGAACAAGAGTGGCGTGGGAAGGGAATGAAAATCTATTCATGCTGTCAGAAAGTTCAAGCTTGTCAACTGATTTCTTATGAAGGAAAACAAGTCGTCTCCCCCCCTCCCTACATAAGACTGACATGATAGCAAGCGGGGGCACACATTTTATGCTAGCTCGAAAAAACTTCTCTCATAACTTTCAGGTAAATCAGAGTGGGCCAAAATAATTGTAATGTGATATGAGGTCATGAATTTTAATTTATTTCTTGTATAGTAAGTAATCTTTAAAAGAGTTTTAGAAGAATTAAAAAAGAAGGAAGTTTTAAGTTTTCAAGAATGCATCTTTTTGCAATCAGGCTACTTATTTCATTCAGTGCCTCAAATATGTTGACATTTCTCTGTGACTAATATCTATACAGTGCAAGCCTGTCATGTTCTTTAGCCAAGACTTCTCTTTCTCACTTTTTCAATCATCTCCACAGCATGCAACTGAACAGATCATAGACCTAGATATATCTGGTAATGTGGGTGTAATTGCGCCACTGCCCAGTTTCACAGATATCTGCCCATGGCACATTCATTAATCCTCATCCTTGGCTAATGTCAGCACCTGTGCCATTGATGATGGATTTCCAAAGTTTCCATGGGTTATGGAAAAGAATGACTGTGGGGGGTGGGGCTGACAATAGATCCCCTTAAAGCACATTCGATTGGAATTTTTTGTATGTTATCTAAGTAGTATAGATAGATAGATATAAATATGACCAGATATAGAGACATAAATTGATGTAAATATAGCTAAATATTGGATAGATATAGATGAATATATATTTATCTAATTATAGAAATATGAGTAAATATAAATATGAATATAGGATAAATATAGATGAATAATTATATCTAATTATATACATAGATATAGGATAGATATAGATATATATGTCTATATAAATGATTCAGTTATATATAATACCTTGGTACTACATTACCTTTAAGAGAAAATTTTGAAAACTTTGACATACTAAAGTGACTTTATTGATCATTCAAGCCAGCCTATTAATTGTACAGAAGAGGAAATGAAAGCCAAGAAAGGGTGAATGATTTGCTCAAAGTCATTATAATGGAGCTCAGCCTCAAATCCAAGCCTTCTGACTCCAAGTGCACTTTTTTTTTGTCCACAATATCATACTAAGTCTTGTTTATTAAGAACCTATTATATTCAGATCAGTGTGAGGTAACCAATAAAGACCTCGTATTAGAGAGATCTGGATCCAATTCCTGCCAATGGGACACCAGCTGTGTTTCTATGGACAAGTCACATAATCTCTCAAGCCTTTAAGTGAATCTCAAAGACTATAATTATAGACCTATTGTTGATCTGCATTTATAGAGGGAGTTTCTACAATAAAAATTCCTATATGAGTAAAATTACAGGACTAGCCTAATACAAAAGTATCCAAGATATCCTGTTAGATATTGATGATAGAAAGAAGTAAAAAAAAAAAAAATGGTTCCTCCTTTATCTTAATTTACATTCTCAGTGGGGCACAGGGAGCCACATAAAAAGTTTAACTTAACAATGCAAAAAATGTGCCAAATGTTGTGATCCAGAGATTGACTTTGTGTCCATGCAAATGATGACATTGGTTGTTTTCATAACATCCAAATGAACTGTTTGAGCCAATAAGTTTTTATTAGAACTTAGCTGAGCAGATCAAATAGCACATTTTAGCTGACATTCCTTCATAGGACACAGTCCAATTTCCTCATGAAAGAGTCCAATGACAATAGGAACCAGTTTGTTCTTTCTTCCACTCCCAAAGAGTCCAATCTCTGTAGACAAATGGTCTTTGAGTCATTTTATGAAAGATCAAATATCTTTGTGAAGAATGTAAAGCACAAAGACAAACATGTATATATATAAACATGGCCTATGAATGATTCCCAGCCCAAGGCATTCTATCATGGAATCTTATAGGAGACAAACAATGGAACAGCAAGGGAAATAGAGAATGGTAAAAGATTGGCTCCCATAAGGATTATGGCACATCCCATTTCCTATATAGCCCAAAGATAACTTGAAGGGGAAGGTTCAAACAGGCTTGGGACATGAGAGTGGGAGATGGAATGAATGAATGAAATATTTATTCATCATGTATTATTCATAGTGCTAAATGATAAGATACGATATATATAGAGATATAGATATCTAGATGTATATAATGTTGCTTTCCAGAATGATTTTTGAGAGAAGTGGTCACAAAGACAAAGATTTTGGGTTCAGGGACCTGACCTCTTCAAAAAGATCTATGGGAGATGGTGGCTGAGATGTTTGGTGACAGCTTGACCTGACTTATACGCACATGCAGTCTCTCCTTCAAGGTTCCTTGGTATTTAGCTAAAGTAGCTCATCTCCCCTGTGCGTGGTAGTTGATTGAGAATGGTAGGAATGGCTGGCTTCTTCAAGTTCAGAGAGGGAAGCTTATGGCAAGAAATTACTTTGAATGAATCTTAACAATTTATTAATAGTCCATTGGGTTAATTACAAATGATTAAAATTAGGCTCTTAAGTTGGTAGTTCTGCTCAAAATAGCCTAAGGATTGAATTGGTAAGTTTTAAGCTTATAAAGGCCTTGAATCTGACAACTCCCTATTTCTTTTTTGTCTTCCTCAATGGAAATATAAAACAAAACTGCCCAGTAAAATTTTCTCTGTTCTTTTCGCTCACTTTTCCCCTTCTTCCTCCATTTTCTATGGTTAACTTCCTCTCCCTGTTCCACCAACCCCCAATCTCCACCACCATTTTATTGTTCTTGGACTTCTTTCAGATATCAGAGACTTTTCTGTTTCTCTAAAGAATAGGGCCTTATTTAATTTCCTACACCTGTATTGAATTCCAACTTTTATTTAAAATAAATGTCAACATTGGTAGGCAAGTATAGTTTTCTTCTAAAGTTATAAAGAGAATCCAAACACCTCTCCTGTAAGCATTAAGCAAAGAAGTTTTATTTGACTAAAATAGAAGATCAGTGCCAGGTTTGTTTGTTTTTGTGGACCTAGCATATTTTAATAAAGTCTAACCCAACTAGAAACTTGGCTACTTGCTCATGTTATTCACTTAACTAAATGACTCCAATCATTTTATAAATAACAATTTGATATCTGTTCTTTTGGCAAATCCTGAGCTCTGACTTCAATTTCAAAAATTAATCATGGGCTGTCTGAAGGATGGATGAACACACTAAGTATAACATTCTTTGTTGTGTCTTGTCTGTAACATTTTTTTTGTATTTAGGACAAATATAGAATATGCCTGAACAAGTGTCTTTTGAATGTGAACATGCTGGGGCAGAAATACACCAAAAATTTTCTTGCTTTTTCCCATTTGGAAAATGGCCACTTAAAAATGAAGAATCTCTGTGCAATCCAAATTGATCAGAGGATCCCAAAGTTGAAATAAATCTCTAAAACTAGCCAATCCAACTTAGCCCTGCATAATATGCCCTTTAAAATATACCTAGTAAATATTCATCTGGTTTTTGCTCAAAGATATCTAGGGAGATGGGAATCCATTACCTATTAAGCACAATTCCAATCCCCTTTGAAAGGATTCTTGTGTTGAGGAAAAGAACATGGCTTTTCTGAAAAGCTATGTCTCTAGAGATTTGAGTTTATGAATGAACAGAAGCTGACTATAAATTCACTTTTTCTTATAGGTGATAAGTACAACACAAAAAACACGAAGAAAATGTACCTCTCCATACAAAAGTAGACCTTGCTCATTTAGCAATTTAACTTTAAGAAAAAGTTAATTTAATAAACATTTTAATTTTTCCTTAAGAAGCAAATACCAATATCATTCCTACTTCTGTTTCGTGAGAGCAAATCCCTGTCTATCCCCATGACTGCTCTTCAAACATTTGAAGACACATATCATATTCCCTTCTAAATATCTCCTTTCCCATCACCAATTCCTTTAGCTGAAACCATATGGCATGAACTTGAAGGTCTTTTACGCTTCTTTTTCACCTTTTGGATGTTTTCCAACCATTTTCCTTCCTAAAAGATGGCACCTAGAGTTGACCTCAGCATTTCAATTATAGGCTGAACATAGCAGAATATTAATCATAATAAGAAGAATACTAATAAGAAGAATGAGTATGAGTATAATCCTATTAGGTGGACAAAGTACTTTACTTTACCAATATTATATAATTTGATCCTTACAAAATCCCTGGGAGATTTGTGCTATTATTATCAGAGTTTTACAGATGAGGAAACTGAGACAAACAGGTCAAGTGATTTTCCCAAGTTCCCCAAACTATTAATTATGGAGTCCATCTTCAAACTCAGAACTTATTTCAAGAACCAACGCATATTGTACCATCAGATGCCTCTGTGGATAAAGTACAATGCTCAGTTATAGCAAGAGTGGGGCTGGAACCCAACTTCTGAAATCTGTATTCTGTATGACTATATCATTTCAGTGATCTGAATCTCAGGTTATTTACCTGTATGTTCCTTGTGACTACCTTGAGAGTTGTTACTAGGTTCACTTGAGGTAATATGTATAAAGCTTAAAGGATGAATTGTTTATAGCATTGTAAGTTTAGAGCTAGAAGGGACCTTGGAGGTCAACTAGTTTGGATTCCTCATCTTACAGTTGGGGAAACTGAGGCCCAGAGAAATTAAGAGTCTTGGCACAAGTAAGTAAGCATCAGAAGTAGAATTTGATTCCAAAGTTTGACTCTAGAACCAATGTTCTTCCTATTCTAACATGTTACCTTGCTGCTCTTTTTCCAGCCACAACTCTTCCAGGCACTCTATTAAAGTACACATACAGACTAATGAAGAATCATTAAACTCCTTTATTTGAATCTGGCCATTCATAAAAAGAAACATCACTTTTTGAAATGGAACTAAATCATGCTTCTACTCGGGTCTCAACAAACTAGAAATATAGTAACTATCTGTTCTCTCCTTTTCATTTTTGGAACCACAATAGATCAGGCCATCATTATTTCTTACCTGATTGTCATAGTTTCCTAATTGATCTTCCTGCCTCTACATTGGCTCCTCAGAAATCCATATTTTACATAGACATTATAGTCAACTTCCAAATACACTGGTAAGATGACAGAACTCTCCCACTCAAAAAACCTTCAGAGGTTCCCCCTTGTTACTGAATTAAATATCAAATTTTAACCCAATAATTGAGGCTCCACTCAAAATAGCTTCAACTTACCTTTCCAACATTATTACCTTCCCTTATTTCCTGTTCATTGTCTATTTCTGTCAAATTGAACTCCCTATTCCCTAATTTTCTCTTGCTTTTGACTTTCTTTAGTCATTTATGCATTCAATTCCTTGAGTCTAAGAATGGGTTCACAGCAGATCTACAACCTGCTGAAATATTTTCTTGCTCAAAGGCTCAATTCAGTTGCTATGTAAGATGTCATCAGTTTTTTCCTGATCACTACCCCCTCCACTTTTAGTAAGCAGGAATATTGCCCTATTCCTATTCCAGATTTTAAGCTCATTGATTATAATGACTATTTCATAACTATATATATAACCTTAGCACTACACAGTAACTCATACATTGGAAATGTTTTTTAAGTATTTGTTGAATCAGATTTGAGCACTATAGATAGCAGCAACAACCCAAATGGATTTCATTTATATAAGCTTATATTGATTAGCCAACTCCAGTAACAATATTATTTTTAAAATTACCAATATTGTCCTTCTTTTTGCACTAAGTGAATGGTATCCTGCCACCATTAAGTAAAGACTGCTGTACTAATCACAATATGAACTAAAAATGCTTCAGAGAATATTGAAAGAATGAAACAAATACTTTGGAAGACCTGAGCTGGAATATTTCCATACAATCCAATTACAAAAATGTGCACAGTTCTTTCAGAAAGCATGTTTGTTTAACTTGGTTTAGAGATTAGGTGGCTAGCAGATGGAGACTATAAAGCAGTTGGCTGACATGCCTATTGAGACTAGCATAAAAAGTAAACTGAGATTTGGTGATGGAAATAGAAAGTGAGGTTCAGGGCTGAGCAAAAAGGAAAAATATTTCAAACAGAGCAGCTGTTTTCTTGAAATCCTTCATTCTCATAAAGTATTGGAATTTAGCATGAGAAATTTAAATCCAAACAATGTTGGTTTTCTTGTGTCAGTCAAGAAGAAAAGCAGTGGCCAAATGTAGATCTAGTAGCCATGACCTTTTCATGCAAAAGCATTTGAGAATAAGAAATTTTAAAATTATTTTGAGAATAAGGAATTTTAAAATTATTTATTGAAATTATTTAATGAGTAATATGTCCCCCATATATTACTTGTAATATTCAAGACAGACACTTATGAAAACTTCTATAAAACATCAAATCTATTACAGTTTGTTTCCTTAATTATTTGACAGTGTCACCTTAATTCTGAGTTTTTATTGTGAGTATTATATAGTTAAAACTTCTTTTGAAATTTAATGGATCCCAACATTTTCCCCATTCTTCATGTCAGTTTATCTTCATGTTCAAATGGCATCCATAAATTTGGTTAATAAGACTTCAAATAATAAATACTCTGTGGGGAAAATTTCCTGCAATTCTAAACCTCATAAATTCCTTTCTGCTTAGGAAAGGATTCAACTTTGGAAATAGACCAAGTATTCAATAGTTGTGGCTTTTATCAAGTATGCCACTTGTTGTACTTGTAGAATTTTAATATATGAGAGGTAAAAAAAGACTTCATAGATAATCTATCTAATTCAACCACTTTATTTTAGATATCAAGAAACTGAGACCTAACAAAGTAAAGAATTTACTGAGAACATATGGCTAACTTGTCTCTTGACTCAAATGAGAGAATCCATTTTTCTTGATTTCTAATCTAGTGATTTCCCAGAAAATCATGCTGTAAAGTCATATTGATGAACCATGACAAGTCATTCCAGCATTCTTTCTGTGATATATGATTCTTCTGAGGAAATAACCTCATAGTTTCTGAAATTTGTTTTTATAAATACATATTAGCAAGTAAAATAAAATTGAGTTAAATATTTAATTTATTCAAACTATTAAATCTTATATTCTAGATGATGGAAATGGCTGCACTTAATTTTTCACTTGACCATTCTTGTTTTGTTATGGTGTGGATTCAATTACTATCTTTCTTTGTCAGATTCTTTGTAAATATGTTTATGTCATACTATTCACTGTATTGAGAAGAATCTTGCACTTGACTGTCTCAAGACTGTCCTTATAAAATCATATTCCTATTCTCTTAATGGCATGCCTCTCAGACTAGTATATTATAAAGATTTTTTAAAAGTTTCTCCATTTATTAGATATCCCAGGTAGAGAAAGGGTAAAAATTCAATTGAATATTACAAGTAAAAAAATTAAATAAGAGATTAAAAAAACAGGTTGTCTGCTTAAAATATTTCTTTTTAAGAAAACTTAAAATTCAGATATCTCATTGAGAAATAGAGATGACCTGAATTGTTGAAGACTAATAGTAAAATATATGCTTTAGTAAGTCTTAGCAAGATGGAAACAAACCAACCAAAAACTAACAAACAAACAAAAAACCCAAACCCTCATGAATAAATATATTGATAGCAATTTGTGTGTGTGTGTATGTGTGCATGTGTGTGCGTGTGTGTGTGTGTGTGTGTGTGTGTGTATAATCTAATTCAGTGCCTATTTATTGGGGGAAAGCTAAACAAATTATATCATATGAATATAATGGAATGTTATTGTGCCATAAGAAATGTTTGGAAAAGGGATGGTTTTGGAGAAAGCTGGGAAAACTTGTATGATCTGATGCAGAGATCAGTGAGAATTCTGGAGAACAATGAATGTCATAATAAGAATAGTGTAAACATGACCAATTTAGAAAAACTCAAGAACTTTGGGCAGTGCAATGAATAACCATGATTCCAGAGGGCAGATGATGAAGATTGTCAGAATTTTTGACAAAGGAATGATAGACAATATACATAATGAGATGTGTATTTTTGGAAGTTGTTAATGTAAGAATCTGCTTGACTATATATTTGTTACAAGGCTTTTGTTGTTATTTTGAATTGCAGGTAGGAGATAAAAGAGAGAAAAAAGTAAATGCCTATTTTAAAATATTTTAAAAAACAAGGATTTTAATACAAACTCCATTGACTATGCATATGCAGACATATTTCTGTTGAAAGTGTAAAATCCATGGCTCCAGTGACTATTTCACTTTAATTCTTGTATTCCTAGTTCCTTTTGATCACAAAACCTGGTAAAGAGAAGGGGCTTACTAATTCCTCATTGATTGATTGACATCACATAAAATTCAATCCATGTTCAGTGAGATTCATCTCTCCCAAAACTAACTGCAATATAACTTTTTCCCCAGCTATAGCAATTCAACAAAACTGCCCTTAGTGGGTCATAGAGGGGTTAAAATCTGTATTAGTGAACAACAAACACCACACATATTATACCAGACTATCATTATTCATTTCTCATGATTCATGTAGTGAAGGTTCAGGGAAGAGAAAGGTTTGAGATAACTACATTTCTTTCTGAAAAAGAAGAATTTCAATAACTAGAGATACATAGGATTCATTTCAGAACGTTCAGAACAATACAAACACATTTTTGTGTTTATACTCATACATTTTTACATACAGCTATAAGCCCATTCAGGTATGAATGCACAGTGCATTTGCAGTTATATGCATTCATAATAAATACAACACACATGTGTGATTGTATCTATGAAGGCATATGTATGTATAGGTATACTCATATCATACATATTTACGTATATGTGCATATATACATATTTACTCCCTTCAGTCCCATATTATAGTCATTCATTGCAATATAACTCTATTAAGAGAGGAAAAATATATAATAGATTCATACAAAAAAGCAAGGCTGTAATGGGCTGAAACTGAGCAGACACACTGAGGTTCCGACAAGCAAGCACACTAATCGCATGTACAATTCATATTTGTTACACCACATAAAGCCTGACCAGTAGAGTCACCATTAATAGCCTCTGCGTTATTGTTATGTGCTTGTCTAATATCTCCTATGCTGATGGGTTTGTGCATACCTGTTTCTAATAAGACCCTTCAGCCCAGAAACCTGCTATCAATCCCCACTTCCCTTTGGTGCTTTTTATCTCCTTTCCTGAGATTTAGGGAGGACATGATCATCTCCTTTTTAGTACTTTTATCTCCCTTCTTGAGAAGTCAGGGGGAGCATGATCACCTCCCCTTGGGGGCTCTCACTTCCCTGAGAGGTCAGGGATGGCATGACCACCTGTGTTCTAAAACAAAAGAAAGTGGGAGATGTAATGGGCTGAAACTGAGCAGATGCACTGGGGTTCCGACAAGCAAGCACTTAAGGCTAATTACCAATTGGACAATACTCTATTAGCATTTTCTTGGAAAATGCCCCTTCTCACTATTCTGTGCTGGCTCGATCTGTTGGTGTATAGAGAGATGAGGAGGAGAAAAAAAAAAAGGTGGAGTAAGAAAGCCAGAGTGACTCCTGGCCTGAATCCGTGTGGCAATTCGATTCATGTCCACAAAGAAGAAAGATCAAGGACTTTTGTTGATCCTGACTCCAACTGATTCTAAAGTATCCAGGATGCTAACAAGGTCTTCACACAAGGAGAAATGGAAAAGTCAGCAAATACAATATATATTGACAGGCTGATTTTGAGATACAAGATACACAAAGGTATATGATAAAATCTGGAGTCAAAGTGAAAAAGGAAAAGGGGAAGAGATTAAGAAAAGCAGGAGAAGGGTCAGTACATTCTAATAAGTACTAATCTAGGATGACACCCAGATCTTCAAGTGGGTTATAGAGTTCAGAGTAAGGTATTGCCTCTTATCACTGTCCTTTGAAAAGTTGATTAGCTGATTTACTCTTGCTTGCATCTGATATGCAAAATGCTGGCTAGAGAACCACAGCAAATCATTAGGGGCAAATTAAGCCCTGGGCTTTCCTGGCTAAGGGTTTTTACTGTAAACTTGAAATGAAACTGAGCATTAGAGATTTCCTTGGAACAGGGGGAAGGAAAATACATTCATTTTCAAAAAAACTCTTCAGGAATTCCTATTAAATTCCTATTAACTCTATGGCCAAAGTCGCTGCAGCAATTAGAGAAATATTTAATTAGTCAACTGACTTTTTTTTTTTTTCAAATTATAAATCTCTATTTTTAGGCATTGAAGTCATAATATACTCAATGCATATACACATTAATCTTGGAGAAACATGATCACGAAGTAAATTTTCTAAAAAAAATAATCAAGTGACTTTTAAAGGAAACACTTAAAAGAAAACATTTTTAATTTTGATAAGGTATAGGGAATTTTTTAGGCTAATAGTAGGTGAGGAAGATCTATTTTGCAATCCAAACATTTTCAAAAATTTCTGAGGCAAATGTAAAGTCTTGGGGTTAGAAATATCTTGTAGATTTCTGACACTCCTTAGAGAACCAAAGTATTTTCATCTGAATGATGGAACACATTGTGACATTTGTAGTCTTTTCATTTATAAAACATTATTTTAAATTTTATATGATAAAGTTAATTCAAACTTAAATTACTTATATTGATGCAAAAATATATAACAGTGAGACTATATGTTACTTGTAGAATTTACTAGATTCTCCTTCCAATCATGGACACAGATAAGGGAAAGAAGAAAGGTAATAGTGCAGATAGAGGAAGGAGGGGGAAAGAATAATGAAAACAAAGAGATATGTACTTTGGACTTGATGGCTACATCATAGGTTTCTACTCATTCATTCATCCATCCATCTATCTATTATCTTATTTCATTTGTGTTGATTCAGGAATGATGTCCATAGATTGTAATGTGAAATATGGTTTCTTGTTATATTTCTTTATTACATACATATTATGTTACTACCTTAAGAGCAAATTTTCAGTCAAATTGATTGGTAAGTCCTTATTAAATAAAACTTCATTGTTCTTATCAGTAATTCATAGGAGTCATACTTTATGAACAGGCATATGTCAACTTGTTGCTTTATTGACTCTGCTAATTGCTATATAATTTAAAGAAGTAATGTTACCAGCTTTGAAGAAATGTCTCACTTGAGACATTTATGAATATGAAACACATCAACCAGAATATTCAGGAAGTATGAAAGCATAACTAGTTAAATGCTCTAATTTACACTAAATTAACAAAAACATTCTTCCTTCTTTCCCTTCTTCCTTTATTTCATTTTCACCTCTTTCCCTGCCAACCTCTCTTCCTCTTTCCTTCTTTACTTCCTTTTTTGATTTAGAATCCATATTGACAGACATTCTTTAGATAAAATAAGTATTAATTGAATTTTTATAGACCTCAGGATTGATGTTTTAAGTCTGAATCACACTTTTTCCTGGTATCAATATCCTTGTCCTTTTTCTTTCCCCTTGAAATTGAATTCTATAAAAATTTCATTTAATTAAGATTTCTAGTTAATTTTGTTCAATTCCATGTAGTTTTTGCTGCTTTTTGCTAATATTGTTTTGGAATTTATTCTTTTAAATTAAAAAAAATAATATGTAAATCTTTTGAATGGTGATTGTAACTAATACTAAAACTTATATTGTGCTTAGTATATTCTTGGTAGATAACACAAGACAAGTTGATACAGTAGAATGAACAACAGAGTAGAAATCAGAAGGTCTGGGTTTGAATCCCAATTTGGAACCTACATAGCTCTGTGTCCTTTGGCAATTTCCCTTTCTGGTGTTCATTCTCCTTGACTAATTGAAAAATTTAGATCAGATGATCTGAAGGTTTCAAGGTCAACATTCCATGACTTTGTCAGACATGGATTTGCTTTATTTTATAGCTGCTATGTTTCCCTAAGCAAGGGGTCTCAATTTTTGCTTCATAGATCATACTGGCAATATATCTATGAATCCATTTTCAGAATAACACTTTCAATGCATAAAATAAAATACATAAAAGGAAAACAGTTGCATTGAAATACAACTATCAAAATTTTTTTTAAAAATGAAAAAAAGAAATTTATATACCTCAAGTTAAGAATTCCTGCCTTAGAGTAATATAAGCTCTCTGAGGGAAGAGGTTGCATTATTTTGTCTTTAGTATCTTCAGAATTTATCAAAATTCATAATAGTTAGATAGTAAATGCTTGCTAAGGTGAATATTTAAGAAAGAGAATGTTGTAGTGATTTCATTATAATGAACTATGTTATACATAAGAAAGACCAGTTTAGACAGGAAAAAAAATAAATGATCATGTTAACCATAGCACCTATCACAGTCAAATTGAATTGCAGCTATAACTGGTAAACTAATAATAATCTCAAAGTCCAAAGATCTTTTAAAAATCATATCAAATAGTGAAATTAGTTCTTTGGAATTCTTCAAGCTCAATATATTTGACATTTTTTAGTTTTGACCTTGAAATGCATATTTCATTGTTTTCAGTCTCAGTTTCAACTAGTTTCTTTGTGAATGCCACATTCTCCCAAATTTTATATCAATTGCTGACTTTGACTAAATATAATAGACCAATTCGGTCTTCCTTTTTGGCAGGCTTCTGCTTTATGATTAATCTCTTCCTTTGTTCTATGTTATACAGTTCAATTTAAGGGGCAGCATGCAATATTTATCAAATGTACCATTGCCCAATTTGATTCTGCTCTGGAAACTGACAATTTCAATGTTTTATTTGAAATGCTTAAATGGATCTGTGATCTCATTGAATTGGATATTCTACCAATAATGCATAACATAATCCATCCATGTCTGCACATCCTCTTTATTCTTATTGATATCCTTTTCTAAATATACTAAATGTCAGAGTGGGACCAAATCAAATCAAACCAAAGCCAAAAAAAAAAAACCCTTCTATGTCTTTATTGATAAGGATATAATGGGAATTCAACTCTGATTTGAATACATTTGGGGCTGGAGGCATGGATAATGAAGAACTACTACCAACAATGATACCATTTCATCCACGTTCTATGAATAGTCAAACATCTAAGGAAGATAGAAAAAACAAGAGTGGAGGACAACAAATATGACTAATTGTAGCAGTCAAGACCTCCATTCATTCTAAGTCATCATCTGATATCTTGAAATGAATCAAGAACATTTTAGAAATGAGTCAAATATTTACATGAAGTCAAACAAGATTGCTAGAGAAAAGAAAGGAAGGAATTCATGGACATGTAATGAAATGAAATCAGGAAGAGAACAGTTAATGAGTTTATAAAAATGTTGGCAGCTGGAGAGAATCTACTTTTGATTTAAATAAAGATTAAAACAATTATCTAAACTTAGGGAAGGCATTTTTTCCATTGTGTATTTTCTTTCTAAAATTTTCAGTACTGTTCACTGCAATAGTGAACAGTAACAGTTTAAATAAATGGAAAAAAGACCCATTTTGTATAAAAATGCAGTGCTTTATTTTCATATTTCTTGCATTAGTAGTGTACAGCTTTTCTAATGTTTTAAAATTAGAAATAATCTGAGAAAATATTAACCCTATGTACCATTTTATAAATGAGAAAGCTGAGTTCCTAAGAGATCAGGCAATCAGGCAAGGTCATAGAATTAGTTAATGACAGAGTCTGGAAAAGAAACCAAATCTCCTAACTAGAAGTCTGGTGTTGTTTATACTTTATCTTAAGGCAACTGGTGACTTAGTGGACAAAACACAGCTGTAGAATCAGAAAGATTTGAGTTCAAATCGAACCTCAGATACTTCCCAGCTGTGTGACCCTGTGTAAGTCACCATCTCTGAATGCCTGACAAAATGGATTCCCTGGAGAAAGAAATGCTGTCTTTTTCTTTATCTTCATTTCCTCCCCTGATAATGTGGTAATATGGCTTCAAAAATACCTTATAATCAAATCCAATATCATTTTATGAGACTTAATTCTGTTTGACTTCTCAGCAATGTTTAACATCAACCAGGAAACATTTAGTAAGCACCTGTTATTTAGGTACTATGTTAGGCATCTGGGATAGAAAGACAAGGTATAAAACAATCCCTGCTCTCATATCTTTTTGAAAGAAAGTTTTTTCTTCTTTGAAATTAAAAACTATTTCACTGTTTTGATGTTATCACTCTTTTTTTAGTTATTCTTTTCCACCTTTGCTGTTTTTTATTTTTTCCCCTTGAAAGTGGGGATTCCTTAATATTTAGCTCTTAGCCCCTGTTTTTCTGTATATACTCAGAGAGACCTTGTGTATTCTTATGGATTCCAATTGTACTCTATTTTCAAACATTCACCTTCCTGAAACTTGAGCATACTTTATACATCATAACCTTAGCTTGGGCTATATGACCTACTTTCTTCCTCTTCCTTCACTTTTTTCCCTGTTCTTCTTCTTCCCCCTCATTTCTCTCCTTGTCCTCTTCTATCTTTTCCTTTCTCTCCTCTTCTTCTCCACTTATAGAGATCCTAACTATGCTTCAAGACCCAGTTTGGATTTTATCTCCTCCATAGAAACCTACCTGACAAAGCCAGGGAAAATTTCTCTCAAATCAACTTCTGTAGCAATTATTTTTGTCCTTTTTGTTAAATGATTGTATCCTGTTTGTGCCATTTCTTTTCTTGATAAATTGAAGTGACTCAATCTTGCTGTTTTTCTTTTTAAGTGCCTTATCCCTTCAGCTAAATTGTAAGCTGGCTCCTTAATATCTGAAACTAAGACTTATACCTCTGCATATTTTGACATAGTCTAGCATGTGTTTGATACATAGTATGCTTAATAACTGATTTAAACATTTGTATTTGAAAACGTTTTGGAAATTTTTGGAAATGTTTGGAAACAGTTTTGCGAACTGTTATCTGTTGTCTTATTTGGTCTCAAAAGAACCCTGTAAATTAGACAGTACAGATTTTCACCCTCTCTTAGGGCTTAGAGATTGGAGGCCACAAAAAAGTTTAGTTGTTCAGGTTCATTCAACTAGTTGGAAGCTGGACTGAAATTGCAATGTAAATCCCCCGTCTCATCTCCCCTCTTTTTTCAATGTACCATTCTGTCTCTCAAGATGCTGCTTTAGCCAGAATCATGCACATTCAGGCTTTGAAGAAGTATTTTTAGTGAGGACAATACAATTTTAGAAAGAAAGTGGAACAAATATCAAGAAAGTGCATAATCTTCTCCCTTCCCTCATCCTTGCAATGCCTACACCATGTAAAAACAGCTGGTTGATTCTATAGTAATTTTAAAAATGTGATATCATGTAGATAAAATATCTTAATACTGACTTGAGCTTTTGACTGAACTGATTTATGTTTGATATTGTGAAGATGTAGGCTTTGATTGTTTTTCAAAATCAAGAAAAATGAATTCGTTATTTTCACAAAGAAAGCTTTCAAAAATAGTATTGACCTTTACCCATGAAAGTGATTTTTCTGTAGAATAGTTGTCTGGAAATGAAGTGTGTGAATAGAAAAATAAATCATTGAATACCTGAGTGTATATGTATTTTTGACTACCCCAGGATTCAAAGACTATAATTATTCTAATTAATCCTTAATACAACTTCCCAAACAAAAGAACCAATAAAAATTCTTGGGTTATTTCATAAAAAGTTTTTATGGTGAAGTTGTATTTCTCCTTAATACACCTTGAAAAAAAATCTAATCTGAATGGTAATTGCTTCTTAACAGCATTCCCATTTTTAGCAATATAGTAAAACTGAAACTAGAAATTTTACCTGAGGCAAAAACAGTTGAGCAAAGTAAGATGTGTGAGTGGGTGTCAATGTAGAAGTGTAGAGAGAAGTCTGACAGCAGGTGCATTTATTCTGGGAGAGGAGACTGTGTGGCCTTTTTGAGTGAGCTTTGTGAGGTGAGTAGGGAAAAGCAGACAGGAGAGGAGTGCCACAGTACTGGGACCCTCAAGATGGCAGTTACACTGCACAAAGTTATAGCCAGTGAAAGACCAAAATGGCATAATTTCCAATGAGGTTTCCAATTTAATGAGGTTGCTTTAGAAAGGAAGCATTCTCCACATCCACCCTTCCTCTACAACCTGATGAAGAAACCCAGTCCCTTTGCCTAAAGACAAATCCTATTCACCTCATGCTGGTTATGTTTGTAACCTGGTATTTTGTGTCATCCAAGACTAGGAATGCAGTTTTATAACAACTGATGATTTTTGCAAAGAGTAGCAATTAGGTGGGGGCTGTAGCTGAAGACAGCTTTAAGAGACAGTACAAACTTGATTGGCAATGTCCACATTCAAGGGTAATGTTGACAACTTCCTGAAATACAAGCCAAGTTACTAAAAAGAACAAAGAAGGGAGAAAAATGTACAAGCGTTCAAATTACTAAATGCAAAGGAAAGCACATATCAGAATAGTCAACTCCTTGTATCATCTCGACTCATGCAGGAAGACAAAGCTAGAATATTTCTTTTCATTCATTTCCTCCTTGTTCTAAGACAAGCTGGCCTGGCTCTATGGTAATCATCATAATCCTAGACATGTGTAACCATATAATCTTGCAATTCCATATAAAATTGTACCAAATTTTAAAAAATAATCTTTGCATTCCAATCAAGTAGAAAAAGAAATCACAGAGTAGCTAAACAACTTTAGACAGCAAAAAAGCAGCTGGTTTGAACTTGTAACTTGCACACCCTGATTTTCTAGTCTTTGCTTCTCTACTTTAGGGCAGACAGACTAATAACAGAGAATGAGAATAGGAAATCTGGATTTAGGCAGCTGTCATTCAGATTTCTTCCCCCTACCCTCTTTGACCCTTTTTAGCTGTGGAATTGCCTAAGTGTTGAACATCTTTAACACTGGACAGATTTAAATAATATCTCTTAAAAAGCAATCTGGTCACAAGTGAAAATTATACTCAATTCAAATTGAAGGTATTTTTAACACAGGAAAGTAGAAATGTCTTAGATAGGTGATGGTTCATTTGCATTAGGACATCAAAATAATGACAAATTTGAGAGGTTATATGCTATAATGGAATTTAAATGTTTGGGTTAGGAGATCTGACTGTCATTTACTGAGTTCCTTGGGAACTCACTTATCCACTTTGAACATTACTTCCGATGATACTATATCCTTAGACTACCTAACTGAGTTCTTATAAGGACTAAACATACTTCTGAATCCTAATGCAAGCTTCTATTATTATTCTCATCTGGGCCAACCAGTTTTTCAGAGATGATTGCTCTTCGAGAGGTGATATGTTTTGTATTGTAAATTATAGAGCTCTAGACTTGAAGTAAACACCTGAGGTCAAAACCTATCTCTGACATTTACAATTTGGATATCTAGATCACTTAACTTCTGAGAATCTTCAAGTAACTTCATAGGACTTATTTAGTAAGTCATAGACTGGCTGCTTTGGTGGAAGGTTTTTCTTTATGGAAGTCGCTATAATGACTTAATCACAGATCCTTTTTTGTCCCTGATTCCAAATAGCCCTAATTGAATTATATCTTTACCTTTGTTCATAAAAAAGAATTCACAAGATTACATATATGATTATGTATATACCATATCTATCAAGAAAAACTCAGACTGATGATGTATAGTGCTGTCTTTTTAGATGAATATCACATGGTTATCAGTGTGAAGATTGTAGTAAAATATGTGATTCTTCTGTCTAAAGGTGAATCTCCTGCCATAGCCCAACCCATTCCCCCTCCTAAAATTCTTGTCTGCAGTAAAACTTCTAAAGGCTTTAGCCATATTGGGATAAGAAGCCATAGGAAAATGAGTAAGCACAATTTAAAATCTGTCACAACACATGTGTCAGATTTTACAGAGTGCAAAAGAGGTCATTTTGAGGGAGCAAAATACTATTTTTTACCCTATTTTACTGGGCCTTAATTAAGGAGTTTTTTTTTTTTTTGTTTGAGTTTTTTCTTTTTTCTTTTTTTATACTCACGTTGTTAGATTGCAGACTTTCATGGCTTAGAGCATCCTTTCCTTGGTCCAGTGGCTAATTAGGATGGGCTCACACTGTTCCCCACCTCATAAAGAGCAAGAACAAAGGCAGCTGCTGGGAGATTGCAGTTATGCTGCAATTGGAGAGGCACTGGGGTAAAAGAAAAGGAAAAAGCTTTTGACGAGAAAGCTTTTTGAAGTTGTGAAAGAAATTAAGAATGAAAACAGAGGCCTAGTCTCTGGTGCACGCAGCCCTGAACACATATTTATTGTTCTTAAAGCAACAGGGTCAATACAACGCCTAAGTCTGTTGCCCAACACTTTAGGTTGTTAAGAAAAGAGGATTCAAGAAAACTACTTGCAGCTGTTTGTTTCCCAGAAAGGCCCATAAAAAACTCTAGATGGAGTCTCAGTCTTCTCATATTTCCTCTCAGGAAATTTCGTTAGGCAGGTCTTACCGCTGAGGAGTCATGGTCATTGTAACTAATTACCTCCCATAATGATAACTTGCATTAAATGCTCATCAGAAAGATTTTAAACCATACAAAATGCATGATTTCATTGATGATTTGAGGAATTTGAAATCTCTTAAAATTCTCCTTTTTAATTTACACATATTTTCTTGATAATTCCTTTAGGAAGGACCACAAATAAATAAATAAGTTTGTGAGGGCAGGTGGGAGAGGAATTAGTTTAATTGTAATTAGCAATATTCCAGCTAATAATCCAGCAAAATTCAAACATACTTTCTATTTTTCTTTCTATTTTTAAGAGGCTTGGTTCTTTAAATAAATTAGAAATGATTACAAGTCACACTTTACATGGAAGACTTGAATAGCAGGTTAATGGGCAGTAGAATTCCTACAGTATCTACGGTACTGTAGATAAAGAAATATATTCATTGCACAGATTCTTTGAAACTTTAAGTTTTCATTGTTATATAGGTCTTAGGAATTTCCAGTGTCTTATTACTACTAGAAGTCAAGTATCCCTTTCAGAGGTACCCTTCTGGGTTTGAAATGGGAATTTGGCAATGACCAATTGTAGTGTGATTTCCTTTTAAGGAGGTCATTTGACATTTGTACAGGATGACATGGAAGTAAGATGGCAAGGATTAGGCAGAGGAATAGATTAGATATGTTTTATAGTTTCCTTCCAATCCTCAAGTTCTATAGTTATGTGAACAAAGATCAAGCACCAAAAATATCTTTTTTCCAAGGCCTTTAGGAGAACAATTTCAAAACTTTAAATTCAGTTCCATTGTTTTTCGGTTTCATCTAAGTCTTTGTGACTCCCTTTGGGGTTTTCTTAGCAAAAGCAATGGAATGGTCTGCCATTTCTTTCTCCAGCTCATTTTACAGATGAGAAATTTAGTCAAGCACAGTTAAGTGACTTGGTCAGAATCGCACAATTAGTAAGTGCTGACTATGAACTTAGGAAAATTAATCTTCCTGACTCTAGGCACACATTCTATCTATTGTGCCACCTACCTGTCCTGGGACTAGAATAGGAGCAAAAAATGAGAAAAGGGAAGGTTTTGTTTTGTTTTGTTTTGTTTTGTTTTACTTCTATCTTCTTTCCCTACATAAAACTGAAAGGGTGAGGTTGGGAAGTATGCGGCACTTAGAATCATAGAATCTCATAGTTGGAAGACACCTCATTTGTTTCCTGTTCAACCAGTACACGAACAAAATATCAGCAAAAAAAATTTAATTCAATAAATATTCCCCATGAGGCAATAGTGGCATGCTCAATAGAAAGCCAGCTTTAAATATAAAAAGTTGGGTTCAGGTTCCATATATTAACAGTATGACTGATAAAGTTATTAAGTTCTGCATTCCTAGAAAACTCTCTAACATTATAAATTACAGATTTGGTAGAGGTTAGTCCTAGATTGGGATCTTTCTTCACCAGGAAAAGAAAGATCCAGCTCAAATATAAATATGCATGTATAGATACAGATATGTATCTATGTGTCCCACATACTTGTATATTTATATTTTCTATCATATTATCATAGGCAAATGTTCATATATGTGAAAGGGGAACTCAAGACAGTGAGGTAGTACAGAAGATTGAGCACAGAGCTCGGAATCAGGAAGACTCAGCTTCATTAGTTTAAATCTAAGCTCAGATATTTACTAGCTGAGTGATTTTGGACAAGTCAATTAACACTGTTTGCCTCAGTTTCTTTGTGAAATGAGCTGGAGAAAGAAAGGGCAAACCATTATACTGTCTATGCTAACAAAAGTCCAAAGGGGATAATGAAGACTTGAATGTAACTGAAAAACTACTGAACCAAATACATTTGTCCTAAAGGTCTTGGTGGAAGATATTTTAAGTGCTTGATCTTTGTTCACACAAACACAGAGCTCTCGGGTTGGAAGGAAACTAGAAATTCTATCTAACCTATTCTTCTGCCTAATCCTTGCCATCTTATATCCATGTCATCCCACACAAATATCAAAAAAGATCTTCTATTTTCCTTAGTTCCTCATCTGTAAAATGAGATGGGGAAGGACAAGGCAAACCACTCTAGTATCCTTGCCAAGAAAAATTCAAATAGCGTCATGAAAAATTGGACATGAATGAAATGACTCAACAACAACAACAATGGGGAACTCACTACCATTTCTTCCAAATGAAATCACAGCACATTGCATGTAATGCTTTCCCCAGTGTTGTTCTCTAGGTAACCCAGTAACTATGGCAGCCTAAGAACCCCCAGGAGTGCTAGTAGAATGAATAAGGCTGTCTACCATCAACATCCCACTAGCATGGCAGCGTTTCTCTCCCTAGAAACATTCAGATTCAGTACATTATAAGAAACCAGTAGCCTCTAGTTGGACATCACCAGGAAAAAATATGATATGTCTGGGTGGAGTCCTTTATAGAACTTCAGATGAAAATCAATGGAAATGGCTACAATTCAGGATAATCACATAAAATGAATGCTTAAATTCTATTGCTAGAATCATGGTCTCAGACAAAATGAAGAATATCAAATTAGCAATTAAGGAAATTTGTTGGATTTTATTAGGAAACAAGGAGTGTTAATACATTAACATTCAGGTTTAGTGATCAACGAGTTAGCATCTTGCTTTCCCCTGAAAGTTAAACAGCCTCAGTTGGATCTAAGGCTTTTTCTTTCTTATCAATTGGTGCAGAAATCCTTAATTTTCATATCTAGCTTTTAGGGATTTATCTTCTATACTCTCTGAGGATCAATATGGTGTGGTGGAGAAAAACCTAGTGATAATTAGGAGCCTGGGTTTTGGTCTTAGTTTTCCCCCAACATCATACGACATTGGGTAACTTACTTCCTTTCCCTAAGGTTCATCTAACTCCTCTGAATAATATTGAAAAGGGATCCACATTGGTGGTCTCTAAGGTCATTATAAGTCAAATATTCTGCCAATATTAGGTTTTTCTTCAATAACTCCTAGACATTTAGTTGATTATGAGGAGTTAGGGTAATCCATGAGAAAACTTATGAAATAGAATTACAATTTTCAAATATATAAGGACTTTCTCTGTAGGGGAAGGAATATAGATTAATAGAAAGCTAGCATCTGGAAGAATTGCAGTTAGATTTCTGTGTAACATTTTCAGAGAGCAAAGTTACAGAGAATTGATGGAAATAAGAGGGAAGCAGGAATCAGTTCAACATTAGGGAAAATGAAAAGAAAAACCTTTGAATACGTAGACTTGTCTAAACTAATGGTGTCAAACTCAAATATAGAGGTCATTAAATTATACATAATTAAGACACATGTTGACTTAGAAAAACATATTAACATTATCATTTATTTGTATTTTATTTTATTTATTTTCATTTATATTGTTAAATATTTTCCAATTACATTTTTAAAGAAATTAATAGTACTTTATTTTTTAAACACATGCAAAGATAGTTTTCAACATTCACCTTGTGTTCAAAATTTTTTTTTCCCTTTCCTCCTTTTCCCCTCTTCCCAAGACAGCAAGCAATCCAATATAAGTTAATCATAAGCATCCTAATTGCGTTAGTATTGTTATGGGCTACAGTTAGCCTAGTAGCCATGTGTTTGTTATATTTGTTCCAAAACATGGTCAACCAAAAATCTTTTGGCTCAGTAAGGCTCTGTGCTGGACACTGAGGATTCAAGAATGAAATGTGAATGAATTCAAAAATGAATATTATTGACCATAAAAGGGGTCTATAATATAGTAGGGAAGTTATGACAAATCACAAGTAAGTATAATATATGACACAATATGATAGAACTTAAACAAGATATTCTTTCCCTTCTCAAATTTTCATAGAATATTTTAAGCACCCTAGAAGGAGATAAGTGAACATCAGATGAAGAAAGGCTTCACAGAGGATCAAAGGATAATAGATTTAGGGCTGGAAAGGAAAGGAAAGGCTGTGAGGTTTAACCTCTAAGTTGTTCAACTGGATTAGAGGAATGAGCAGACAACAGAAAAAGATTCTTTCCATAGAAAGTTACTATGGTGACAAAAAAGATCAAAACACATACTCAGAAGGTGATAACAAAGTCAAAGTTCCTACATCCAAGGTCTTCAAGAAAAATAAGAATTGGTATTATTGGTATTAGGCTATGGAAGAGCTCAAAAGGGATTTTGAAAATCAAATAAGAGAGAAGAATAATAAGGAAGATAATAGAGAGTAGTCCAAAAGAAAATATTTAAAAAAAAGCAAATGAGAAGTGAAATGAGATATCAGTACATTAAAACAAAAATTATGTTCTATTTTAATAGTTTTACACAAAACACTGCTTCTCTGACAGTCAAAGAAGAGTTTGACTTCAATTTATAGCAAACTCACAGGAACACTGCTCTTGAAATGGAAGTAACTTCAAAAGCCACCTGGTCCAACTTCATCATTTTATTCATTAAAAAAACCTTTTATTTATGTGATTTGATTTTTTTACTGTTAATTTTTATTAAAGCTTTTTATATTTCAAAATATATGTGTGGACAGTTCTTCAACATTAGCCGTTGGAAAACCCTGTGCTCCAATTTTCCCTCCTTCCCCCACAACCATCCCTAGATAGCAAATAGTCCAGTATAAACATGATAGAAATATATGTTAAATCCAATATATGCATACGTATTTATACAATTATTTTGCTGTACAAAAAAACAAACCAAATTATAAAAGAAAATGATGAAGAAAATAAAAAGGCAAGAAAACAATAAAAAGAGTGAGAATGCTACATTGTGAGCCACACTCAGTTCTCACAGGCATCACTTTCTGAGTATAGATGGTTCTCTTTATCACTGAACAATTGGAACAGATCTCAACCATCTCATAGTTGAAGAGAGCCATGTCCTACAGAATTGATCATTGTATAATCTTGTTGTTGTGTACCATGAACCAGGAGATCTTTGCTCATTTCACTTAGCATCAGTTTGTGTCAATAACTCCAGGCCTCTCTGAAATCATCACATTGGTTGTTTCTTATAGAACAATAATATTCCACAACACTCATATACTGTAACTTAATCAGCCATTTGTTCTCCAATTGATGAGCATCCATTCAGTTTTCAGCTTCTGGCCACTACAAAAAGGGCTGCCTATCTGATTTGTTTTTAAATGGCAAAAGGTTGCATATAATCTTCTTCTCCTTTGTCTCCCTGAAAGATCTTTTGTAACAAAGTAAATAAATTAAATTATGTAAAAGTAATAATATTGTGATTGCACCTAGAAGTTCATACAATTTTCTATATGTGCTACCTCTTTTATTTTCAGTTTTTAAAAGTTTAACAGAATCTCATTTTCTCTCTCTAACACTATCTCCTTGTCCCAGTGGTGGAAGGAAGGAAGAGAAGAAAAAGAAAAGGAAGGAGAAAGAGAGAGAGAGAGAGAGAGAGAGAGAGAGAGAGAGAGAGAATTCCTTTCAACAAATATGCATAATTAATCAAAAATAAAATCCTTAATTGGCTATATACAAAACTATGTCTCATTTTGCACTCTAAATTTTTTACCCCAGATGGATAGTATCTTTATCATCATTCCTCTGGAATCATTTTACCCACAAAACTGACCCAGGGATAATTAGAATCTTGTCCAAGATTACAAAATTAGTAAGTATTAGAGGAAAGATTTAAACCTAGGTCTTCTGATTTCAGAGTTAGTAATCTTTCCATTGTAGTGTTCTCAGGAATTGTGGATGTGACATAAATGCATATAGAAACACACATATATTACATACACATGTGATATACCCATATGAATATGCATATATCTATGTGTGTATATATGTGCTTATATATGTGTGTGTGAAGATTGTAGATGTATATCTCTGTGTGTATATAAATACAGAGACAGGCAGAGAAAGACAGAAACAGGTAGAAGTGTATTCATTCACAGACACAGTGATATACACATACATATATATGTATGTATTTATAAGCTACATATATATGTATATATACATATATAAATCTCTGAGGAAAACTTTTTGAATTTATATGAATAAATAAACCTGCATATATATCTCCTTATAAGTGTATCTTTTTCTTCCTAATATCCTACTCTGATGTTTCCTTGTAGCGTGGTGGTAACTAAGGATTCTCACAAGTATTTCTGGGGAAGTGCAGCCTCTGGTAGGTCCTTCCAGTTCAAAAGTCTTAGAATTTAGGCCCAAGGACAGATGGTATGCTTGTTGATGGGGGTCAGGTTAGCTCAGAGAGGCCCATTACTAGAGTTTGTTCCAATTCCATTTAATTCAACAAGTATTTATTAAGCACCTTCTTTCTACATGCAAGACATTGCAGTCATTTCTGTGAATACAAAGCCTTCACCCCTATCCCAAACAGTTCTTGGTCTCAAAGAGTCTTTAGGTCTCAATATATCATTTAACTGTCTAGTCAGATAGGAAGGCACTGTGACTTGAATCAGTAAAAAGAGCTACATTGATAGAATTACAAGTATTTAAATAGAAATGTGTGAATATACCTCTATCTCTGTTTCTCTCTTTGTCTCTCCCTATCTCTGTCTTTCTGTCTCTGTATTTATATACACACAGAGACACATATCTACAAACTAATGAGATTTTCATTTCTATTTCTTTCATTTTTAGCTCGGTAGAAGTATCCTGCCATAAAACTCAATTTTATTTTATTATAAACATGGAACCAAAGGAAAGACAATATGACATAACGGAAAGAACATTTGACTAGAATTTCAGTGTAATCTCAGTCAAAGACTAGCAATGCTTCCTTAAGTCATCTAACTCTCCAGGACCTCAGTTTCCTCATTGGGGAAATGTTGAAGTTGAACTAGAAGATTGATGAGGTCCCTTCACATTTTAATATTCCAGGTCTGCTGACTTTCCATCCAATATGAACCATAGTTCTAGTGTTAGAAGAAAGCTCTTTCTGTTTTATAGATGAGAATCCTAGGGCCCTCACCTAGAGTTCAGATTTCCTATTTCCCCATCATGTATGTATCATGGGTCTTGGATGGGAAGGATCTTCAGATGCCATGTAGTTCACCTCCCTCTATTTTTAGGTGACAAACAGAGGCTCTGGGAAGTTAAAAAGTTTGCTCAATATCACTCAGGTAGGAAGAGTTAAAAGAAGGATGTGAATGGATGTCTTTTTTTTTTAGTCTGCATAGTGCTTCTCCCTCTGTACCATATGTTTTTTCTTATATCCTGTTGTCTCACTTTTAACCTCAAAATGAAGAAAAGAAAAAAAAATATACTAACTGTGCAGTAGTAGTAGAGAAGCAACGATACAGTTGAAAATTATCTTTCAGTATCACAAGCCTCAGCAGAGCCGAATGGAATGCTGCCAGCAGTTTCTAACCCGTCTGATTGTCACCATCATGATTACTGTAAAGTCTAAAACAAGGCAGAGCCATTAATAGCAAAGCTACTCTCAGCCAGCTTTCACACAGAAACTTTCCAAGATCTCGAGCTTACGTTCTTTGAAACACAACCACGAGATCCAAGAGTTATCTTGCATCTATTAAGTTATTTTTAGTAGCTTCTCTTCTACTTTTCCCAGTGCAGAGATTCAACTGAGGCAGCTGCAGTTTGTATAATAATTTTTATTGTTCAGTCATATCTGATTCTCCATGACCACATTTGGGGTGTTCTGGCAAAGACCCTGAAGGTAGTTTGTCATTTCCTTCTTTAGCGCTCATTTTACAGATGAGGAAATTGAGGCAATCAAAGTGAAATGTCTCACCCAGCTAGTCTGAGGCTGGATTTGAACTCATGAGGCTGAGTGTTCCTAATCCAAGGCCAGTGCTCTCTCTACTACATCACCTAGATGCCTTCTATGAAGGAGTGTGCTAAAAAATGTTAAAACTAGATTTCTGAAAAATATATGTATATGTACACAAATATATGGCACATTTGTAACTTTAATCTGTATTGTTGACACTGTCTCCATCATTTTCTTAATTTAGACAGGCAGCAAAACCATAAATCAAGCTGTGACTTGTAGGCACTTAAAAATGTTTATTAACTGACTGAGTTGTGATAATAAAAGGTTAAGGTAAGAAGGAAGCAAACTTCAGGAATGGAGGTCAAAGTCCTGAGATAAGGTATGGAATGGCCTACATAATGCTCACACATTGTGTGTGCAGGAGTAGTTTGGTTGAATTCAAGAGTATATGAAGGATAGAACAATAAAATAAGGCATAGAGATAAAGCTGTAGCCCAGGTTATAAAGAACTTGAAATGCTAAATGGAGGAGTTAATTTTAGAAAAAGAGGGTATAAGGAGCCACTGGAATTTATTGAATAGTAGAATGATTTGGTCGGATGTATTCGTTAGGAATATCATTTTGGTAACTGAGTGGAGGTAAAATACAAAGGGAAGGAACTTGAAACAGGAAGACCAATTAGGAGACTTGTTTTAGTTCAGAGTAGAAGTGATGAAGGCCTGAATTAGAGTAGCAGCTGTGTGAGCAAAGAGAATGGGGCAGATTTGATAGATGTTGTGGAAATAGAATAAATAAAATTTGGCAACTGACTGGATTTTTGGAGAGAGGGAAAGTGAATATGATCCAATTTGAAATGTCCGATAACCTAATATAACAGCCTACTTATTAGTCTTCCTAGCTCAAGTCTTTCCTCATTCTAATGAGCTGTGACTACAGCTCAGCAGAGGGGTTAAGTCTGGATATATAGATAATGGAAGTCATACGCATAAAGATAATTGAACCCTTGGGACTTGATGAGGATACCAATATAGAGACTTGGGGAGATAAGAGAATTCAGTTCTTCTTGGAAGGTACCTGAAGTAGGAAATGGAAGATGATTTAGTTAGAGAGACAGAGAAAAGGTAGTTTAGACAGGTGGGAGGTTAACCAGGCCTCCTAATTTTAGGAATAAAGAAACTGAGATTATTTAATTTTAAAAATAAAATTTATACCATTTTTAGTTTCAAATTCTCTCCTTCCCTCTTTTCCATTCCCCCATCTATTGTGAAAGCAAGAAAAACCAAATCCATGACATACACATATAGTCATGCAAAATAATTTACTATATTAACTAAATATATATTATATTGAGTCATGCTCAAAAATAAAAAAAAGGAAGAAAGGAAAAGAAAAAAAGAGAGAAAAATGCTTCAGCTTGCACTTTGAGTTCATCATGTCTCTCTCTGGAAGTGGTTAGTATTTTTCATTATGAGTTCTTCAAAATTGGGGTGAGTCATTGTGTTGATCAAAATTCCCAAGTTTTTCAAAGTTGATTATCTTTGCAATAGTTCTATTATATAAATTATTCTTCTGCTTCTGTTCACTTCATTTTGCATAAGTTCATATAAGTCTCCCCAGGTTTTGCTGAAAGCATTCACTTCATCATTTCTTAGAGCATAATAATATTCTGACCTTCATATGCTATAATTTGTTCAGCCACTCTTTAATTGATGGGATATTCCTTCAGTTTCTAATTCTTTGCCAGAACTATTATGAATATTTTTGTGTATATGGATCTTTCCCCTTCTGGCATGAATTAAAGTCTCCCTTGGATAAGGGTGGAGGAAAAAAAGGTGTTAGAAATGTTTTTTGAGCTGTACATTATCACTACAGATATTGGGACCATTCTCTACATTTCTTTGTAGTATACAGTTCAGTTAGTAGTTGTTTTGCTGGATCAAAGAGTACATACAGTTTAATTTCTTTCCAGGATGGTTAGGATAGTTCATAGCTCTACTAACAGTACATTAGTATGACTGTTTTCCCACAGCCCTTCCAGCATTTGTCATTTTGCTTTTTTAAAATTTATTTAATTTTTGGTCATCTTAGTTACTATGATAGTATTGTAAGAATGGTGGAATGTGAGATGGTATTTCTAATTATTACCATGGACCTGAATAAATTAATTTAGGTGGTATTATCACTTTTTAGCTCAACCTAATTACGAGCAATTACTATGTCTCTAGTTATTTAGATCTGTATTTGTTTGAATGATGTTTTATAATTGTGTTCATATATGCATTTTGACTGGCAGTCTCATGAGTGTTTTATATTGTCTGTAACTTTTTCAAGTCAAATCTCTCTTTCCATTTCTTTCTATTGGATTCTTTGGGTAATGTACAGAAATGATTGTTTTTCTGGGTTTGTTATATATACTGTAACCTTTCTGGGATTGTTAATTGTTTTGATTAGGATTTTTTTGTGAACTTTAAGAGTTTTTCAAGTAAGCCATATTATCTGCAAAAATGACACTTTTGTTTCCTCTTATCCTATGTTTATTCCTTTGATAATGTTTTCTTGTCTAATTGTTATAGCTAGTAATAAGGGAAGTTGTCTCTAATTCAAATAACATGGAAATGTTAGCTTCACTCTAATGAATTAGTTGTTCACTTCAGTGTAATATTAGTTAATTTTGAAATTAGTTTATAGATTTCTAAATGGAAAAGGCCACCTCTTTTCCTGTCAGTCACATCCAGTAGGGTGAATCAGGCCTTACGCTTCACCTTTTACTGGATCTACCAGACTGAAGGTCATTATCAATTGCTGTTTAATCATCCAAGTCATGCACAGAGACAAAGGTTAAGTGAGCATGAACCAATCTGAATTCTTTTGTCAACTCAAGACAATTTGCAGCTTAATAAAGCTGCTCTGATTGCACTTAACAGCACCTGCTTTAAAAATCCAGCCTCATTAATACTATATTAATGAGTTAGAAATCTCCTGGCAAGGATGTTATCAATGACAAACGATCTGCTTTTCAATCAAAGGGCTTCAGGTCCATAAACCCAAAATATATATCAGTTTTCCTCTTGCAGAAAGAACCTCTTTGGAAAGGTTCTCCAGGAGGTCGAGGTCTTCAGATGAAGTAAAAAAAATCACTGAAGATTGTTTAATTCTATATAAAAAAGTAAAGACAACATTGGTATGTGGGAGTGGACAGTCTGTAATACTGAACCAAATCATATCTTTGTCCTGCAGAATTTGCAACTTAAATAACACATGTAACATGATATGCAAACATCCAAAGAAGAAGATCAGGAAGGAATCAAGCCAGTAAGACAAAGGAGATGCTTATGGTTGTAGGATATAAAGATTTAATCCATGCATTTATATTCCTAACATTTGTTACCATATTCATATACACTGAGGGTCCATACTCTGGAGTACAGCAACAAGTCTTCATTCAAAAGTTAGGTTAGGAGAAGCAGTGAAGTATAGATAGAGTCACCTTTCTGTAATAGCTAACGTGATGGACTTAAAGTCAGGAAGACCTGGTTCAGATACTCATTACATGTGTGATCACAGGAAAGTTATTATTTCAGATTCAGCTTTTTTTCCTAGTCTAAAACAGGGGAAAATAGTACCTACCTCATGGGGTTGTCATGAAAATCAAATAAGAAAATATGTAAAACTTTTTGTGAACCTGGAAGCTCCATAAAATTGCTAGTGATGAGGATAAGGATGAAAGTACTGATTTAGGCTTTTGGAGACCTAGGAGTTCTGACTTAATCACCTACTTACTGGCTCCTTTTACCTACTTACTCCTTCTATGATCTTAAGTAAATTATTTTAAGTCTTTGGCATTTAGCTTCATCAATAAATGGAGATGTTAGACCAGGTTCTAAGGTCCTTCCCACATCTGATATTTTAAGCTTTTAAGAAAACTCATTTATTTATGTGATTATTAGTCAAATTTCTTGTCAATTAATGAATTAAGCAATGAATTCTAAAGTAATAGAAGATTTCAACCCATTTTGGAATGCCGTGTGTATGGTAAAACTGTTTGTACATTTGTGAAATAAGCACAGTCTATCTCATTGAATTTTTGTGAATTATAATTAGTAGTTGTTAATGCTGTAGAAACTGGAATTGATTATCAATACTGGTATTAAAAGAATCAACTTTGAGGTCTTTATTTCTTAAGGGCAAAACAGGAATAATACAACAACTAATATATTAATTAATTAGTTCTTTGAAAGCCCCTGGAACAAACTGATCTTTCCAGTTGTAGGATTGTATTTTACTTTTTTTTTTTATGTGATAGTGGAGAACTGGAAAAAAAAGATAGTCTCTATCAATTGGAATATAGTAGAACATATTGTAGTATGTAAATGAAATAGAACTTGTGCCATGAGAAACTCTTGATATGTGTAATTCAGAGAAATATAGTAAAACGTTTATCAACTGATCATACAGAATCAGGAAAACACTATATACAATGGGACCACACAAATATAAATGATAAGGACTGGAAACCAAATATTATTTAATTAGAATGTTCAATTTTTATTATGAAGAAAAGATGAAGAAATCCATTTCTGTCCTTCTAAAAATTACTATGATTTTAAAAATAAAAGATGTCAGTAAACTTTTAAAAAGGCACTATTCCCTGTAGATAGTTCCAATAGCTAAAGAACTTCACTCTGTGGGATATGATTGACCTTTGATTTTAGGAAGCAATATCTCCTTAAAATTTTTGGAAATTGAACCCCCCCCCCCCACCAAAGGAACTATGATTGATAAATGGAAAAAAGGGTAATTCCTTGAGCAGCAACATTTTCTCTCCTCTTTTTTCTCATTGATTCTGTGCTATACAATAAAGGAGACCTGATAACTACTTTTAACTCTTTAGATTCTTCACATATTATGTACCATTAATGCAACTACTGGTTGTGACTAATTACTCAACAAACTACTGGGATTCCTGGACATCCCAGTGATTATGAGAATGTAAATACAAGTGCCTTAATAAGGTCATTCTAGCTGACAGTCATAGGGTCGTTTTCATAGTTACCACCACAACAGCATTCTCCTTTCTCTCATGTTATACTTCCATTTCCATAAAGTTTAGAAAGATATTCTTCATTATTATATGTCTACCAAATGGAAAAGACCTTCAGACACCAACTTTGCCATCTCCCTGACTTTATAAAAGGGTGAAAAAAATCAGACACTTTCCTACTAGGAGGGAAAATATGGCAAGTTGGAAGCATTAATGAAAAGAGAAGAGAATCTGCCAAGATCTGTGAAGTATAGAATAGTGTCTATGCCAATATCTCCATAGGGAATTGTCTTGAGAGAATAATTCCCTTGACTGGATCTACTGAAGCCATAATTAAAGACTTTGTGTTGATTCTAGCGAGGATGGCTTTTGCATTTGAAAATGAGGACACAGGATCAAAGAGGTAGGAGAGATTAGCAGGGTCTCAGGTCCTTGTGCCGAGGGCACACCAACTGAGATTATGAATTTGCTGGCATTCCCACAGCCTCTCACGAGGGGAACAGACAGTTCTGCGCAGTCACGGTGGAGACTCGGTCTTCCCCCAAGGGGTGGGAGTGACCATCCTCCTCTGTCACAAGCTGGCCTGCTCTTGAGTAGTCAGTGGTCAGGGCAAGTACATCACAGACAGGGCCAGGAGCTTTTCCACTGAATATTTCATAAAAGCATTCCTCTTCTCCTGAGACTTACACTTTTATTTCCATACCAAAGAACCTTTGAACACAGTGATATGGGTGTTTCTGTACTTTGAAAAGATTCTACCTTTTACTAGCTAAGCCTGAGGAATGATTCTGAATTAAAAAAAAAAACAAACTCATTTATCATCATGAACCATATGAACCTCTTTGCTCTCTCATCTACCCTGCTAACATGTGAATTGAAAATACTTCAGAAATACAGCAGCTGATCTTTTGGTTATGGGAGAGGTAATGCATTATTTGTTTATTTATTTTTAACCTGATTATAAAAGCTGTCTCATAGCTGGGACTAAATGATACCAAGGTTAGCCACAAACATCATGTCTCCCTCCCTCCTTGTTTCTATCTTTGTAATTTTTGTCTATCCAAAGCCAAAAGGAATACTGAAGGTAAAAGATGCTTGGAACCTGACCCACTGACTACAATTTAGGACTACCATCATCATTGTCTCAACATACAAAAACAGACATTTTCTAACAGCATTAAATAAAAATCTGATTCCTTTATTAAAAGACATGTTAGATCTACATAGTTTTAGATGATAACTTTCACTTTCTGAGAACATTTGGGGTTGAGAAGGCTTTATAAGAATATAAATGAGAGACCTATTAATGGCTTGGATAGTGGTTTCAGCTTAAAGGCAAATTGATAGACATATTAGCTGACATGTATATATGCCCAGGGAAGAATTGATTGAAGGTGAAAGGAAAAAAATAGAAAAAAATAGGGATCCACTGAGAATTTAACCTGACTGGAATGTCCTTCCTTCTCCTCTCTTTCTATCTAAATTAGCAGACTTGTACATTGGATAAAATACTAGACTTGAAATCAAGACGACTTGGGTTAGAATCCTAACTGATATTTTCCTGCTTTCTGAAGATCTCTGGGACAGTCTTGTAAGCTACCCTTTTGTAAAAGGGGCATATTAATAGCACCTGCTTGTGAAGCAGGTTGTCATGAAGTTCAAATGAATTAGTTAATATAGTTAAAGTGCTTTATTCTTTATAAAGGCCAGTTACTATCAAAAGGGACCCAATTTTTCATAGTCAGTTTTCAAGACCTAGTACCAATTCCACTGTTTTCATGAAATATTCTTTGACTCTAATTCAGATTCAACTCTTCCTTTTTTTTGTTGTTTTTGTATTTTATTTAGAGTTATTGCTGCATCCATCAACAAGAGTTTTCTATAGTTAATAGGTTATATTTGTTCTTCAACTAACTAGACAATAAACTCCTTGAGGTAAGGGACTGTGCTTTATATGCTCCTTTCCTATTCTCCACAAATGAGAATATGTCCTTAAAATATATGCTCAGAAATAATTTTTGAGTGATGGGACAAAGAAATTTCTTAGGCCTTAACTATTTCATATAAAATTCAGCTCCACCATCAAAGAAGACTGATTTAGTCAAAAGACAAACATAAATAAATGTTTGAAATGGCCTTAATTCTAAAATTAGTATGCTAATAACCCCATGAGAGTAATTTGCCAGAATCCTATTTCCCTTGGTGTCTTGACAATCAATGAAAGAGTATTACATTACAAAATAAAATACTTGTTTATATGGAGCTTGGCTGAAGTTTATTGACATAAGCTTGGGGACATATTCATTAAAAACAGAGAAATAAAATATCAAGAAAGTTTAACAGACTTTATTTGGGTCATCATCTAATTCTCAAAAGTTGGGAGAAAATTGGCATCTATATCTTTTCTTGGCTCCATTGGGAAATGTCCTGTTCTTCATTTTCTATCTTTTTTCCTCAGAGCAGATTAACCTAGCCCAACTACCACCCTTCTTTTTCAATGGAAATGTTGAATTACAGGAAATCATCCATTTCTGTCTACAAAGGTGAGTTAGCAGCAATGGATTAACTTGAAAGACCTAGGAGTCCAGGAAAAAGCTGGTCTTGATCAAAAGATTTTAGGGTCCTTAATCTTGTAGAGCTAAGTCTCTAGATACTTAGATAGGCTGCTTAAGTGTGAAAAGAGGTTTTAAATTTGGAGCTTCATTCATGAATTTTGTTGAATGCTGATCCTGAAATGTCATTGCCTGCAACTCATTTTATAAAGTTGTCTGAAACATAGCTAATGGGATTTGACAGAGTACTTGTATGGTGAGAGAGATTGGTTAATAGCGGCTATCTGGGTTAAACTATATTCAGTTAACTCCTTAAACTTGCTCATCTAAGTAACATTATGAAAGAAAAATTAGGCTTGCCTCTACTATAGACATTTTAAAAAATCATTTGAAGATAATTTAATAAGTGAGTGTGTCAATGCATGGGGTAAATGATTTGACCAAGTCATTAAATCCTGATGGGAGTTCACACAGCCCATTTCCCTATCAGTTTTTAAATTCATTATCTTGTGTAAGACAGGCAGAACTGGAAGATGTTTCCTGCTTCCCTCACCAGCACTACTATTTTATAAGGAATTGTCAAAGATCAATTCCTACCAATATAGTGTAATCTTCTTGAGGACTGGGACCATATCTTACAGGGCCTTTGAATCTCTCATAGGCCTTGCACAATTTGCAGCTGTAGAGCACAGGATTCTCATGAATTTATAATTTAAGGGAACTGCGGGGAATTTTTGGGTTGGGGGAATAGTTAACCATGAAACCAGGTCTTCCTAACTCTGAGGGTGGCTCTCTATCTATTATGAAAGGATGATTTTTATTTTATATTAACGAAGAAAACTACTAGATGAAAACAAATTTTTTCTTAGTTTCCTAGTTAGATCTCTCTAAGGTATTATTATCTTTAATACCAAATACATTGTTCCCACCAAAAAAAAAAAAAAAAAACTGGGGTAGTACTTTGTGGTCAGAGACAGGCTTTTTTCCTTCTCTGGCTGATGATTGAGCAACTTGTTAGAAATAGTTATTGGAGAAGCGGTTGTATAACAGAAAGGGCACCATCTTGGGAGTCAGAACACATGATTCTAGGATCTGGCATTAATTGTTCTATCATCACAACCAGAAATAACAATGTCTGTTAAGGCTTGCTATACATTCCACATGCATTATCTCACTTGTTCCTCACAACAACCCCGTGAGGCAGGTATTATCACTCTTCTACAGATGAGAAAACTCTCTTTGATGAGACTTGGAAGAGGTAATGGAGCTAATAAATGTCAAAGGTAGAATTCAGACTCAATTCTTCCCAATTCCTTCTCAATATTATATCTAATAGATGACACTGCTTTTTTTATCTGAAGAAAAAAAAACAAATTAGTGGACATTTGAGGTACCTTTCTCAGAAATTCAAAGATTTTGCTTTAAATACTAAACTGTTTTGGCTAGAACAGATCAATTACTTGTCCATCAGGCATTTTGACAAATGAAATACGCAAACATTACCTCAGTATATTCTGTGAATTCAGCAAAGACATATAGACATGATCACTGTTGTTTTCAATTGTTCATTCTGACTTTTCATACCCCAGTGAACCCTACTGTTTGTGGGGTTTTGTTGGAAAAGATGCTAGAGTGGTTTGACATTTTCTTCTCCAGTGGATTGTCTTAAGTTAAATTACTTGTCCAGGATCATCTAGCTAGTAAGTGTTTGAAGTTGCATTTGAACTCAGGTCTTCCTGACTCCAGACCTGACATTCTATCCCCTGAACCAACTAGCTGCCTTCTTAAGCACAGTTGATCAGAGTGCTCACTAATTTTGTGAGACATAAACTTTTCATAGATCTTTGAGTTATATTGCATATATTGCATATACTATCCCCAGGAGTAAGAGACTGTTTGAAATTGTTTTCCAAAGTTGAAAGTGTAATTGTGTGTGTATACACATATACACATATATACATATAGATATGTATATCTATCTACCTATCTGTGACAATGTCATGCTGTCAGATCTCGTTTTGCCAAAATCCCAGAGCTTTCACTCATGTATTTTATCAAATGATCATTTAACTTGGGCATTGCACCAAAGGACTAAAACTTCTGGGCATTTGGTCAATTGACTGAAAACTTGCTTGTGATTCCAGACATATTGCCTGAACAGATTTCTGTGAAACTGGCTCAGTCAGACTCTAGAGGAATGCATCTCAGGCGATGAAGCCTCCATGTAATATATAATCAGCTACTTGAAAGTGTCTGAATTTTTACTGGGGTGAGTTAAGTACATTCTAGGTTAATATAGACATTCAATTCAGTCTTGAATATATGATGTCTCTAACTCAAAAGGAATCATAAAAGGCCCTTATTTAACCACTGTGTTTAAACAACAATGCCAATGAAATATTTTATTTTGATGCATTTTAAAACATGCACTAAGGTGTACATCTATTTGAATAAAACTGAATTTTTTAATGAATAACAAAAAAGTAGGAATGTGGCACAGCTGATTGAATGCCAGGCCTAGAATCAGAGTGGCTTATGTCTCTGAGTTAAGATTTTGCTGTAGACACTAGCTGTTTGACCCTGGGAAAGTTACTTAACCCTGTTTGCCTCAGTTTCCTTATCTGTAAAAATGAGCTAGAAAAAATGGTAAATAATTTCAATATCTACTTCAAGAAAACACAGATGGTAATTTATATTTTAATGTACTTAACATCTACTGGTCATCCTGCCACCTGGGGGAGGGGGTGGGGGGTAAGAGGTGAAAAATTGGAACAAGAGGTTTGGCAATTGTTAATGCTGTAAAGTTACCCATGCATATATCCTGTAAATAAAAGGCTATTAAATAAAACAAAAAAAGAAAAAAGAAAACACAGATGGGATCACAAAGAACTGAACATAATTAAAAATGACTGAAGAATAATAAAAATTTTGAGCAATAGTTTATATAGAAAATAAAATATCTGACTGTTCTTACATATGAAATTCCATTCCTTGCCTCAATCCCTTTAGACAAGTGGTCCCCCATATCAGGGATGCATTTAGTCCCTTCTCACTTCTATCTCTTAGAATCCATTTTTTATTTCAAAGCACATCTTGGGTACTCCCTGCTTCCTTCAAAGGCCTTTTCAGATTTCACTAATTTTTAGTATGATCTCTCTCTTGAAGTCACTTTGTATAATATTCCATTTCCTTAAAGCTGTATGCATGATGCATCTTTTCAATTATAGACAGACTCTTTGAGGGCAGCTCTTATGTTCTTATTGTTGGTCCTTGTAGCCCAAGTGCCTAAAGAAGCACATTTCATGGTATATAATAAATGATTAAATTATTGAATGGAATCAGATTTCAGTGTTTTGAATCAAAATAGGTAAACTGTTTGACAGACTAAATAGAAGTGGCCCATTGATTGGAGTAAGTTTTATAAATCAATTTTTTAAAAAAGAGCATTTCTTATCTCAAAGATTTCTGAGCAAAGAAAAGAATGAGTAGCAGAGTGCATTCTCTGAAATTTTTGTCATTTCCCTTCTATAAATTAACTTGTTTTCAGATTTCATCCTATAACAATAGCAGCAAACACTTATTCAGCATCAATTGTGTGCTGAAAAATGTCCAAGACACATAATACCAATAATCTTTTATTTGTATTTTGTAATATAATAGAAGGACTATGGGACAGCTAGGTGATATAGTGGATAGAGCACCAGCCCTGAAGTCAGGAGAACCTCAGTTCAAATCTGACCTCAGACACTTAACACTTCACACTTCCTAGCTGTGTGACCCTGGGCAAGTCATTAAACCCCAACTGCCTCAGCAAAAATAAATAAATAAATAAAAGCACTATGGTATATATTCTTTCATTCCCCATATGGTTTAGGTAGTACTCGAATAATTGCCCTGATTCTATAAATGAGAAAATTGAGTCTCAGAGAGAATAAATGATTTGATTAAAGTTTCAAGGCTAGTGTATGGTCAATGACTTACTACTTCAATCTCAGTCTCTGGCCTAAAATCCACTGTTCCTTCCACTGCTTCACATTGCCTCTCAATAAAATGCTGATCTTTTTTTTTTTTTAAAGAGAAAATACGCTGTGACTCATGGCTATGCACTCTTAGTAAACTCAAACACAATCCAAGGAATAAGATGGTATAATCCCCCCCCAACTTAGCCATTGCTATTTGTACTTATTCTTTAAAAAAGGACTATCAGAATTTGTACATCTGACTCTTAGAGAAAGAGCCACTGTCCTTCCATTAGAAGACACTATATTCTTTCTCATCCTTTCTGGTACTTGTTATGTCTTCTTTAAAAATCCAAGAATACTGGTACTAGAATGGGATTGTTGGAACACATGGAAGCTATTGGAATACTCCTAACAGTGGCTGCTGGAGATCCCACCCAGAATGGATCTCCTCTTGTGAGAGGATGTTATAAGGAGACTGAGAAGCTGTTGCTGTTCTCTGACCTCTCTGACTGAGAGACCATTGCATCTCTCCTCTTCCCTCTGCCTCCAATTTATCTCATTCCCAGTCCTCAACACCTGTGTCAGCAAAGGCTGCCCTGAAACTCCTTCAGATGTTATGATTCACAGTTGTGGAGGCTCTTGGAGAATTGACCTGCCCCTTAACATGAGATAAGAAGAATGTTTGCTTTTCATTTTCAGGATCTCAGCTGCACATTCTCTATCAGCTTTGAGGTCAACTATCCAAATGTGTAACCTAATCCAGATCTTGATGGCCATTTCCTTCCAACCCCTATATTATTGTTCCTTTCTCAGGCAGTTCAATCATGAGTCTACCTCACATTTTCCTACATCATCCTAATACCAGTCCTTATTCTTTGGAACTTTGATATATATGATGATGTTCCCTCAAATTCCTTAATCTTCCAATGTCTAATTTCCTCAGTTTCTATGACCCATGACTCTGCTTCCCTTTAGCTACAAATAGTTGCATACCTTAATTGTGGCATTACCTATAAATATTTGACTTATATAATCAATTACTCTGAATTACCTTTATCTGACCAAAAGCTTCTGTTGTTCCATCTTTATTTGTGTATTACTCCTTCTATACCTATTCATCATCCTTGTGTAATGTAAACTCTTTACTTATTCTTTGAAATTCTATTTCTAACACTAGCACATTCTCTGGAAGATTACATGATTGATTTCTTTCAAATCCTTCCACTCTTCAATATTTACCTAGGTCCTTACTGCTGTTCTCACTTTACTTTTCTACCTCCTCAATCTCAACCAAAATTTAGTCAAGTAATTCAACTCTGTTTTCAACTCTATTGCTCCTTCATTTATTTTCACTTACATCTTGCCAGACTTCTGTTCTGGATGACAGTCATCATTTGCCTTCTCTGATCCTGTGAATAAAGCCACAGAACTCTACCGACCTAAGTCACTACAAATTCATATTATTTTGTTTCACCTGCTTCCTCATTGTACAATTTTTTTTACTTCTCTATAATTCTTTTTCCAACTCCTCATAATAGCTGTAATTAAAAGAGATAAGGGTGGAAAGTACATTCTGCTTAAAAGTACCATAGATAATAAAGCAATATCAACACTAAACATATATGCACCAAATGGTATAGCACCCAAATTCCTAGAGGAGAAGCTAAGAGAGCAGCAAGAAGAATTAGACAGCAAAACTATACTAGTGGGGGATCTCAAACTTGCTCTCAGAACTAGATAAATCAAACCACAAAATAAATAAGAAGAAGTTAAGGAGGGAAATAGGATCCTAGAAAAGTTCGAAATGATAAACCTTTGGAGAAAATTGCATGGAAACAGAAAGGAATATGCCTTTTTCTCAGAAGTACATGGAACCTAGTCAAAAACTGAGCTCAGTAGGTAATGAGGAAACCAAATTATCACTCTTTGCAAATGATATGATGGTATACTTAGAGAACCCTAGAAAATCAGGTTTAAAAAAAATTTCTAGAAACAATTCACAACTTTAGCAAAGTTGCAGTATACAAAATAAATCTTCATAAATTATCAGCATTTTTATATATTTCCAACAAAATCCAACAGCAAGAAATACAAAGAAAAATTCCATTTAAAATAACTGATGATAATATAAAATATTTTGGAGTCTACCTGCCAAGGTAAAGTCAGGAACTACATGAACACAACTACAAAATAATTTCCACACAAATAAAGTCAGATCTAATCAATTGGAAAAATATCAAATGTTCATGGATAGGCTAAACTAATATAATAAAAATGATAGTACTACCCAAATTAATCTATTTGTTCAGTGCCATACTAATTAAACTCCCAAGAAAATATTTTATAGAGCTAGAAAAAATCATAACAAAATTAATCTGGAAGAACAAAATTTCAAGGGAATTAGTGAAAAAAAATGCAAATGAAAGTACCTTAGCTGTGCCATTATTGCAAAATTGTAGTCATCGAAACCATTTGGTCCTGGCTGAGAAATAAAGTAGTTGATCAGTGGAATAAATTAGGTTTCCAGGACAAAAGTCAATGACTTTAGTTATCTGGTACTCACAAACCTCAAAACCCCAATTTTTGGGATGAAAATTCAATATTTGACAAAAACTGCTGGGAAAATTGGAAACTTGTATGGCAGAAATTAAATATTGACCCACACTTAAAACCGTTTATGAAATAAGATCAAAATGAGTTCACAATTTAGACATAAAGGGTGATATTATAAACAAATTAGAAGAACAAATTTTAGTTTACCTCTCAGATCTGTGGAAAAGGAATTAATTTGTGGCCAAATATGAACTGGAAATCATTATTTAACAAAAATAGATAATTTTGATTATATTAAGTTAAAAAATTGTATAAATAAAATTAATGCAGACAAGATTAGAAGGGAAACAATAAACTGGGAAATCTTTTTACATTCAAAAGTTCTGATAAAGACCTCATTTCTAAAATACATAGAGAATTGACTCAAAATAATAAGAATTTAAGCCATTCTCCAATTGATAAATAGTCAAAGGATATGAAAAAGCAAATTTCAGATGAAGAAATTGAAAAAAATTTCCAGTCATATGTAAAGGTGCTCCAAATCACTATTGATCCTCAGAAATGCAAATTAAAATAACTTTGAGGTAGCACTACAAATATCTCAGATTGGCTAAGATTGGAAAAGATGATGACAAATGTTGGAAGGGAAGCAGGAAAACTGGGACACTGATGCATTGTTGGTGGAGTTGTGAGCTGATCCAACTATCCTGGAGAGCAGTTTGGAACTATGTCCAAAGGGCTACCAAACTGTACACACCCTTTGATCCAGCAGCATTTCTACTTATATTCCAGAGATCTTAAAATGAGGAAAAGGGACCCACATGTGCAAAAATGTTTGTGGCAGCCCTTTCTGTAGTAGCAAGAAACTGGAAACTGAGTGGATGCCCATCAATTGAAAAATGGCTAAATAAATTATGGTATTTGAATGTTATGGAATATTATTGTTCTATAAGAAATGATCAGGAAGATGATTTCAGAGAGACCTGGACAGACTTACATGAACTGATGCTAAGTGAAATGAGCAGAACCAGAAGATCATTGTACACAGCAACAACAAGATTATGTGATGATCACTTCTGATGGACAAGGTGCTTCTCAACAATGAGAGGGTTCAGAACAGTTCCAATGACCTTGTGATGAACAGAACCATTTACACCCAGAGAGAGGACTGTGGGAACCAAATGTGGATCACAGAATAGCATTCTTGTTCTTTTTGTTATTGTTTACTTGCATTTTATTTTCTATTTTTTTTTCCTTTTTGATTTGTTTTTTTCTTGTACAGCAAGATAATTGTATAAATATGTATGCATATATTGGTCTTAACATTTATTTTTACCATGTTTAATATATATTGTTTTACTTGTTATCTAGGGGATAGGGTGAAGAGAAGGGGGAAATTGGAATACAGGGTTTTGGAAGGGTTGATGTTGAAAAATTATCTATATGTATCTTTTGAAAATTAAAAAAAACTTTAATAAAAACAAGCAAAGAAAAAAGGATTATCCATTTGGAAGCTGTGTGGTAGATGAATTGGATCTTACAGAAATTAGTGTCTGTCAAATAATTAGTATGTTAGTGCAACAATCTGAGGTAGAGGTGATAAGGAAACCTGTAGCAGATATAAAAGGTACCAAAGATGGAGTCCAATTTTCTATTTTTAGTACAGGGGTGCCTCACTGCCCATTACAAAAAGGGGAAAAAAAAGAATTCTTCCTTCTTTCTCCTTTGTTCACACTTTTCTGAGGCAGGTGAATTGAGTGGCTCACCACAGTAGCTAGCACCTTTGGCTGAAAGAACATTACTAGAATTTTTTTTTTCTACATGATGAAAATCAAAGATTTGTACAACACCTATTATAGAGTCCAGTACAATGAAATATTAAATAAGTGCTTTTTGATAGTGATGGATAAAAATTGATGCATGCGTGAGGTAATGAAGAGGTGAGAGGAGAAATGGAATGCCTGTGGCTTAGCAGAGCATGTTCTGTAGAAGACATGAAGAAAAATCTCTGGGGAGCATATTGGGACTTTCTATGATGGACAGTTATTTAGTGGCAGTGCATGAAGCTTGTCTGGTTGTTTGTGCTAATGTATTAAATCTCTATTCAAAAACATCACTGCTGGACCTGTAAATAAATACACTGGGATTAGTCATTCCCCTTGTGTCTGTCCACTCATTTCTCTCCCACAGAAAAGGAAGTTGCTCACCACAGGATTTAGAGCCTCCCCCATTATATGGAAACCAAGGGAATATCATTCTGTTGTTAGGTGCCTCATCCATCCTGCAGCATGTCAGTAGGGCTAAATTCACTGCAGATGTTATTATGGAGGTGAAAGTAGTATTAATGGGCTATAGGACTATTTATCCAGAGAGATTTGCACCTATAAAAGTGGAAATGGGGAGTATGAGAGGAATAAATGTAATAAATAGGTGAGTAAGAAATGTCACCAGGTGAGAACAAGGGCACACAGATTTATTTTACTCTGAAGAAGTCTAAATAAGC